>NW_009648559.1:2985134-3017431 GCF_000708025.1 Charadrius vociferus
GCGGGAGGCGTCGGGCCGTGCCCGGCCGCGGCAGAGCCCGGGCTCGGTCTCCTGGGGGGAGCTGGGAAGCCGTGAGCGTCTCCCCTTGGCATAGGCAAAGGGATGAGAAGCTCCGGTTTGGCCTCTTCCCCCTCCTGTTCCTTCAGGCTTTGTTCCAAGCTTAGGGAATAATTGCAGTCAGTGACATTTAATTTAAACCTGCCTGGTCGCTAGAGGAGACTTTTACAGGCTTCTTGAGAACTTTGCAGTGTTGACAGGCGTGTTGTTCTTCTTGAAATACTGTAAATATCAGGATCAGGTTGAGGTTTTCGGTGTTAGGACACAGCTGGTGGTCTCAGCTGGTTAGCTGTGTGGGAGGGAGTGGGGTAGAGCTCACTAATTCTACAAGTCGCTTTTCTTTTTTTTCTTCAATATTTAATTTGGCTTTGTCGAGGTAATCAGTTTGCATTACTCTTAAGAGCCTTCAAACTGTAGGTATGGAGAAGCTTAAGCTGGGACTTAAGAGTTCATATGATTTGTTACATGTATGCAATAAATGTTTCGTCATCAGGAGGTAGATCTAAACCATATATCTGAAACAAATGTTACCATCCATAACAACCTGACCTTACTTTTAAGCTTCTGTTTCAGCAGAGTATGTTGAAAAATCATTCATTGTTGTGGTTTTTGTAGTTTTCAGCTTTGGTGTTTCCAGGGGTTCTAACAGTAGGGTTAATCAACAAAATAACGCAAGCTCCTGTAGCAAAGTAGGTACTGAGCAATAATGCATGCTGTAAAGATATATTGCTTTTCATTTTGCATACATGTCTAATGAAGTTAGTGAACAGTGTGTGTTATTACAGTATGGCTCCCACTGTGTCTTTCTTACTAGGCTTTCTGGTGTGATAATGATTTAAAATTCACTCTTTTTCATGCTTTCTTACTTGCCTTCATGTAGGAAAAACTGATCTTGTTCTGTAAAATTTGCTTTAGACTAAGCTGTTGTGCTTCTCGCTTTAAAATCTTGGGGTTTGGTGTGTTGCTTCCCCCTCACACACACCCCACCATCCCCCCCCCGGTTCAACTGTAATTAGTACTGCAGTACACTTGTGAAATATTTATTTCTTGTTGCTTGAGCTCTTCGTTACTGGAGGTTCACACACACGATGCCCCTATTAAACCATTCTCTTTTTATTTGTTGGAAACAGCTCATGAAAACTGAGAATCATTGTGTTATTCACAGTGTAAAGTGTTGAAGTGTTGACTCCGTCTGTGTGATTATCTTAACTAAGTGCAGTATTTCAACTTGGAGGTGCAGTTAAGCTCGTTGAAGCAGGAACCATCTTCTTGTTTATTGTTTGCAGCGTATCTAGTCCTTTTGGTTCCTTATGCACTACTAAGGCTCCTAGGCAGGCAAATAATACCTGATGAGTTTCTAAAATGATTCAACTATCTTGTTGCTTTTGTCTTCTCATCATACAGTAGCATCTTGATTGGGAGATCTCTAAATGCTTTGGGTTTGAACCTTTTGTGCTGTAAGAATTGAGTATAATCTCCTTTACCAGTGTAAGTCCTTGGTAAAGTTGCATCAGGTTTGGGTGCTGTTCCCTCTTTTCTTGGATTTGTGCTTTTTTCTGCACCTGTATTGCATGGCATCTGATAAATGTGTATTAAGGAATACAGATATGTTTTAACAATACTTAACCTTTTCTCCCCTTTCCCTCAGAATGCTTTCTCAGCCACAGTATGGTAACTGTACATGCTGACAGGAATAACAACTGTGGAATTAGAATACTAAGGAGTAGAAATACTGTGCTATGTGAAAGTATAGTATTTCAAGAGTAACGGAGGATCACAAATGGTTTTGATGGGGAATGTATTTGGACACAGTTTTGTGGTGTTGGCTCAGTAAATCAGCATTGAGATGTCATGCACCAATAGCATTTGGACACCTAAATGACAAAAAGAGGGCACTTGTAGATTGTTCTTCAGGTTTCTGTTACCTAAATTTTGGTATGACTTTGCTTGTTGTAATGTGCTCAGTGATGTTTTGGCAGCTGACATAGAAGAAAACATGATAAAGCTTTGTAAAAACAATTATTTTATGATAGGATGTGTTGGGTTGGTTTTTTTAGTGGGTGTGGAAGTTTATTTTTGTCTCTGCCAGAACCAAAACTGTTCCCATTTGGGTTTCAGTAGTTAGTGTAGGTTATTTTCCTACAAGAGATAAAACTCGGCACGTGTCCTCTGGCACTCTTTCTATTGAAGCTGATTGTGGTAGAAAACTAAAGAGTAACTTCCCCTCTCAAAGGTACTGTTGTGCTTTGATTTTTCTCAGTGTTATACCCTTGTCTTGCCCTGTGATTAAGACATTTGGTTCCATGAGTGCAGTTGAGAAATCAGGTGAAGTTGCAAAATCAGTGACCTGTGTTTTGTATTAGTATTGCTTAAAGACAGCCTGTTCTGCTTGCCTCGACTATTCTTGACTGTTCAACAGTTGGCTTGGTAACATGGTTGCAATAGAAGTAGATCTGGATCAATATTTTGTGTTCTTTAGCCTATCCATTTTCCTTCGGTGTTTCTTACCCATGGCAGAATTTTCAATTGAGGCAAACTGGAAAATGTCAGTTTTCCTGTGCTGTATGTTTTGCATGTTACTTTCTCTTGAACCTTGAAAATGCAGAAGAATTTGGGGTTTGTGAGAGTGTTTTGTATTATCTTATTATAGAATACATTCTCTAGAGAATGTAGATGTTATTGATAAGATATATGAACATCTTAACTTTTTGATCACAGATTTATTTATCATTGACTTGTTTGTGGAGATGAGGAAGCTGATTTACATGAATGGTTTCTATTAATACTTTCAGTATATAGGCTACAGAGCACTTGAATATTACTACTTCACATCGATAGTGTGAGTTTAGAAGCTGGTACGTACTGTTAAATGCTGTAAACTAGGTAAGTGAAGAGGATCCTGTTGTAGCTTTTTTTTATCTTTGGACAAGCTTCATGACTGTAAGTGTTAAATCTTGTTTTTCCCCTTTTTTCGAGAGTATTCTGGTTTTGAGTTTAAACATGCCATCTTGTCACATTGTGCCACTTGCTCATTTTCTACATACACGTAAAAATTTTAATACTTAGCTTTGTTGGTTTCTGAGCATGGTACTTTGTGAAAGGGAAGGGATATATGCATGGTTCCCTTATTATGAGCTGAGGGAAAAGGGAAAGACTGTCTTCATAGTGTACTTGATTTAAGTGTTGCGTTGAAATTACTATATTTAATCTAAATAGGGAGGATTAAATTTTGTGCTTTGTTAAATAGCCTGCTGCTGGTGTTTCCAGTTGGACTGCATATTTACCATTCCTGAAGTATCTGCAACTTAGAAGGAACTAATTATAGAAACAATGACTTCCATATTTGTAAAGTTTCTCTTAAAATAGATGAAATGTGACCTGTCTTACTTGTGAAATTACTTTTAATTATGAAATCCAAAAGTCAAGCAGGATTTTCTTTTTAAAAAAAAAAAGTTATTGAGCTACATCTTTATCTTACATTTGTGATGACGCTTCTTGTTTCCAGACTTTGAGACAGTAAACCAGCTGATTTTATTATAGCCCTCTGAAATGTGGCATGTGTCTATTTTCTCACCCTGTAAATGGTTAGATTGATATCCAAGTGTTCTCTTCTAAGAGAGCAAGCTGACAGAGATCTTATTTAATGGAAAATGCTGAATGACATTAAGCTACAATGAACAAAAACTTTTCTAAGATTAAACATACAGTGCTATAACTATAGGACAAACTTTACCAGTCTGTTCCTGCTTGTGTCATCTTCTGTCTTTGCAGCTGTTGATGACTACAGTAGCTTTTATATAGGAAACAAAGGACCGCTTCAGTATATATGCTGTCTTGAAAGACTTGTAATTGTTGGACTGAAATATGTAATGACCTACTGCAAAACATTTTGTAAATTGAAACTAGGGATATCTACAAAAGACACTTCTGTGTAAATCTTGGTTTCTTTTGAAGGGGTGTGCTTCCATTAATAGGCAACTGATTGAAAATCTGATGTTTCAGCATGACTTAAATTTACATTTAGAATCAAGTTTCGTTATCAGAGGTCAATTTCAATGAAGTTTTGTTTAGCTTTGTGATGTGAAAGGTTGAATAAACATGAAAAAGTTTCACTCAAAAAATAAAATTAAGTTTGGTCTTGCAATATTTGTAATGTTTGCCTTTAGATTGCCTGATGAAAAACATATATTGCTTTATATTAACTATTTGGGGTCTGACTCTACATTTACTGGTGTCAGTGGCAAAGTGTTAATTTTTTAGTGGATGCAGACTAGAGTAAATCTCAATACTGTGAGAGCAATTAGATCCTAAATTAATATCGCAAGTGCTCTGTTGTTAGCATTAGGAAAAGTGGAGGAACCTTCCCCCAAATTTTTAAGCATTTGACAAATCTTTCTTGTCTAAATTTTTTTTGTTTGCTTGTGGTTACAAACCAGCGGCATGATCAGTCCTGTTAGTTCTGTTCATCTGCACTTGTCACGCCATTTGTACTGTAGGGATGAAGTCTTTGAGGAATTGTGTTCATATATATTTGCACTTCCATTTATACACTTAACATCTTGTTTCACGAGCAAATACTATTTAAAAAAGGATCTCATCTCTTATTCTGGGGTTTATTTCAGTTGTCATTGGTTCCATTTTGCACTGAGTCTCAAGCGTGTCAACATGGTATTTAATAAAACAAAACTAACAATTGTATTTGGCTTTATTATTTCTGTATGTGCCAAAGAAGCACAGAGACAACCTGTTAAAAGAAATAAGAACTCTCAGTTAGAGATATCTTTTGCTTGTCCAGTGCAATGAGAAATTAGCAGCACCTTTTCTTATTACTAAACTGGTTATCCTTTTGCTTTGTTTCACTTTCTCTTCTTGCACTATTAAGAGAATATTATTTCTGTTGTTCTGACAAAATATTAGGAGCTAGGAGACCTAAAATGTCATTTATCACAAAGAGGACTGACTTTGCTGTCCATCTTTAGCAACCCTTCCTCCTAGCCGAGAAAACTGTAGTCCTAAAAAATCTGCTTAGCAAGCCTAAGTAATTTGCCCAAAGTTATCTATTTTGTTTCCCTCACGTGTCAAATGAAAGCACTAGTCGTCTGTGAGGATAATCACATTGGAAAGTTATTTCTGTTTATATTTTGGTTTGGTTAGCAGTCTGACCTGACTTAGGACATTTGTTTCCCCTTTTTGCTTTAAGTTTAATAAAGTTTAGTGTCCTCATCTGAAGGCACATTTTATGTAAAAAGGAACTTTTAAGTATTTTAGAGGGACTGCTAAAATACTATGAGGAAGCAATATGTTGAAGTTAATTTTGTTTGGTTGGTAATATACTTGAGCTGTCTTTCTGTTTTCTAGCCTGAAGGGGAAGTGGGGCCTTGTTGTCTAATGAAATGTTTCAGTTGTGCCGAGGATTGCTTGTATTATGCTTGCAGAGTGATTTTGAAACGTCTGTATTAAGGTTTTTAAGTTTTCAGTTGCTATTCTGGTGAGTTAGCATACATATATAGTGACTTCAGAAGAAAATGCAAAATTTGAAAACGGAGGTTTACCCTAAATTCTTCTTTTTGGTGAAACAAGTTTCTTCGAAGCATTAAAAGAAACCTCCACAAACCAAACAAACCTGTAGGTAGGGATTAAATTGCACAAGAAACAGTGTTTAAGGTATAATGCATGTAAAAGACTGCTGAAATGTAGTTTTGATTCCTTTAAATAACAGACACTATCAAAGTTCTGTAGGCAAAAAAGAAATTAACTTTCAAATACACCCATATGTGTTTATGATTACAGGATATACTGTATCTTTATCTTACCACTGTGGGTAAGCTAAATGTGTTATGAGCTGTACAGAAAATGGTAATTAAATATATCAGCCAATTGCTCTGTCATAGCAGTAGTTAATCATTACCTGTATAGGAGACTGGGCAACAGGAAAGGAAACATTACAGTTGTGCTTCTAGTTTGGGAATCTGAGTTGTCTGAACCCAGCAGAATAATTCAAACGAAATTTTTCTAAACTTGCTGAATTACATGATACCAGAGTCTTGTGTGTTGTTCCCCATCCCCCCCACCCCCCCCAGGGAAAAACAACAAGAACTTCCCCCCAACCCAAAATCTTAAAGATGTACGATCCTGTTTTTATTGGAAAGATTTAAATAAATGGAATTTTATCCAAAGTACATGGATGGAAAAGTAAGGTAGGGAATGCCTTTGCAAATGGCAAGAAATACTTTGCTATGGGAGTCATTTGGCTCCTGCTTTGATCAGTTATATCTCCTTTTTTTAATACTTGATGTGAAAGACCGCCCTCATAATACTAATAATGAATGATGATATAATACAATATCACAAAAATCACTGTAATAAGACTGTTCTGCAGCTGTCTTGCCATTAAGGAATGACTTTTATATTTCCACATCTGTCTCCCAAAATAGGAAAGAGCAGACAGCCAGACAGGAAAGACCTTGGGGTCTTTATACAGGGAATCTTGTCCCAACCTGTATCACAAATAAAATGTTTTGACTATTTTCCAAGCCAGTACTGGAGTGCTTTATAATTAGTATCTTGGCTAAAGTTCACTTGATGTGTTGCTGGGAGATAGTGACCAGCAGGTTAGGAATAATTGTCTGAAAGTTTTCAGTGCTTCGTTAAGAATACCATATTTGTAGAGCACTCATGCTAGTTTTACTGTTGAATTTCCTATGGATGAGACAGCCTTGGTGTGTTCCTTTAATGTTTATGCCATCTAGTTTTTTAGGCCAGCCCACAACTGAATCTATTCTTAAGCAAATATTTTTGCCTGGCAGTCTTGAAATAGCATGAAAAAAACCTCTCAGTTTTCAGGGAGGGACTTGAGTGTTGGTATTTCTGTCACTTATTACATGACCACTGTACATAAGCACGTGACAATTTATTACTTTGTTTTTTAATGAGAAGTGTTTCTCCCTATGGTGCTGTGTGTTGAGGAGAATGCCGTGGGGTTTTTGCAGAGGGCAGGTGGGCGAGTGACCCGGCTGGCGGCTGCGGGCCAGGCCCGAGCTCGGGGAGGGCGCGAGCAGGGCTTCTGTGGCTGTGGCACTAGCTCCACGCTCCTGCTGCACTGCAGGTTTTCCTCCGCATGTAACCTCAGGAGCTGAAAAAGAGTTAACGTAGAAGGAAGGAACGTTGGCCTACTACCTCATGATCAAGAAATGCATTTAATGAATATTATTAATTCTGCTGTAATGAAGACCTTTTTGCACAGCACGCAGTGATACTTCTGCATGGGTGCTTACAGCTATAAGCATTTTCAGAACAGTCATTTATAACTGTTGGGGTTTTTTTTTGACAGGGATAGTGTATCTTGTCACTTGCTAAGACATACTTTTTTTCCTCCTGCCACTCTAGTTCCAATTTTATCCTTTTATTTTTTTTTTTTCCAGATGTTTTGTTTTCCTTTCTTGATAGCTGCTAAAACTTCAGGTCTCTTATGCTACAATTTTTATCTGTAAATGACTGATATTCTTACTAAATAAGCATATCAAAACAGAGACTCATTTTGTTGGAAGGGACACTTGTGCTTTTCCAGCACACTCAGCACGCTTTGACAAGTCCAAAGGCAGAGAAGCTTCTCGATAAATGGTTAAAAATAGTCATGGACTCTATACTTCAGTTTTTGGCTTTCCCCCCCCATTTTGTATCATTTTTTTGAATGCTCAGGTCATTTATAAACAAGCTTTGGTCTTGGTCACTGTGGCTTGCGGAATGTCCTACCATCAAAGTTGTTAAGGGTGTAACTTTGATCTCAAGTTAATTACTTGCAGACATCCTGCAGACAACGGTCTCTTATCCTAAACAATGTTCCGCTTTATAAACGCAGGAGGAAGCTTTTTAAGTTCATTTTTAGTGAGGTGCACAGTATTTAGAAAAAGCGAGTGATGTTTAAATAGAAATTATCTGATGAATTTATATTTAGAAGAAACAGCTAATGGCAAAATTTGAGCTCATACTGCATAAAATCTCATAAAAGAAGTATGAATTGGCAAATTCAATAACGGATGGGTAAAAATAAAAGAGGCAGACACTTTGTATATAATAACAACTTTTGTAGGAAAAGTTGGGTTCAACTGGTACAGGTCATCCAAATACCTGTTTTAGCATTACTGTCTTCACAATTACTTAGTTTGAATGTCATATTTGGAGTTGAAAAGAATGCATAGAGCAAAAATTTTGGTTTAACTTTTGAAATTGGCAGGGAATTCTAATATTACAATAAGTAATAAGTATTGAAAAGGCTAAGGCAGGGGAGTTGGAACTCAATGATCTTCAAGGTCCCTTCCAACCTAAACCATTCTATGATTATAAAAATATAATGCATCAGTCACTGGTAGTTATGATGATTTAATAGTGAATATAATACTTATGTGAAAGTTAGGAAGCTTTTACAGTCTCAACTATGTTTTCTTTTTCTCTCCTTTCTTAGAGTACATGACAGCGAAGTACTTAAATACCAGTCATTTGATGAATTACAGTGTAACTCATGGTCTTAGTAATTTACTTGGTGATGATTCTACCTTTTGCTCAGTAATTAAATTTTCTTTTATGTAAATGTGTGAGACATTTACAAACAAAGATCCAGTACTCTGTGTGAGTGAGTCTTGACTTACTTTTTCTAGTTCCGTCTGATACATTAAAGTACCTACTCATCAAGTAAAAGTAGCTTTTCTTAGTGACTGGGACAACTGTTGTTTCAAAACATTTCTGGACTTGCCCTTCCCACCTCCTCCACCCCATACTGCTAAAGAAATATGGGATGTTACTAAAAAAACTCCGGAATTTATTTTTTTTAATAAGTTTATAGGTTCAGATACTGGACAGTAAGGCTGTCTCTGGATGGATTGTGGGTTTGACACAGAGCAAGGACATGGACTGGGAAGTGTGTGGTAGACATGGGACTACCTGCCATATTTTTCAGAGCTCCTGTTGTTTAACTGGTTCTGCTCATGTGGATGTTTGACAGGTAGTGGCAAGGATATAAGACTGTCTATAGTACACCAAACCTTCAGGCTCTCCTTTTTGTAAAATGAGAGCACGTACTCATACAGGTTATGTGTTGCCTTTGGAATACTTTCTTAAACAAATGGAAGGAAAAGTTTCTGGAGTCCTTGCCTGCTTTAGAGAGAATTTTCTTAGAAATTGGTATTCCATGAGATACTAATGTGAGACAAGTATAAGCTGATACCTTTGTACAAAAAAGATGCTTTTGGGCTGAATGTAACTTAAAAGGGAATATAGAATTCAAGGGTACTTTGGATCTGCAATTGTCTTATTGAATAGAGCATTTTTCATTGTTTAAGTATAAGATCCAGCTATTCTGTACAAGACCAAAAGTGTGGGTGAAAACACCTTATAAGCTGTTGAGGGTACCTTCGGGATTGGGAGAGATACTTTTCTTTGAAAGCACAGTTTAAAACTTATTTCTAAGCAGTCTTTAATTTCTTCTTCATGGCAAAACTTAATCATGTTCTTAACACACTGTGTTAAAATTGTGTGGATGGAATCTGTGTGAGGTTCTTCTGTGATACACCATCTATTTTAACCATAGGTTTCCTGCTGAAAGATCTTTTTTATAATTGCCTAGGAACACTCAATTTTGTAGAGTAGGCCAGGCATTACTACATCTTCCATATGTTGGTTTCACTTAAGAAAGCCTACACAACTGTGCTCCACCTACAGTGCTAACTTGATTTCTTTCTGTGCTCGAACTAGTATATCCTCTGCAAGATCTGAACTTTAGTCTCTTTTAAACTAATTAGTGTTTGTATTGCACTTTGAAAATGTAAAGGTTAATACAAATGCTAAATGTTGGTGATCTGTATTACACCCTGTGTAGATTGGATGGATGTAACAAGCACTTTCCAACTGTTTTCCACCTCTTTAAGTTTACTGCAGAAATCCTGTAGTCTTGTCATCCATTTGCCTGCTATTTGTGGTAATTATCATACAGCTTTATGAATCTAAGTTTTCCCAAACAAGTTATGATTGTATTAATGAAGACATTGTTTCCTTTCTCTTTAAGAATGTCAAGCTGTCAGCTGAAGTAGAACCATTTATTCCTCAGAAGAAGGGTCCAGAAACACTAATGATCCCAATGGCACTTCCTAACGACAGTGGAGGAATTAATGGCATGGAACCAACTCCCATCCCTAGCTACCTGATCACTTGCTATCCATTTGTACAGGAAAACCAATCTAATAGGTAATAAGCGGTTGTTGTCTTCATGAAAGATGATCTATTTTTAAATTAGTTTAAACTTTTGGTAGACTTGAGAGGAGTCAGTGACTGTTGGCTGTATATTCATTTTGTTTACTGTATTTAATCTTCTGACCTTTCATGGGTGAGGATGAAGTTTCTCTGTCCCCAACCTCTTTTTACTTATTTCTTTCCCTCTACTTTTCTCTATTCATATTCTTTGCTGCTTTTCTTTCCCTGGCTACAGAGGTCTGGTACAAATCCCTCAAAGTCACCTGCTGTGCTCTTGCATCTTCCAGGGCAGTCAAGAGGTCTGTGTCTGAATCTCTGGCGAAACAGTATGCAGCTGACACGTGTATTGAGTGTAGCTGTATCCACTTTTCTTTGTGTAACTAGTTATCATACATTGAGTTTAGGAACTCTTTATCCCAAATGTGGTGTTCACTGAATGCACAACTTCAACGTTGATAATTTTCTGTTGAAGTCATAAATAATTATTGCCATTTGATTTTGAAAGAAGTACCCAACGTATGTTTGGACAGCACTTTAGTGCTGCTGCACTTGAATAGGTAAGAACAAAAATAATTCTTTAGCAACTGCCTGCTGCAGATCTGTAGGATTATTCTGAATCTTTACTTTTCCTATTCCCTTTCTGTAATATTTGTGCCTCTGCATTTTCCATGTAGATGGTCTCCTTTTAGGGGTTTGAAGAGAGAGAGAATTGGGTTCATAGTTTCCAAGGGGGCCTTTGTAGTATGCTGTATCACAAATAAACACAGGAAGGAGTCTCCACGCTTGGTTTCAGTAGTAAGTTTGTAAATGCCTGTCTTCATATTTGCTTCTTAAGGCCTGCATTTACATAGGAATTTTGAACAAGGGTGAGTTGGCAACTTAATATACTGAAGCACTTGGCCCTGAACTAGCTAATGAATGTCACTGTTCCACATATCTGCTAGTTTACCTTGTGTAAGCTTAGACATCTTCTTGGGTGTTACGTGTTTTCTGAAACAATGAAATTGTAATGAGTCCCAAGTACTTGACAAAGGAAATGCCTACATTTTATTTCTAAGTTTAGTGTTAGAAATTTAATGAGTTTATACAAATGCCAAGATCAACAAAGATATTTATTTTGCACTTGAACGTAATTTGAGCTTGTGAATCATTTAATTGGCATCTCTAAGAAGCCCTAATAACTTAAGTTCAGTTATTAAAAGCTAGGAGCTCATGAGACAAATGAGTTGTGGTTATTTGGTTGTTTGTTGGGGTTTTTGTAAGGGAGTGGTAGAGGGGAAAAACTTACTGAGCAGTTGTCTTTCCTTTTGATTTTACAGACAGTTTCCATTATACAACAATGACATCAGATGGCAGCAACCCAACCCAAATCCTGCAGGACCGTACCTTGCTTATCCTATAATATCTGCACAACCACCGGTTTCTACAGAATATACATATTACCAGCTGATGCCAGCACCATGTGCTCAGGTCATGGGTTTCTATCATCCTGTCCCTACCCCCTATTCTGCACCCTTTCAAACAGCAAATGCTGTAAATACAGTTACTACAGAATGCACTGAGCGTCCCAACCCATCAGGCCAGACCTTTCCATTATCCAGTCAGCGGAGCAGAAGCAGTAACAGGGGACCAGTCATACAAAAAGTAAGTCTGTTTTTTAATAGGATAAGTAGAACTGTATAAAGAAAGTATCTTTGCACAGGAAGCATTCATCTCGTTTGAGCAAGAACAGGTATGTCAGTAGTATCAATGGAAGGAAAGATGGGCAGAAAAGGTGTTAATTGGGGAGCAGCAAAACTCTGTCTACAGAGACATTTTGTGGTGAAATACTGGGTGAGTTTATAAACCCTGCAAGTATAACATGGGAAACTCCCTTCTACTGCCTCTCTGCTGGTTTGGTCTGAGCTTTGAATTACTTCATTGGAGAACAAAGGAAGTATACCCATACTTTCTTTGCCTTTTTTTGATACTTCCACATCATAATGAACAGTTCATGCAGAAAATACTGCAAAGAAGTTAATAAATCAAATATTTTTATGAATATTTCCCTTAATCTCTTTGTCTTTAAACATGTCGCTTCTGTAGAGAGCATTAGAACTTTTAATTGCTTTATTTGATTACAACTATGAAGTTAAATCATATGATTTATGCGTACGTGTGGCTAATCTTTTAAAACAGCAACAGCAGTTACAGACGCACATAAAAAATAAACGTCCTCCAGTGAAAAATGTCGCCACTCAAAAGGAGACTAGTTCATCAGGTCCTGAGAACAGATCAAAGATTGTTTTGTTGGTTGATGCATCACAGCAAACAGGTAATTGCTTTCTTGTGTTCTGGGTATATAAAATAACTAGAACTACAAGTCAGTCACATTTTTTCCTAAAAGAAAATGGACTTCGCCACTGTCAAAAATAGATTCTTCTTGAAGGAGTTGATTATTATTAATAGTTGGACCCAGACATAATTTTTTAAAATTCAATGCTAGTTTTAATTTTATTAAAAGAAAATTGTTGTCATGTGCAAAGACTTTGCCTTTTTCTGTGTGTTTTTATGATGTGTAGGTTTTTCATGTCTCTTAACAAGTCCTGCACAAGTCATTATATTTTTGTGTCTTGCAGACTTCCCTTCAGATATAGCTAATAAATCGCTTTCTGAGAGTGCCTCTACAATGCTTTGGAAATCAAAAGGCAGGCGCAGAAGAGCTTCTCACCCTGCTGCAGAGTCCTCTAGTGAACAGGGTGCAAGTGAAGCAGACATTGACAGTGACAGTGGCTATTGTAGTCCTAAGCACGGCAATAACCAGGCTGCAGCCATGACTTCAAGAAATACAGATTCTTGTGCAATGAATGTAAGTAAACATAACTGAATGACTTGACTATATTTGGATCCTACAGACTAATAAAAATTACTAAAAAACCCTTTTTTTTCTTTTTTCCTTTTTTAGGTTGTAGAACCATCAGTGAATACACGTAAGCATTGTCTTAGCTGCTGAGCTGTTTAAAATTTGGCTGGGTTACTTCCGTATTTTTGCTTTACATTTTGCTAGGAACCATCTCTTGATCTATTTCCAGCATGCTATGCTAACTGATCAGATACTTCTGAAGATACGTCTTTACTGTCATTTCCACCACCTCCACCAAGACCCCCATTACTTGTTGAATGAACAAGTGTATAATTAGCTATCACTAATGATTTATCAACAGCTGCCTTTCTTTAAAGGATTAAAAAAGCCAGAGACTCCAATGGAAACATTCAGGCAAAGCTGTGCTTCTGTTGTATTTTATCCTCAAGCTTCCTTATCCTGTTGGACTGCAGTTCATACCTGGGTAGTAATAGAGCCAAAGAATTCTCATTCTGTATTTAAGAAGTACTCATACTTTTTTAGAAGCTTTAAAGAAGTACTGTGAATGGGAAGAAATGTTGTAGTCTGGTAGTAGTGGGTAACGCTAGTGGCTGTTATTTTGACTGGACTGAAATTGTTATGGTTATGAACCTGAGATTTCCTTTGTCTGAGTGCTTCCTGATGATCAGTTGTTGGCAATTTGAGTGTCGGTCATCTGACTCTTCCATGAAGGCAATTCTGTTAACTTCTAGAAATAGCTACAGAAGTTAATGTTGTCGGAGGAGAATTAGACTTTCAGATAACTTTTTGTATCAAAACTGTGTTCCTGGCTCTGGTGGCACATGTATCATTATGACATGTTCTGTCATACCAATTCATTTTTTCATAGATGGCACTTCTCTTTCAGCTGGTATAAGTTGGACTAATGTAAATTCCCAGGCAACTCAAAAAAAACCTTGGATTGAAAAAACTCAGACGTTTTCTAGAAGTGGAAGACAAGCTGAGCAAAGAAATAGTTCACAGGTATATTGTTGATGGTTCTAAATTTAAGTATTCTGTTCCTTGTAATGTATGAAAATAAGGAATTTGAAATGGATTATAAAATTAACATACAAAGAATAGTTAATGAAAACAGTGACTTCAAAGTGTAGAAACTCAACCTAAAAGTCCAGTTGCACATTTCTACCCTGTATGTTTTTTTCAGCTAGCGCTATATCTCAATACACACATATATATATTTTCATGTACTTGGCAATCTTCTGCCTATAGCCCAATCTTGATATGTACCTAACTAGGAAGTACATTACATATATACAGTAATGTGTGAAATGAAGACAGTGTGGGTGTAAAGTTAGTTTAGTTTTTGACATATTCATAGAAGAAAAAAAGCCTCAAACTCTCTGAAGAAAGATTCTGATGCAGTGGTGAACTAGAATCCTATGTTCTCGCTACTGTTGTATTTGAAATGTTCTCTTTTAAATTTACATACCATATTATTTAGCATTTTTATTAATATATTATTTCAAATTGTTTTATGCTGAAATTTGAAGAAGATGTTTCTGTGAAACTTTGCTTAAGTGGGACAGGATTTCTGTAATTAGTATGTGAGGAGAAGGTGGCCTTCCTAATTTTGATAGTCTAGTTTTATTGAGGGGGGTGGTGCAGAGGGGAACAGAGAGATGGCTGAAACACTACCTTTGCTTAAACATAGGTTTTGCTTGAATTGAGTTATTGCAGGCAAGAATAGCTGAGCTTGAAGTGGGAGCTTTATCATAGATGAGCCGGTATGTGCAGATATATGTGAGCTAGCTTGCCCTGTTTAGAGGTTGGTGGTTTTTTTTTTTTAGATGGAATTGTTAATTTGTCTTGCATTTTCCCATTTGGTATCTGTGGGTTTATTATATAAAGAAGCTTGTTGGTGCTCGTATCTGGCAGTGCAGCAGTTCTGAATCTTTTTATAACCTGTAGTCAAATCAAAGGCTTTTAGAAGCCACTATTTGTGGTTTATGGCATTGGGAGAGTAGGAAGAACCAGATTTCCTTTCATCCAGTCACAGTTTAGACTCTAAATCTGGCAGTTATTTTAGATATTTAAAACTCTTTGTGCCAGCTTTGTTTTTAAATGAGGTGTTCCCAGCCAAATTCACTGTACCTCAAGGCAGAATTGTCCTAGAAACTATTTTCCTTTGAAACTAAATTTGTACCAGGTCTGTAGGAAATTTTCTTGAGAAATACATTAGTATGAGATCCAGAATTTCAGATTCAAATCATGCTCTGCTTTCAGCCAACCATTCTTGCGCATGGGTTTCCACGAACATCATAAACAGAACAATGTTTATGCCATTATACTGAGGTCTCTGTCCTTAGAGAACTCTGCCTGTGCATTGTCATGTTGAAACACATGTTGAAAAGGCAGTAACTGCGCACAGAATAACTGTAGTGGGAGAAGGTTCTTTTGATTGATGATGGTTACAGATAGAACTCAGACATCAGTCCTGAGGAACTATAGTGTGACCAGCAACTCTTGTGATTTTCTTAGTGTTTGACCAAAGGACCCTATTTTCTAAATTAGAAGTATAGAGATGAATGTATAGATATACTGTATTTGGACTGAGGGAGGAGAAATAATCTGACACTATCTGTAGAATATGTTTGTGCAGGTTTAGAAAAAAAACACACCAAAAAAAGCAACACAAAAAAACCCCAAGAAAAAAAACAAAACAAAACATCCCCCCGCCCCAAACACCCAGCCCACCAAAGCACAGCTTATTAAATCTAATTCTGTAAAAACTGTGCCTTCTTAGTTGGTAATTAGCAGACATGAGAATGCCTTACATGTATGCACGCACATCTTGAAAAACTGAAATTGCAAAATGCCAATCACGTTCATTATTTTCAGTCTGGTTTCAGATGCAGGGACCACAGCACATCTTCAGAAAGAAGGCAGAACTTGCAGAAACGACATGAAAAACCTATAACTACAAGCCAGTCAAGTAGAACAGAGCAGAGTCCTGAACCTCTGTATTTTGAGGTAGAGTTGTATGAAAACTGTTTCTGCATTATAGTGACGGGAATAATGGTGTAGAATAAGTGATGTTCTCAACAGAGAGAAGTTGCAAAACATCTGACTCCAAGAGGTGGACAATATAGTCCACCAATTTAATTATTGTTTGATGCTTTCACTGTGTATGTTCAAAGCCTGTATTTGGTTGTTGTGGAAAGTGTAAGGATTTAGAGCTACCCGTGAGTGACAAATTAGATAAGCAAATTTCAAGTAACTCTCTCTGTTCACTTGCAAATAAAAATTACTATGTTCTCTGGTTTTACCCCCCTAATTGTAATTGGATTTCTTTAGTGTAAGGCATTAATAAAACCTTCTTTTTTTAAAAAAAAGAAGTTACTCAGATACATAAATGCTTTGTTAATTTGTTCATCACTTTCTATTTGTGTCACTTTCAAGCCCTTCCAGTTTATGTGGGACTTCAGGATTCAATTCATTCTTCTAGCTTCAACTGTTTCAGTTGATGCTTTTCATGTGACTTGGTTCCATACTCTGCATTCTAATTTTGTGTATTGTTTAGGATGAAGATGAATTTCCAGAGCTAAATAGTGACAATGGCAGCAGCAAAAGTAGTAACATCCAGCAAAAGATTTCACCCAAAGTAGTAAGTAATTATTTTGTTTTGCAAAGTACTTTTAAGTTGTTTTGAGACTACTTAATTTGTGTATTTTTTTATGAATCTTTGCTACAATACTTGTAATGCAGTAATTGTGATGTTCTTAGGGTTTTGCATTACCAGTTTTGAATGCTAAAGAAATGCCAATTAAAATAAGTGGCGCAGAGAATGCATCTTAAAGACTGTTGGATTTTTGTCTGCTAATGAGACTGTTAACAAGTGAAACTGTAACATACGACAGACACTTAGAATCTCTCATGTAAGTTGGAAGGGACCCATGAGGATCATCAAGTCCAACTCCCGACTTCTCCATCTCAGAGATGGTTTCTCATGAGTTTTCTGCTTTTTGAAGTTGCATGCTAAATTTTAGGTGAGCAGTAGATACAAAAGGATTTTTGAGTTTTGAAGACTGTCAAGTTTTCTTTGTATTAATACCTAAACTACATCCTGGTTATTCTTTCTGACTCAAAGGGCTTGCATTCAGACAGATGCCTCGATGCAGCTTTTCTTAAAACTGTTAAATCTGCAGATATGTAGTAATAGTGTAAATTTTTCAGAATAACTACACTTTGTTAGTTTACTTTAATTTCAGAATAAACTGCACCATTACCTGCTTTAAAGCTGTGGAAACAGATGTTGGAAAGATGCTCTTTTAATACCTGAATACTTAAATATTTGGATGCAGAACCATAGATTTAGAGTACTTAATCTATTTGGCTGCTTTCCAGGAAAGTGAAGTCCTACATTAAATCTTCACTGGGGGGGAAACAATCCCTTATTTAGCAGTCAGTCTGAAGAACCTTCTGAAGGCATAATTGGAGAAAATATAATAGTTTTCCCATACAAAAATGAAATATACGTAAGTTTCTAGTTTTATTAAATTACTGTGTTGACTAGCTGTACTTAATAATTGGGATGTCGTACTGCTGACCAAAGCAATTGTTCACTTGGTTTCTGGAGTGCCACATTTCCTATGGTCTTGAAAGGTCTTTAATTGTGGGGTTTTTTTGCATTTTGTTTAAAATCCTAGTTGGATGACTTACCAGAGAATTCTCCAATCAATATAGTCCAAACTCCAATTCCCATTACAACCTCTGTACCAAAGCGTGCAAAAAGTCAGAAGAAGAAGGCCTTGGCAGCAGCACTTGCAACAGCTCAAGAGTATTCAGAGATAAGCATGGAACAGAAAAAACTCCAGGTGTGTAGTCTACCCCCTGCCAGGTAGTTGGTAAAGAGGAGTATCAGTAGTTAGCCATTGCTCCTCTATTCTATAATAGCAAGAATCTCTTTGTAAAGAATGTTTTGCAGGAAATACTTCTTTGTATTTATCAGCTTATGATGTTCATATTCTAGGAGGCTTTATCAAAAGCAGCTGGAAAGAAGAGTAAGACCCCAGTTCAGTTAGATTTGGGTGACATGTTAGCAGCTCTTGAAAAGCAGCAGCAAGCAATGAAAGCTCGTCAGATCACCAACACCAGGCCTCTTTCATACACAGGTATTTCTAATCTGCTTAACTGTCGCTAAGTGCTTTTTGTGACAATATAAATGTGATCACTGTGAGCATCTTAAATGTGCTTTTATTTCTGTCAAGTTTTACTTTTGAATATAAACATAATAAAAACCTGGGAAGACTTTCTTAGAGTGTTTTTCAAAAAATTCACCTACGCTATCTTCCTCTGAACTGCAGTATGCAATGGTGAAAGTCCACATAGAACTGAGGACAAACTTCTCTTAAAAGACCTGCTATTCAAAGCTCAAGATTCATGTTTTGCGTAATTCAGTGCTAAAATGAAGATGTGAAAAGAACTGTATTAGGTGAAACCAAACATCTACAGATATTGCAGAATTCTCTTTGAAAGCAGCTTAGAGAGAGTACCTGTGATTATGACAGAGGGATTCCTCTACTGACCTCCTGGTTCAGGGCCTCCTGACCCAAGGCTTTCTCAAAACAAAGTTGTTCCTTAAGCTATCTATCACATGCTTTTGCTGTCCGTAAGGTCCAAAGGCAGTGAATTCTAACATTGCTACATGCTGTGTGGAGAAGCTCTTCCTTCTTCTGTGTTTTTTGGAGTAGGGGTCAGGGTTTTTTGTGCCCCACTCATAATTTCATTAGCTTTCATAGCCTTTGTATTACAGAGACACTGAGCAATCATTCCCTGCTTTCCTCCTCTATGATTCTTAGAGGTCTGTCATCTCTTTTCTGAAGAGTCCTACTCTATTTAGTTACTCCATTGTAGAAGCATGTCTTTTATGATAATCCATATCACTTTCTCTGTACCTTTTTGTAGTTCTACTGTATCTTTTTGAAAATAAGGCAGATCAGACATGCACTGAATATTAAGTTATAGTTCCATTGGGAATGTATGCTATGGCTTAATTATGGTTTTTTGTTCTCTATTTCTTTATCAACAAGTAATATTAAATAAGCTTTTTTTAATGCTTGCTGCTGAATACAGAATTGACGTTTTCGTAGTTATCTATTAAAACCCATGAATCTCATTCTTGCGCAGTAGTACGTAGCCTAGAGTCCATCGTTATGCACATAGTTACCATTTTCCTTCCTGTGTGTTGCTTCATTTACCTGCTTTGAGTTTCAGCTGTGTTCAAACATTAGTTCAAGTTGGCAAGGTTATATCAAACAGAGCTTAGCAAAGAACAGTTGGCATTTCCATTGGAGACTACATTTGTTTTATTCCCTTTCTTACAGAAGGTACACTTAACTACATGCTGCACTCTCTCATTTGTTTCGTCCTGTCAACTACTCAAGTCTCTGACAACTGAAAATCAATGTTTGGATAAATATTTGCAACTTATCTTACTATTATCATCTTATTAATAAAGTTGCATGTAGTCACTTGAGAGATCCCTTACCAGTATTAAAGTAATTCCTTTCCTGGAATCCATAGCTTTCTAAAACATGAGGCTAAGTCAAAGAAAGCTAAAAACCATCTGGAAGCAACAATATCTGATGATGTAACTTTCCTGTCGTTATGAACTCCTTTTTTCCAAGGAAGGAAAACGTACTTTGAGAACTCATCAGTGGAAATTCTGAAAGCAGTGTTGAAATAAAGCTGACATGTCTCTTAGTGAAACTAATACCTTTCTTGTATTTAGTTGGCAGTGCTGCTCCCTTTCATACCAAAGAATCTGCCAACAGAAAGTCCTTTACAAAGGGACAGCCATCTATGGGTTGCCTTAATCCTTTGGACTCAACTGCCCCAAAAGTGAAAAGAGGAAAAGAGAGAGAGATTGCAAAGCTGAAACGCCCTACAGCACTTAAAAAGGTAAACGTATCAACCCTGGAGTGTCTGGGTCCACACTCATATTTCAAAAATAAAAATTGATATTTTCTTAGTCAAGAACCAGTGACCATGAGCATAATAGGGTAAGGGAGTCATGAGCTTCTGCCTCTAGTTCCTAGTCCACTGATGCCCTGTCCTTTGGATCTAGGCATGTAACACTAACTTTTCTACTCCCATAATTAGTTGAGGGTGATGCAAATCTATCTCAATACAGACTGCAAGTATTTGATTAACTTTGAGCGTTAGAACATATGGGAAAACTTGCATAGTTTTTCCATGTTGTTGAATCCTAGTTTGTAGTGCAATGTAGTATGCTAACCTTAAATTTTACTGCTCTTTTTTTAGAGATGGGTATAGAACTTGAAGTGAAAACATGAATTTTAGTTGAGTAAATTTAGAAATAATTGGTTGTGTATATATAAAGATACATACCCACATAAAGTGGGTATGTACACAGGGAATACAGTATGTATGGAAATCAGAAGGTAAAATACAAAAAACCTAGTCCAAAAAAGGAAGTGTGAAAGTCTTTTTTTTGTGTAAAAAAAAAAAAAAAAAAGTTATTCATGATCTACTCCAGTTGGAGAAATTCACAGATGCATGTTCAGAAAAGCTTCTGAATTATGTCAAGGCCTTTATGTTATTATTTACCATAGTAATACAAATATATCCATGGCTACTTATCTTTGCACTTTCCTTTATATAAAAGAAAGGATTCTATCTGTTGTTGTGGTGCTTCACAAAGATGACTTGTGTTCTTGCATAAGGTGTTTTTCACAGGGGTGGGGATGAGGAATTGTTAGTGAGTGAGTGTTATGTATCAGAAGCTGTGAAAGTACTTAATGCTTAAATTATTGAAAGCATTATTTATGTAGAAGTACAATAGTATTGAGTATACCATCTGTAAAACGCTGGAATGAAATACTGTTTGTGATCAAAGAGGAAACTGAAATGATTTTAGGGTTTTCTATCCTGGTATGAGTAGGAAGGTTCAAAACAACTTGGTCAACTTTTTGTGTTTTGTTCAGTCAAATTGATGTTCTTCTTTACAGGTATTGCTATAATTTTCAGATGGTAATAGCTGTTGGGTTTGTTCCTAGATTATTTTGAAAGAGAGAGAAGAGAAGAAAGGCCGTTTATCAGCTGACCTTAGCCTTCTGGGGTCTGACGAACAGAAAGATGTTCATATAAACTTGACTGCTGATCAGTCTCAGGAGCTGGCCTCTCAAGAAGGTTGGTCTCTATCTTTCTAGTTGTCCCATCCCCCCCACCTTGTACTAATCTGCTTATTTTAATATATTTGTCTTTCTCTTTTGATACAACGCAATTTGTTGATGTTATCTTTTAACTTTTTTTAACATTATGAAACATTAGAAATTAGAGCCCTCTTTTTTTAAAAATGTCTTGTTTGTGCCTCAGTTGTGGAAGGCTCGGTGCAGTATGCCTTCTAAGTACATAGTTTCCGTACAGCCTTTTAATTCACTTCTCTTGAGTGTATGTTCCCAAACCATGGCAGAGTTGATAGCATTTTTCATAAGCAGACAAAATGTGACCTGTTGTCAGCCATGCCATGTTGATCACGATGGTTTTTAATGATGAGTATACTGAAAATTTTCCAGATAATAGAAGTTGTAAACTGTAAATAAGGTTTTCCAGTTTGAACATTCTTGTCAGTCAGCTGCACTGTTAATTTAACAGCAACAGCTCCGAGCAACCGGGAAACTCCAAAGAATTTTCAGTCTCTTTGATATGTTTTGGTGGGGAAAGGGAAGAGGTGTCTTATCAGGATTCCAGATGTACTGCTTCAGAATTTTCCTTCTGAACTACCTCCCTGACTTCACCTGACTGAAGAGAAGTGTGAAAATCTTAAATATCCTAGGAATAAGTTAGTTAAATATTATATATAAAAATAGTAAAGAATTATTGGAAGAGGTTGTCGCATTTAGGCAGGTTTTCCCTTTCGTTCTGTCCACTTCCCAAACTGAGCTTTGGATGTTTTTTAATGAATATTCAAATATTGCTTATTTACCCAACCCATGCTGAGTGTTGGGTATGTGCTTGTTTTGTTCCTGTCCCTCCAGGGAAGAATACTGTTTAGTGTTTTTGGAATGTAATTTGGAAAAAGGAAGGGAGAGATAAGCAAGAAGTGTGATGCTGTTTCTTTTACGTGAAAATGTCTTTGCATTTTATAACGTTTCAAAATTGTCTTTCAGAAACTGGACTGAGTATGCCTAGCGATACTTCACTTTCACCAGCAAGTCAAAATTCTCCATACTGCATGACCCCAGTGTCACAAGGTTCACCTGCTAGTTCTGGAATAGGCAGTCCAATGGCATCTTCTGCAATAACCAAAATTCACAGCAAGAGATTCAGAGAGTAAGAGTTTTGCATTGCTAATATAAATTCAAGGCTTTCAATTCCATCAGCCTCATCTTTTAAGTGTGGATAGGTTTAGTAGACTTAGGAGGAGCTAAACAAACGTAAGCTACCCTTTCATCAATAGAAGTTTCTGCAAGTATTATTCCTTTTTGGTATAGATGGATTGCTCTGTGTGTGTACATACACAAATGTGTATATACGTTGTGCATGTACACACATGCACTTTGGATTTTCTTTGGTTGCTGCAACAAATAAGCTAGGTGGAAGTCTTTTCTAAAAAATTTTTTTTTAAAGTAGGGCTGCGTACACTTTGGAAAAGGAGGAATACTTATGAATGCTGAAAATACTTTAATAGTCACTTTTAATACATTGCTGCATTTATTAATGTATCTTTATAGAGTACCAAACTATGGAAAAGAATAGTTGCTTGTGGCACCTATTGGAGTATTTTATTTTTTTTTAAATATTCTTTTTGACCAACTTCTTGAGGTAAGGGATGTTACTGGAAATATAAAAGCTTTCAGGGTGTATTTTTAACTTACAGTATACAGTTCTGATTTCTAAATCCTTTTAATAACTCTAGCGGTTCTGAGGAAGTAAAATTATTTTTATTTGGTAAAAGAGGCTCAGTAAAATAGTATTGATAATGTGCTATGCTAATATGTGATGTTTTTTGAATTGACAGATACTGTAACCAAGTTCTAAGCAAAGAAATAGATGAGTGTGTGACTCTCTTACTGCAAGAGCTTGTCAGCTTCCAGGAACGAATTTATCAAAAGGATCCCATGAGAGCTAAAGCAAGGAGAAGACTTGTTATGGGGTTGCGTGAGGTTACTAAGCATATGAAACTAAACAAGATCAAGTGTGTAATCATATCTCCCAACTGCGAAAAAATTCAATCAAAAGGTATAAATGATAAAACAAGTTATATACTTAACTGTTTACCATTTTCTTGTGCTGATTAGAAGTGCTGATTTGCAAGAGTAGAAGCATTTTTTAGTTACTATGCATGATACAACATTTCCAGAATCAATTGTACAATTGCCACTCCACATTCATTCTCTTCTACTCCTGGAAGAAACTAGTTCATTGACGGGTGAATAGCTTAAAGAAAAATAGATATTATAATATATAAAATGGACTTCAATTTTATTCCATCCAGTCTTTGATACACCCAGAGTCCCGAGCTCTGGGTGTTCTTAAGGAGGATTCCTTACCAGAAGTATGAATGTCTTACTCAGCTAACCAGTGCATTTTGCCACAACGAGAAATGTAAACAGAGGCGTCCTGAGATACGCAAAGAGCAAAGCTCTGCTCAGGATAAGAGCTGTGAAAAATTCTGGTTTAGTGTGAGTGCAGGACTAGTAGAGAATATGAAATATTGCCTTCATCAGTGCTCATTCACTATACTTAAAATGTGTAGCTTGTTATCCTGTAGAACTAGTAGCTGGTGATTGTGTGTATTGAAGTTGTACTGACTAATTACAGTTAAAATGGGATAGAGAGTTGTATCTTGCCATATTACGACTTTAACTGACTAGATATCTATTTAAAATTGCTTTCTTCAAGGTGGGCTAGATGAGGCTCTATATAATGTAATCGCCATGGCACGGGAACAAGAAATTCCTTTTGTGTTTGCTCTTGGACGTAAAGCTCTTGGCCGTTGTGTGAACAAGCTGGTTCCTGTTAGTGTAGTCGGGATCTTCAACTACTCGGGTGCTGAGGTGAGGAATTCCATTCACGTAAACGTCTGGAGTAAACAGCCTTGTAGTTAAGAACTGATTGTAGTTAATCCTTGTAGCTAACAATTGATTTAGCATGGAGAGCGTACCTAACTGATGTACGTTGATAATGGCCCTGATCTGATCTATATTAGGGTGTGTTTTTCTTTGAAATTCATTATTTGCAAAACTGAGAGATTATGTTAACACTTTGGTCACAACGTATCTGTAGCTTTCAAATAGACTTAAATGACATCTGAAATTCTCTGGAAGGCTTAAGATTGTAAGGAAAACAGTATCTTTAAGTACATCTCAAAGTTGTGTAAACATGGAGTGTTTTTATTTTGATTTGAGAGAACCAATTTTTGGTTAAAGTAAAGGTGTTTGGTGTGAATAAGCTTAAGGCTCACTATGTGGTATAGCCTTGACTAAAAGGAGTAATTGAAAGTGAAAATTGCTATTAAGAACTACTGATTATAAAAACTGCCTTTGCACTTAGGACCTATTTAATAAGCTGGTATCGCTGACCGAAGAGGCCAGAAAAGCCTACAGAGATATGGTTGCTGCAATGGAACAGGAACAGGCAGAAGAAGCCTTGAAGAATGTCAAGAAGGCGCCCCATCATATGGGTCATTCTCGTAACCCATCTGCAGCAAGTGCTATCTCATTCTGTAGTGTTATTTCTGAACCCATATCTGAAGTGAATGAGAAAGAATATGGTAAGTGTGTTAAAACTTACTTTTGTAACTTGAAGCTGGTATTTTCTGAATGCTGCTTATAGCAAAATGTAGCTAAAAATATAGTATCTCTTCGTCATTTACAGTATTTCATAATTTTCAGGAGTCAGAGAAAATTGGTTAGTCTTCAGGTAGTTTTGTAAGTAACTTTTCCACCCCGAACTATATAAAAGGTAATAAATTTGATTTCTAATCCTCAAAAGTGTTACAGTTACCTAACTCATGTCAGTGGAGGTAGCTTGTCCAGTTTTATTGAACTGGTACCAAACACAGAACTGATTATATGATTGAGGAGGAACTAATGACAGAGGCTAGGAACTAAATTATTGAGGTCTCTGAAGATGGGACATGTAGCTTAGATTTGGAAACCTGAGATGGCAATGAATGACTATAGCGTGAGCAAAAGGCAAATTTGTTTATCCAGTTGCTTAAGCCCAGGTGACAGAGAGGATGAAAGGGAGAGTGCTTGTTTGAAGTCAAAAGACTTCTTTCTTTTTTTTAAGTCTTACAGTGAACTAAAAAGAACACTGTCTTGTTTTTAGTTAATTCTTTTGTGGTATCTCAAGCTTATTTCATTTGTTAAACATGTTTGGTGGTTGTTGTGGTTTTTTCTTTTTTTAAATCCTTAAACAGATGACTTACTACTGTGGCAATTTTCTGTTTTTACTTTATACTTGAGAGTAATCTCTTTGACTACACTCACTGTAACATTTGGTGCTTCCACAGTTTATACAGGAGACAAAGTGCACAAACTTTCAACTTTGTAATGTCTGGCTTAAGATACTGCAAAGACCCAAAGTTATTCACAGCTCTTTCTGTTGTCTCTCCTGTTCCCTTCTTCCCCCTTTTTCTAACTGAAATTTTTCTAGCAAGCATAAAGTAATATTAAAATGATTAGCTCCTATTGCTACTTAAACAAATCTGGGATGTTCAGGAGACTTATTTTTCTATAGAAAGAATTAATGTTTCCTACTTAAACTTCTTTTGAAACTTGTAGAAACAAACTGGAGAAATATGGTGGAAACATCTGATGGGTTAGAAACCTCTGAAAATGAGAGAGAAACCTCATGTAAGACTGTGGTACCAGAAAAAGCTGGTAATGGTCAAATTGAAAAAGCCACTCTTAATAAACAACCACCTCTGGCTACAACTGGCGCTACCTCAGCAACAAATCATGGAAAATCTGCACCAGGTGACAAAGATGAGGTGAAACCAGATGACAATCTGGAATGGGCCTCACAGCAGAGTACAGAAACAGGATCACTGGATGGCAGCTGCCGAGATCTTTTGAATTCTTCCATGACCAGTACCACCAGTACTCTTGTACCAGGAATGCTAGAAGAGGAGGAGGAGGAGGAGGAAGATGATGATGAGGATTATGCCCATGAACCAATTTCAGTAGAGGTTCAGCTTAATAGCAGAATTGAATCTTGGGTTTCGGAGACCCAGAGAACTATGGAGACTCTTCAGCTTGGGAAGACCCTTAGTGGTGCTGAAGAAGACAACGCAGAACAAAGCGAAGAGGAGGAAATAGAGACTTCTGAGCAGGCTGATCCAGTCACTGATGGCGAGGAATGGACAACTGATAAGCATCCAAGTAACACTCAACATAAACCCACCATCTGCAGTTCTTTGAATAAGGAACATGCGGATTCCATCTATATGCCGTAAACGTAAGCAGGAACTCAGGAACTTTTTAGAAATTACATTAAAACTAACTGTTGTAAAGGTTGCAGCCATTATTTCTTATGCTTCATCTCAACATTTTGCACTGTTAAACATTTGTGTATCTGATTCACAACAATATTTTTGTAGCTGTCTGTTACTTGTTTGATTTAAAAACTAGCTTAGCTTTTAATCAGTATCTATTTCCCAAAATAGAAACTGTGGAAAACTTGTCAGTAAGTATTCATTTGATCTTTTGTAAAAGGAAGCATCTTGCAACTGACCAGTTTTAAGCAAAATTCTTCTAAGATGTGACTATTTTGCTCATTTTTCAAACAGATAACCTACATTAAGACTGACAAATTACCAACACTTTACATTGATGTTATGCCAGGCATGTCAGTGTATTTGGCTGTGATTTTCTAGTTCTGTCTAGAAATAAAAGTAAAATTTTCGTTCTCTTTAAAGAAAAGCTAGAAACCCCATTTGCGGTCCTAATGGAAACTAAATAGCAGAGAAATCTGTGTGATTCTTATGCTAAGATAGATGCAGCTTTTTAGTTGGTCCTGGTGAATGCATCGTTAAAAAGCTGCTGATAGTTGAGATAGTTACAATAAGCTATAACAATTTTGATTCCAGAAAAAACTTGAAACCAGAGGCATATAATTAATGCTTTGGGGTTTTTTACAAGGTGGAAATTTTGCATTTAAAAAAAAAGTGAAAGAAAACAAAACTTCCCTATGCTCTTGACAGTTGCTGTCTGCCAAACCACACTAAGTGAATCATTAACTATAATCCCTATCCAGGGCTTTTAGTAAAATGATGACTTCCTCTTTCTTCTGTCACTTACCTCAGGAATGCTGGTTTGCATATTGTAATCTATATAACATTGCAAAAAAGCAAGAATAATCCTTTAACAACAAGTGTGAATGATATGGTGGCTTAATGTATCTACGTGTTCATCTGCATGCTTTGATCCTGGCCATCCTCCTGTTGAGTTCAGGAGGTATCTTAACAATTGTTACTCAAAATGTGACCTCTTTTTGTCTGTTCTCACAGTTATAGCAGCTTTAGGAGTTGACCTGTAGAATAGAAAAGGAAGTAGTTATTCCAGGAAAGCAGGAAGTGCCCTGTAGTATGGGGAGGTATTTCAGTGGTTCAGAGGTAAAAGGAACAAAAATCCGCCCTCCCCAAAACATCCATGTTGCTAGAGAATTGTTCCATTCTGAATATTGAAACAAAGTCCATTAACTGATGATGAATTCATTTGAGATTGAGGAATGGAGTATGCGTCTAAACCTTGCGCATAAGGAGTCTGTTTTGCATCTCTGCCTTACATTGGCAAGGGATGTACTGAAACTGCCAGCAGCAGGAGCTTCACTACAGGAGTAGCCAAAGAGTAACTCACACAAATAATGCTTTTATAGCAAATGTATATTTCTTTTAATTCCACTTCATTTTCGTGATCACTTGCATCGAAATGCATAAAAAGTCCTCTGGGTAGGCTGAAAAACACAAGAAATGGATAGCTTAGTTAAGTATTTAGCCCACACTTATTAATATGGGACCAACGCTTATAGTACTAGTGATGCTGGCATTTTAAGTTGCACTGGGAAAATGGAAGACTCCAGGTTTAGAAATCATCTACCCCTGGGTGTTTTTTGGATGCTAATGAGAATAATAGAAACTGTGTGTATAATGTAAATAATGTAGGTATAGGCATAGCAAATGCTATGTAGATAAGCAGTATAGAGAGCTGCTAGGACAACTGGCTCTTCTGTCACGTTCTTAGTTCCTTAATGTAATCTTCCTAGATGTTAGAACAGGCGTTTTATAGGAAAACAAAGACTAAGGAATGATGCCTCCTGAATGTTAAACCTTTTACCATACGTACGGCAGGTTTCTACTGTCTGTATGTCTTGAAAGAGTTTTTGCTTTAGGAAATGATAGGTGTTTGAACTGCTGACAAGCAAAACTTGCCCTTGGATGTGTAAGCACGTCTCACGCCAGCTGAGATCAGTGTATACACTGAGGGCAAAGCTTCACCAGAACAACAACAACAAAAAAAGGTGTTTGTAACTTTTCCTTTTGCTTTTTCAGTGCCAGTGATTCAAATAACTTTTGATCTTGAAGTATTATCATCAAAGGCGCATCTTTTTATATGTCTTTTCTGAACTTGGACTGTCATTTTAAAATTTTCTGACATTTATATCAAAGAAGTCTTGTAATATTCAGCCCACTATTTAACTGCAGTTTTGCTACAGGTTTAATAGAGTTCTTGAAGGTGATATAGCACTTCTAATATCTCTCAATTTGCCAGCAAATAAGGAACTAGTCTCTTTTTAAAATGTGGCAGATCACCCCCAGAGGAGCAAACTGAAACTGAGTAAAGGAAACGGGGTTTAGTGCTTCCTTTTTGATTAGCTGGGAATGAGCAATAACTGTGAGAATGAAATTGCAATTCCTTTGGGAGTGATCCATTTGCCTCTAAAATTAGGAAAGTTCCTTGTCACTTGGAGCACTTGAGGAGAGTATCTCACTGTGGTAACTTTGATTCTATTATCGTCAGAACTTAAAAGGAAAGCGTACATGTGTTTTACAGTACCATGGGTTTTTTTAAAAGTAGCTGAATTTCTATTTCGGTATAAAAGTTTGCAGTTTGTTATACAGGTTGTTACTGTCCCCAGGAAAAGATGTTTCTGTAGTTATAGGTGTATAGATATTTTTGTTGTGAATATGATTATTCGGAAAACAAATCTACTTTTCTTAAGACATTCTTTATAGAAATGATTTCACCACTTAATTTATCTGGTAAAATCAAAAATAATGTATCTGTGGTAGGGGTAGGGATCTTTAAAACTGATAGAGGTGGCTATGTATACAACTTATTTATATAAATACTTTAAATGTCTGTCAAAATAATAATAAATATGAATTACAAATATGTTAAAGGAAAAAAATGTTGAAGAACTTTTGTCCTTAGTTGGACCAAGTGAAAATGTCTGAGTAAGGTTAAGGACCTGATCCTGCTAACGCACGCGTAAGAGCATTAGTTCCACTGGTTTATATTGGCAGCCTATTTATCGGCTTAAGTTGTGTGCCGGTAGTTGTAGGATTGGAGCGAGACAGTGCCGGAGGGTATTGACCTGTGTTTTAAAAATTCAGTCTAGAAGATGTTCAGTAATGCACTTGTTGGTGTTCTTCTGGTAAAGATAAGAAGTGTCTTTATGCTCATTTGGGTGGGTGGGAGCTTACACAGTGTGATTCTGTCCGGTTCTTTAACACAAGCTTAAATTTTAATAATGTTACTTTAAATACATATGTAAAAAAGTATTATTGTTTGAAAAGCTGCTGTTTGCTGAAACTGTCATTAAGTATTTCCTGTGAAGTTGTGCCAACTAATGGAACTATTGAGTTGATTTCAATGTTAGCCATTTAAAAACTAGACATGATGATTTGTTAGCGAAACAAAAACCAGCAGAAGCAAGCCATAGAAACAAGGAACGGGGGTTTTCTACCCACCCTGCCACACACAAGGAAGCGTGAGAATGTCTAACCCGAAACTTCCACACCAATGAATGGTAACACTGAAAGTAGAAACCCAGTTGGCACAGCCCACCTTCTCAATGTTCATAAATAGTTCATATATTTTACTTTTCAATAGATTCTAATAAGGAAAGCTGTTTAATCTTTAATGTCTTAAAAACTATAGTAATATTTAGGTTAAAGCAGTAGAAAAATCATTATGAAATACAATATGAAGGGTTTTGTTCCATTTCTCTTTTGCTGTATGAAGGATAATTGTTCTGTCTGCCGTACTTTTTGGAGTAATAACAGCTTTTTTGCACTATGTAAATACTAGTGGGGATTCTTCCATAACTAATAAAAATGATTGTAGAAATTTACGGCTTTATTGCAGTGATACATTTGTTCACAATTACTTTATCCTGAGTTTGTTTGCAAATGCTGCCCTGGCACTACAGGAGACGGAAAAGGTCTGTGTCACAGCGTACTTGGCCACAGGGTGGAGAAGCCACCTGGCCTCTGGCTGGTGGTACCCTGTCCCGGTGTCTGTGACAAGCCAGCGCAGGGAGCTGAGCCCCTCTGCTCACCTAGACTGAGTGGTCACTGGCAGAGAGGCTGAAGAGGAAAAACAGAATAGCTGAGGGTTTTTCACGTTATGGAGTCCAGGTCCCTGTTGTCACACACCATCTCAATAATGACCAGAAAAATATTAAATAGAAAAAAAACTGTCATTCTTCAGAGACCATGGGACTGAACTAGGTCCAGAATGTTGAGTTAGAAATAACATTTACTTAAGAGCAAATGAGTAAGGATAACAACAGGCACTTCAAAAAAACTAGGATTTCTTGCCTGCTTCTAATGTATGAGAATTTAAGTTCACCTGCCTTTATTGTTGTACTGGTGCATGAAGTCACCTTTGGAAAATAACACGAAGTTCTCAGCATGTTGTCCCCTGTTCTCCAGTGACTCACTGGTAACTGCTCACGCTTCCGTGGCTCTAGTAAGAGTGTCATTAACTGGTTTTGCAACTCCCACGTGTGAGAATATTTGTAGCAATTCAAAAAGGATACAGCTTCATCCTGTAATTTTGAATTTTCTATTTATGTGCCTTAACTTCATGCTCCAATTCCACTACTGCAGTTGTCTTCTGTTGAAAGTGCTTCTGTTATAAACCTCACTTTGTAGGTGCTATCACTTGCTGTCAAAATTACTCCTCACATCTGGGTTTGCCTGCGTCTTCTCAACCTGATAGGAATTTTGGAAAGTACAAAAAAGTAAGTGGCACAGTATGACTTGTGCTATGGAAGTGAAAAGAAAATTAATTATCCCAAAGCCTTACAAACTGGATTTTCTTCTCCATTTCTTCACCATTTAACAAACACTAACCATTTTGTAGCTCCCTTGAGGAAAGTTCCTTGCCTCTATTGAGAATTTTTTTTAACTAACACCATGGGCAGCACTTGGTGTTTTGTATTGCTGTGCACACAGGAGAAGAACTACAAGAAAAAAATATTCCTCCTGCCGTTGCTGCACTGACATTCCTACAGGCAGCACTAGCACCGCCTGTGCCCCAAAAGCAATTGGAGCTCTCGGGTACCAGGTTTGTACCGATGGGGCTGGGAGTTTATGAATCTGCCTGTCCGTAATGTGCAGAAAGAGCCCAGTCAGGCAAATGGCACCACTTATGTGACAAAGATTGCTCTTTGGATTTGCTTTCAGATTTTTAGGATCACTGTCTATAGAAGTCAGTTGTGTGTGTGTGTGGGGGTTAAATAGATTTAAAAAAAAAAAAAGTAAATTTTTCAATATTGCTTAAAAAAACCTGCAAAGAATAAACCCCTACAACAAACCCTAAAGGAGATGATGCAACTGAAGCCTGTTTATGTTTTGGGGTCTTTTATGAGTTAGCAAACAGCACAAAATGCAACGAAACTGGAGCTGGAACTTACTTTTTGGCACCAGCTACAGGCTGCTGGTACACTCGCTGGTAGCTGTTAAATTAGTTTTCCACTGAGGCTGGGCCAGCGCGCTCTGGTGTGGCGGATGTGTGTGGGTGTCCATCTGGACGCTATCTAAAACGCCCAGCTATCTCTCACAGCGTTGTCTTCCAGGGATAGTACTTTAATGAGTAAAGAGAAATTTAAAAATCAT
>NW_009648559.1:3017502-3023463 GCF_000708025.1 Charadrius vociferus
CACAGTTTCCTCTGTGGCTGCTCAAGATCCCCTGGAGACTGCAGAGGCTCCGGTTCGCTCTGTCTTTATACAGAAAGCTAATGTGTGCCCACATTAAATTTAAAATGACTTTGTGCTTCTGTAAGGTATCGTGCCTATATAGTAGGTTCCTCATTTCTTGCAGACTTAGAGTGACAATATTTATTGTTGCTTTAAACTTGTGGGGGATTTTGTATGTTTTCAAAAAAAATTGCAGTCCTCCTGTTGGGAGGCATCTTTCAGGAAAAAACCCTAAACATAAGTTACTGAGAGCATTAAACTGTATAATGCATTTCAAGCAAGGTAAGGGCGTAATTTCAGATGGATTCTGCCCTTGAAATGATTGTTTCCAACTCTTGGGGGTTTTCCAGCTAAAGTTGAGAAGGTAAGTGCCCCTTCTGCCATGGACTGTCTTGAGGAGTAGGTGAGCGCTGGAGAAGCAAGGATGTTTGGCAAAAAAAGCTGTGGGTAGCAGGAACTGGAAGAAGCTCTTGCAAAACCTTTCTTAGGGAGAAATGATGATTACAGAGGGAGAGAGCAAATTAACAAAAATTAAGCAATCAGAAATGTCTTAATGTCACAGTTTCTTTTCTGATTTACTACAGCCAAGTTAAAGGCAAGCATCCAAGAATGGAAGCAGGAGATGCTGAGTGAGGGTATGTCCTTCAGCGTTTCCTTGGATCTCCTCTGCACAGCTGAGGACACACTGGGAGAAGTTCAACTGTGTTGCAGGATTTATTCTTTTCAAATATGTGCTAGTGGATTACCCAACAAAAATACAGCTTTAAGCTGAATTGCAGGAGAGGATGTTCCCTGCCTGCTACTGTGTGGATAAAAAAGCCCTGTGGTGCCACTAAATGCATGACTGCTTCCACCTTCCTTTCGAGCTGACTGTAGTTTTGTGGTGCTGTTGCTGCAACTTGTTTCACGTGGTGGGTAATTCTGCAGAGGTAAAGCTGTTGGCTACTTCAGGCTGAAATTTGTCTTCGAGTCCCTCCTGTTACAGGGCTGTACTTGCAGCCAGAGCCAGGCATTGGATGCTTAATCTGCTGTTGCTTTCAGCACTTTGTGGGACAACAGACGTCAGAGGATGCTGGTTTTTGCTCGTGGCCACTCGTCCTCCTTACAAGCAGTGCTGAGGCAGGCCAGTAAGTTCTACAGACTGTACCTTTGGGCTCTTGGGATGCAGATCTTTCAGAAAGCAGCGGTTAGCACAGTATGTTGTTTTCTGATGGCTTACAGTGGCTCTGACTGTAGCTCTGAAGTGTTTGGTATGTCCTTGTCAAGCCTGCGGAGGCCAGAAGGGACCTGTGGCACAGGTCCCCCACACTCTGCTCTCCTCCAGTGTTCAGCTCTCACCTCCTCAGAAGCGCTGTCAATAGCCTGGGGCACATGAGGTTTATCTTCAACTGCTTTCACTTAGAGCTGCAAGCATTGGCTTTGTGCTGGCTGTTGAGCAACCTTTGGGCTCTGCATTTTGGCTCCTTGCGCAGGAGTCTCCAGCTCCTTGCTCCTTCCCCGTGCTATGGGGCTGTTCTGGCAGAAAAGGCAAAGCCCAGCAGTGTTTGAAGGAGGAGGTGCTGGTGTTGGCAGGCAAAGAGGAGGTGAAAAGGAAGGGAATAAAGCACGTCCAGCTGAACCCTGCTGTACGCTGTGCTGGGTCCTTCCACTCACAAGCTCAGCTGCAAGGATGCGCCCTTCGCCTGCGCAGAGCAGCCCTGCCTTCTGCTGTCTTACCGCATGCGGTTCTGCTGTCTTCTAGCTGTGGTTTTGGACAAAGCAACATTGCTGTGAATGGTTAAACTGGGCTGAGCAAAATACAGCGTGGTGCCTGAGAAGGAAAATTGCACCTTGTCTAAAAGCCACCCTGGGATGTGTTTTCTGGGATTAGCGCTGTTGGATCTTTCAGAGGTAGAACAGGAGAAAAGCAGTAACAGGCCAATCTCTGACTTCTGTATCCAGGGACACGGTAGCAGCCGTGCCCTTGTCCTCCTTGAACCTGCCAGGTCTCAGCTCTGCATCTTCAGCTCCTGCAAACCCCCTCTGACTCTCCTGATAAGTAGGAGGTGGGCTGTAGTTGCCAAACATGCCTGGTTTTAACTCATCCGGAACATGGGAAAGGTATCCATAGGAGATAAAACAGTGAGAGGGATTCAATACGTGGGGAAATAAATTTCTCTCAATTGAAACAAAACAGTGGCTGTGCAGGACTTTTGCTAGTGCAAGTGAGCATGCTCCAGGGCTTCCCAAAGGTACCTGCCCACCACATTGCTGGTTACGGGGTTTTCCTGCCATTCTGTAATGCTTTGCTGATTTCTGCCAGCGTCAGCCAGGCGTGTCAATGAGGAAGGAAGGCCGATCAGCTCGGTGCACCTTAGCATGAATTAACTCTGCTGTTGCTATTTATACAGGGGGAAAAAAATCCCCCATTTACACTGTGTTCTAGCAGAAACGCTGAGCTCTGTCGTACTGTTTGCAAGAAACACATAACGGCTTCCTCTGGGCTCCTCCAGGAGCGCAACTGCATTTCGGGTGTGCTCTGCGGGTGGATGACAGCTTCACTCCCCGCGCTGCCCACACACACTCCTACTGCGAGACTGCTGGGCTGGCTGCTCTCTTCTAAATTGGTCCCCAATTTGCCTTGAGCTCTCCTGTCACCAGTGAGCATCACATACGTGTGTCCCGGCATCTGCCTTCCCTGGCCCCTGTGCTGCAAGGGAAGGGTGGTGCAGCAGCGTTAACTGCCTGCTGTGATCCCACAGCCCCAAATCTGAAATGGTGTCACTTCCAAGGGTGTCTGGGGGCTTCCTGGGGCTCCGGGCGGGCACTGCTCCTTCTTGCCACACAGGCTCCCTGTGCTGATGCTGGAGATATGGCTGCTGCGAGCTCACCTCCTTCTCTGCAGCTTTTTTAGAGGGGTGTCAGAGGTGGCTGCAGCTGGTTAACTGCTTCCTCCTACTCCTCTGTAACGGTGCTGCCCCGTCAATGTGGTTACACCTGCCACAGCTCCTGTCCCCTGTGACAATACGTGATGGGGGGCTGCTCGCATCAGTTTTTCATGCAGCCTATTTCAGGCTGAGAGACTGTTAGGGGCTGTAAACAGGGTGTGATGGAGGGTTTGGGTATGATGGGGATGGTAACATAGTGACCGGGGCAGGCTTCAGCTCCTAACTGGGCACCAGAAGGGCATTCCCACGTAGCCTGAGGACCCACGCATGCCACAGCCCTTCGGTAGCACGCACTGTACTGTGTCAGCAGCCACGCAAGGGGCAAATTGCCCATTCCCTGTGCCTTCCTGGGGCAGTGGTGGGCAGTGAGTTGGGGCAGCTCCCCAGGCCCTGAGCACTGTGGGCAACTGGGAACTTGAGCAGTAATAGAGAAACACAGGCTCCTTTTAGGCTGCATACAAGGCTGTAGTCTCAGTTTCATCAGTACTTAAAGGAGCTTTGTTCTCTGTGCTGGTTAGAGGCTGATTTCCCAGTATCTTAAACAGAAATCTTGTTTTTAGCCTTGAGAAAAAAGCTTTTTAATTTACAAAGGCATGGCATTTTTCTTTTTCCCTCCTCCCCCTCCCTGCAATGACTACTATTCCTTGGACAATGCTGCTCTTTGCTGAGTTCCGCTCTCGAGCTTGTATTTCTTGATTGCTGCTGAAAACAGAGCTTGTCACAACTGCATTTTTCTCTGGAACTTGCTGTAAAACACCAGCTATTCTTCACCTCCCACACCATAATCACACTTGCTGGTGCCTCTGAGCTGAGAAGTGCCGGTTAATGTACCGGCCTCCCTCGCCTCTTTGGGAAGCCCCCCTCGCACCCAGGGAGGGCAACAACACTTCGGTCATGGGGCAGCAGGTGCTGGTGGCTTTCAAAGCTTCAGATGCAGCTCTTGGGTGATTAGTGAAGGACAGGCTGTTGCGTTATTGTTTCCTTTTCTTGAAAACATCCCCTTTCACCACACAGATTTAAAGCCAGTCCCGTTAACCCTTTTCACCTGCCAGCTCTGCTTCAGTAGGACACAGTGGGGATTGCATCTCCTGCAGGGCCAGCAGGGACACCGCTGACCCTTTTTCTCACTCTCACAGGTAAGGATGGCTCCAATTGCCTCCTGAGGAAGAAGCAGAAGGGCTCAGACGAGGACCAGCACAGGCCAGAGGCAGCCCATGGCCTTGTACCTCTGTACTCAGCACTAGTGAGGCCGCACCTCAAGTGCTGTGTTCAATTTTGGGCCTCTCACTACAAGAAAGACATTGAGGTGCTGGAGCATGTCCAGAGAAGGGCAGCAAAGCTCGTGAGGGGTCTGGAGCACAAGCCTTATGAGGAGCAGCTGAGGGCACTGGGGTTGTTAAGCCTGGAGAAAAGGAGGTGGAGGGGAGACCTTATTGCTCTCTACAACTACGGAGAGGAGGTTGTAGCCAGGTAGGCGGTGGTCTCTTCTCCAAAGTAACAAGCAATAGGACAAGACGAAACAGCCTCAAGTTGTGCCGGGGAGGTTTAGGATGGATATTAGGAAAAATTTCTTCACTGAAAGGGTTATCAAGCACTGGAACACGCTGCTCAGGGAAGTGGTTGAGTCACCATCCCTGGAGGTAGATGTAGTGCTGAGGGACACAGTTTAGTGGTAACTTGGCAGTGCTGGGTTAACGGTTGGACTTGATGATCTTAAAGGCCTCTTCCAACCATAATGATTCTATTCTTTGAACTAGTCTCTACCTAAGCCAAGGCATGGGGGAGCCACCCTTTCCTGGAGCCATCATCTACACTGAGGGGCTGCTGTTAGGAAGGAGGACCCTTGCTATGTGCTCAGAGAAAAGGCGGGAAGGATGGTAAGGCTGATCTCACAGAAAGAAGGAATTTGGTTTGTTTGGTTGCATGTTTTTCATGGCAGTAAAAAGAGAAATCTGGGAGGTTCCCCGAGACAGGAGCCTGGGGCATCCGAATCTCCCTCAACACGGGTCCTTGTTGTCCCCTCTATGGTAAGCACAGCTCACACCCCCCTTTGGTCCCTCCTCCTCGCCAGCAAGGGCACTGTGGCTTCTCCATCCCAGTGGTCTGATGTTGTGTTTTAGCATGGTGATGAAATGAAAGAGTTAAAGAAAAACCTTCATGCTAAGAGAGTTTCTGTGCTTTATGTACAATCAATAGTGCTGCTAATCACTTCTGAACATTTTCTATCCTTTTGTGCTCAAAGCCATCATTAAAGCTTCACGAGAAATTAGTCACTCTTTCTAACTTGTGGCTTGTCCAGGTTTTGCCTTTGGGTTTGATTTTGTGAGCAGTCTGAGCCATCCTTCCCAAAAAGGGTTGATAGAAAAGCCGCTGCCTCTTCGAGCCCTATTTCATTAGTGGAGTCTGGACTGGGGGGGTTCCCTACTTTATTGTAGCAACGATTGCATCTTCTAGGATTAATAGCAGCTTTCATACAAGAGGAAATACAAAAAAAAATAAAAATTGCAATGGCTGTATTGAGCTCCCTCTGTCTCTCCAGCTCTCTGCCCATGGTTTTTCCTCCTGGCACAGCCAGGCCAGTGGGCAGCACGGCCTCTCCTCATCCACCGCCACCTGATATACAGCACTGAACAGGAGAGAATGAGGCCGGGATCACTGCGAGCATGAGGAAGGGGAGCTCAATCTTGAAAACCTGGCAGAGAAAAGACCTCAGCTAATGCGGAGAACCGAAGCTGCTGTGCTGGTTTTCCCCTCCTGGCCTGCACCCCGTGACGCTGCATTTCTTTTCCCACCGTGCCACCCGAGGCGTCGAAACCCCACACGGACCCAAGGTAACATGTGCTGAGGGCCCAGGTATCTCCAGTGAGTAACATAAACCAGGTCGCGCTCCTTTCGCTGCAATGGGGGAGAGGGGCTTTCCCCACCCGAGCCGAGCTGCGGGGAGGCTGCTGGGACAGGCCTGTCCTTCCCTCGGTGCCGGGTGGTCAGCCCGGGG
>NW_009648559.1:3023729-3031157 GCF_000708025.1 Charadrius vociferus
GCCTGGGGCGGGGAGGTTCGGGGCGCGGCGGAGCTGCTGCCCCGCGGCTCTGCGGGAAACAGCGCCGGAGGCGCAGGAATACTCGGCTGCTTCTGGATTATGGTGCTGAAGGACTTTCCAGCAAGAATTAGCGAGACTGACGCCGAGAGCTGCCGGCCCTGTTCCGGGTTTCCCTTAAAATCCTGGGTTTGTGCCTGAGCGCGGGGCGGGAGCGGTGCCGCGCAGGGAGGCTCTTCGCCTTCGGGGCAGCCCGCGGTGGAGATGCAGAGAGCCGGGCACCGTACGGGGTTCATGCCGGTCTGAAAATGGGTTTGAGCTTGTAGCTCTCTCGCTCTGCTTTGTGTGGAATGTGCTTGAGCTTTCGCTGCGGCCAGGACTCCGCGGGTAACGATGCTACGGCTGTGAGTCTCAAGAGCGAGGTGGGATTTAGTGCCTGGCTTGGGGCGGGTTTGGATAGCGGCTCTTCGGCTTAAGCTGCTGTACCACTGATGTGCTTTCCCGTGTGCTGCTTTTATTACCGCTTACAAAATACCAGATGTCCATGCAGTTTTAAGCCTCGTCCATTGAGGAAAATAAACTACTTGAGAGGAAGTCAGCAAAAATATCCAATAGATTTCTGTTTTTAAAATTGTTTGACTTGCTCGATTTCCATATCATTTGTCTACAAGAGCCAATTTATGCAAGAGTATCCAGTTACAGAACTGCCAAGGCTATGAGAGAACGCAGCCAGCAGAGCCTCGGTGGACACGTCCTGTATGTAGGGTTATTCAGACATCCAGGAATGCTGCACAGGGCTAAGTACAGCCGATTCAGGAATGATTCGATAACATCCCTAGATGAAGGTGCACAAAATACGTCTTTAAACATCAAAGGTTCTTCCTCCTCTTCCCATTCTTCAACGCCTAATTTACTGACGGAAGATGTCTCCTTGGGGCCCCAGGACACCTGCACCACCCTGTGCACGCTGATCCCCCGGATGGCTAACATTAAACTTGCCAACCCGTCAAATCTGCCAGGGCTGAAAAGCTTCTGTCTGGGAACGAAAGAGGTGCCGAGAATTAAACTCACGGAGTGCATCACCGTCCCAAGCAGCCCAACCTCGCCCGAGATCAGCTGCCTCTCGGCATCTTATCCACAGCCTGACCTGGACAAGCTGGCCCTAATCCCAAAGCCAGCGGGCGACTGCACCGTGCGGGAAGCTGAGGAGGCCGCTCCTACAGGCAGGCAGGACAGGAGCCTCACGCAGACTGGTGAAAGTGTCGGGGAGCCGGGAACGACCTACGGTGTGCGGGTGAGTACTTCTCACAGGGTTTCCATTCTCTGACAAAGCAAACCGCGCAGGTGGCTGCAGGGTGACCTCTGTGTTCCCACTCCTGGAGGTAGTGCCCCAAACCACTGACTTCCTGTGTATTTCCTGCCTCCTGCGTAAGTAGGGCTGTGGTGTCAAACTGAGGGAGTTAAAAGGACCACAGCTGCTCCCAGAGGTAACATAACATCCATTTCCAAAAGACTATCTTTAGACTCTCTGAGGAGTGCAGCTGAGCTGCAATTCAAACAAGGGTTGCTCTGACCTGAAATGCGTGTTGGAGGGAGAAGGAGGCCCACAAAAAGGGCTTCCCATCCCTCGCAGAGCAGCTCCCAGGCACCAGGTGCACGCTGGCCCATGCCACCGACGTGTTCATCACAGAGTGTGGGAGAGCTGCTGTGACCATTGCTGCTCCCCGAAGCACCTCTCCCTTGTACCTCCTGCCCTGGGAGGTGAGTGACAGGATGCAAAAGCCACCCTCCTCGTTTGATGCTACAGGGCTGTGTCTGATTTTCTTGGTAATGATAACATACAGAAAACCCTGCCTATTTCTTCAGAAGACACCCTGAAATAGCCTTTCTGGGTATTTTCCATGTTGTAGACTGCGGTTGGTGTGTATCATCTTCTAATTAGCAGCCAGTGGCCAAGGGGAGACCGTGCTTCCTGGGCTTGGTACTTTCACTCCCTCCACCCCTGCCACATTTGGGAGCTTTCTAATTTTCTTTTCCTCTCTGGACTTCATATTTCTGTGGCCAGACCCTGCTGTTTGCTAGCTGTTGCTTCTTTGTCTATGCTTTGAACCTCTGACCCTGTACATTTTAGCGCTTACGCTTCACCTGTCAAAAGCACTCCCAGGCAAAAACTGCCCGCTGCTTGTGTGGAGGGAGCCAGCGCAGACCACGGGGAAATGGCAGAGAAAGCGGTCTAAACCTGCTTCAGAAATACTCCTGTAACGGCCAGGCTGACCAAGGGCTCCTGGAGCTCTCACAGTCGTTGTGGCTGTCCCTGACATGCAAGGGGGACCGCAGGAGGAAGCTGTATGAGGCGTTATTAACCAGAATCTATTCCTCCAAGTGGGTGGCAGGCAGGGTGCTGAGAGAGAGTGTGTGTGTGTAAGCTGTCACTTTGGTGTACAGGAGGTATCAAAATGTGCCAGAAGGAGTAAAAAAGCTGTAAGCCATGCAAAATTTGTGTCTCCCATGTGATAGTTCGCAAGCAGGAAAGTCTAAAGAAAGGTGCAAGGCCAAGAAAAATAAGTCAATCCCTTTCCAAATGCAGCAGGAGAGCAGGCAGATCAGAGGGGAGAACAACAACATGGGGAAATAGCCCTGTTCACCTTTCCCCAAGCAGGAAAAAACTGCGTGGCATCCAGCAGTGGTGGCACGGCTGGTTTGATGGGACTTGGCTGAAAGGTGAGTGTCCCAGCACGGCACCGGCCACTGTGCACAGAGCTGCAGGAGGCCCTGGGACATTCACCCGGGGTGCAGCAGGTGGAGGGAGGGGACACGCTATTTTATCATGCTAATATATGTCCTTTTATGTTTACTTTTCTTTAAATTCTAGTACTAACATGAGCAGTTGATGTTTTGACATCAGCAAGCTGCAAAAATAGCTGAATGAGCACGTAGGGTGTGACTTACAGTGACAGTGCAAGGGCCACCACAGCTGCCAGTGCTACGCCTTCGGCCAGCCCACAGAAAGGTCTGCGCTGATGGATAGTGTCGCGATGCTCAGCGCCCGCTGCGCAGGACCTGCCTTGTGTGCTGCGGTTTGAGCAGTGTCCGCGATGAAAGCTTTGAGGTACCTATCAAGATTCAAATGCTGAAATGCTAATGCCAGAGGCACGCTTAAATAATTCAGTTTCTGGCACGGGGAGGAGATGATGAAGCACAGGGGGAATTTCCTGGGTTTCTATTGTGGCCCAGGGCTGAGAGCAGAGGCACTGGAGGTGTTACCTGCTGGGGACCACAGGAACAAGAAAGGCAGAAGAAAGAGTATAAAAAGAGAAGGACTTGCCGGGAAGGTCATGTGAAGCGGGGAAGGGCTCGTCCCTTCCTGCTGCTCCCCAAGTTGTATTTCCAGCATGTTTTCCTGCCACTCTTTCTGGAAGTCTCCCCATTTCATGTCGAATCTCTCTGAAGTGGGGGGTCGCTGGTGGGAGACTCCCAACAGAGTGGGGAAATGTTGTTTCCCTGCTTCTCTCTTGCATCTCCCCACTCCTGTTGCTCCCGTGGCAGTGGGCGTGCAGGAGCCAGCCCCAGGAGAGCTGCAAGAGCATTGCTGATGTGTGCCAAAACGTGTCCTGGCCAAACTCTTGGTGTTTTTGTTACACCATCCCCTTCAATAACAAGCAGGTCAGTAAATAGGCAGTCTGGGAGTTCTGGGGCCTCAGCATCAGAGTATGGGCAAGGCGCTCGTTTCCCCAGGGACAAGAAGACTACTCCAGGAGGTAGGGATGAAGCCTCAGCCAGGCTGGGAAGCAGCCAGGGGCGCAGGGCTGCGGTGCGGAGGGAGCGTGGCATGGTGGGATGGTCTTGCCAGGCAAAGCGGGGCCAGGAGGCTGAGGGGCCGGGCAGCTGCTAGAGCTGCTCCCAATCCTTTCCCCCGGTCCTTCCAATCCTTCCCCCCCTTGCCCTGGTTCTTTCTCCTGTGGCATTCAAAGACACCCACTGTCCCCAAGCAGCTTCTCATGACCTGTTAGGGATCGCTGGGATGTCCCCAGTGACCATTTGAGGAGGAAAGTCAGGTCTGTGTTATGGGAATTACTGCTGCCGGAGATCTTTGGCCTTAAAAGCTCAACTGGAGTCTGAAAAGGGTTTGGCACTTATGTGGAGAGGATCTGCAGTTATTTTAGAAAGGCAGTAATATGGTGAAGTAATGAAATGCCTTGGGGCAGAAGCTGTCCCCTGTGGACTGGAGTGAGGCAGACATTTTCTTTCTGGGGATGGTTTAAGAAGAGACGATGCTGGGCTCATCGCACATCCCTGGGAGGCAGTGCATGGCTGGTGGTCACAGGGCACCTGTGTTGCAACCGTGTGTCACCTGGGCTCTGGTGAGGAGGCCAAGACCTGTAACGGCCGCTGTTCCCGAGATGCTCATGTGAATAACAAAGAGCACAAATATTAATATTTTAATAGGAGCCCAGACAATTTGGGACATATATATACATTTAATCAGTTGCTAGTCTCTAGAGTAAAAGGAGCTTGTCTTCTGCTAATGTAGGAGTTCAGAACGATGTGAAGTACATCCTGAAAGAGTGCACGTGGGCACCTGTCACCTGCGCAGTCCTGCTTTTGTCCATGGAGGCTGTGACAGGTCAGCCTGGGGAACCTGCTCCCTGGCTCTGTGTGGGAGCGGGGTTCAGGGCAGCCCTTGCCCGGTCCCCAGGAGCTGCCAGCACCTCTGTCATGCTTAGGGCAGGGAAATAATTGCGGTGTTTCAGCTGCAGCACTTCTCTGGCACGGAGCACCCTGACACCACACCCGGAGAGCTGCTCTGGCCTCAGCACGCTGCATCGCCTGTCGTAAATAAATAACGACACGTGTAGGCGCAGCCGGGGCTCTTGCAGGAAGGAGATGGGCTCTGGTGATTCACAGCTTCAGAGCCGCAGCTGTGAATCGTGAGCCGTGGGCTCAGGGCTGTAGGGTGCTGGGGAGGCGCTCGTTCTGCCGGGCACGTTTTTAGGCCATTTGCTTCGTCACAGCACGGGGACAGGGCAGTTTGAACCAATTCTGTTGGAGCCCTGGCCTGAGCATGGTGCTGCAGCAAGTAGCTTTTCAGCACAAAACTAAAAAGAAAAGCAAAACGTGTATGTGTGTCTGTGTGTGTGTGTGTGTATATATATATGAAATTTTACAAACTTTTCCTTGGGTTTTTCTCAAAATTTATTTAAAAATTAAAAACCCATGAATGAAAGGGTCAGACTTTCCCAGGAAAATTTCCATTTAGCGAAAGCCATTCTTCATCACAAAAACGCCACTTCTCGCAGCCCCTCAGGGAAAAGGCTGTGCCGGATGGGCAGGAGGAGCAGGACAGACCAGGGGCCTTTCTGCCTGTCCGCACCACTGCTGCTACCCGGAGGAAGATGAGAGCAGGGCAAGCACATGAGGAAGGTCCTCTGGCACTTCCCATCCCCAGAAAATAGCAGTGTGGGGGCTTAGGCTAGCACTGAAAACCCACTAGTGGAGTTTTTGTGTGGTTAATGGTCTTTAGTAGGCACTTTTTTTTTTTCCATGAAGGTGACCAGTCTGTTTTCTGGCCCATTCTACCCTGGTTTTATGCTGTCTTGCAGATTCCCTGGGGGTACCCATGCCGGTGATGGTGCGTTATGGCTGCCGTGGGCTGCCTTCGCCTCTCCGCTCCTCTCGGGAGGGATGGGAGAGCAGGCTCTGCCGGTCTCACTTTTAGCTCTGAAGGGGTTGGTGTTTGCTGGAGGAAGCTGTCGTGGTTCAGGTTGAGGAATGAACTGGTCAAATCTGCAGGGTGCAAACCCAGGCCAAAGCTCTTCTTTAGCAGCCTGACTGATGGCTGCTAATGGTATTACATAGCACCAACCCCAGCCCCGTAAAACATGGCTGTGTGTTGCAGGATGAGCAGCTGAGCGCACCGGCTGCTCGGCAGCGTGGTGCAACCTGTGAGCTGACAGGGATGCGGTGCTGCTGCCAGAGTAGCTGTGGCAGTCTCTGCTTTCCAGTGGACAAGTGGCTTTTCAGCCCCAAAGCCTCCACAGGCAGCATCTAAGGAAGGGCTGAGAAAACTTCCCTGCCAAAACTACAGTGATCTGTGCATTGCTCCTTTCCCGCATCCCTGGCTGGCTCCTGGTGTTGTCCATGGAGGGAGGGCAGCGCTTCACCTTCCTGCTGGGGTGAAAGCTGGGGGACCTCAAACGAGGTGTTGCAACATGTGAAAGTGTGTCCGCGAGCTCTGCAGCCAGCCACAGGGCAGGCAGCGCTGCGGCTGTTACAGACAGAAGTTGTTTTTCCTTGGTGTGAACGGCAAAGGCATGTCTGCGTATAACTCCAGTGCCCTTGTCCTGCCGTGTGCCTGCCAGTGGCTACTGCTTGCTTCTGCCCAGTCTCCCTTCCCACCAGATCCGTTGAAGCTAGAGGGGAGTTATTCAAGCAAATTAAAGTGAAACTCTCCTGCTGCTCTGCAGCCACCTGCCCTGTGTGGCAGAGAGCCGTGGCCCCGCCGCGGGCAGCCCTTGTCTGTAAGGAAAGAGGGTGGTGGGAAGCTCAGAAATGGTCTTGCCCTCACTTCAAAAGCACCTTGTTAAAGCAGTTCTGGGAAAATAAATGCTTCCATGGGAGTCAGCTCCCTGCTGTGCTCATGTGCACCCAGCACTGCTGCTTGTGGTGAGTTCCTGCCCAGGCAGCTGTGTAATGTGTTTTAGGGAATTTGAACCTAGTCTCATATATGTTTGGACAGAGGCTGTTTAGCAGCAGCATGTTACCTGATGGCCTCTGCGAGCAAATCCTGTCCCTTGGACTGATTGTTAGTCGGCCATGAGGTCTGTAGGAGCTGCTCTTGGCAATACGCGTGAATTAATGCCTGTTAACTAATAGGTAAAATTGCAAGGCTGCAGCTGCGTTGTTTAATGAGGAGCTCCGTGCGCTGCTCCTCGTATCAGTTCTGCGGGTGAATCACTGGCTGTCATTCAAGTTGGAGCTGGAGCCACTAACTGCGTTATGGCAGGGAATGAAATGAGACGTGGGTCTGGATTAGAGGGTGCCTGAAAAGCTTATTCACATGGGCCCTGCCTAGCGCCTTCACATCTCCTCCCACACAGTCCCTCATCCTGTTTGCAGTCTCTCCATCGTCTCTTGTAAACAGATGAGAAAGGACGTGTGCATCTTCAGTAACTGCCCTTCTCTCCCCCCACCTTCCTGCTATCCTGGTGGCCTGGAGAAATGGTGACCAGCTCCAGATCACTCTTCAGATTCTAACCCAGTTAGCTACTTAGCTACTAATCCCCAGTGCCGATGCTCCCCCCAGCCCTTTGCAGGGAGACGGGACAGTTTTGTGCCCATCGCCGTTAGAGGAGACATTCCCTTTCCAGCAGGGGACAGTGAGCCCTCTCCCTCTCCCTCTCCCTCTCCCTCTCCCTCTCCCTCTCCCTCTCC
>NW_009648559.1:3031500-3041932 GCF_000708025.1 Charadrius vociferus
CCCTCTCCCTCTCCCTCTCCCTCTCCCTCAGCTTTCACTGGTGATGTCAAGGTTCTAGTGCTCGGCTTGTTTCAGTATTGGCATTTTATTTTTCTATAGGTAGCTGAATTCTGCAGTTATACCTGTCCTTGTTGCCTGGGGCTGGTTACAGCACCCTCATTTGAACACTCAATATCGCTATGGCCATGTTCCAAAACCAACTGGCGGATAGCGTGGGCTCCTTGCGGGGCAGGTGGGTCTTGGCATACCGTGGCCATGCCGGGGTGAGGGCTGCACGGTGCTGTGGCTGCCTCTCCTGGGCGCCACAGGAGGGCACCTGCAGCTGCTGCCCTGCCGATGCTTCAGCTTCACCCTCCCTGCAGCAGGAGAACAGGAGCTGGCCTCCACCCTGCATCCCCAGATGAGCCCAGTAGTTTTTTGTGGGAGCTGCTGTTTGGGGTATACAGGATGAGGAGCAGGGGCACCGCCTGAACTGGAGTCCAGGTGCAGGAGAAGTCTCTGAAACAGGCGTTGCCCTTGTCTACTGCTTTCCCCTTTCTCTCGTACACCAGTTGTGCTGGTCGTTGGACTCAGCTATGGAAGGGTTAATCTTTTCCTTGTTTGTTTGCTAATTATTTTTTCTTCCTCAGAGAGTGTCTTTTGTTTTCTTGAATAGGCTTCTGGTATCCCATTGTCCTTTTATGTTTTCCATGGGCTTCTCCCCAGCCCTGTGACCCCAACTTCCTCAGTCCCAGTCCCGCAGCGTCCCCCTGCCCAGGGCTCTGCTGGTTCTCTGTACCTTCCTACTGAGATGTGAAGGTTCAGCCATTACTGACTGTGCTGGTTTAGATAACCAACGACAGCTAAAATAAATGAGGGATGCAGTGAGATGCCATGTTAATGCACTTCCCTACTCAGGCTTTTAAAGAAAAAAAAAAAAAAAAAGGTCTTTTGTGAATCATTGATAAGTTCAGCTTCACTCAGGGTCACTTATGCAAAAACCTAATATTGATTTTTCATCTTTGCTTAGAGTAGCTTCCCACGCATCTGTTCAGGATGCAATGGGGACTCACTTATCAGCATATGACTCACCTGCTCCTCTAAATCTTTCTTTTCTCAAGGATGGAGGGGCAGCCAACCAGCTCACAGGATGCTTGACCTTATACTGCGGGATCAGAGGTCTCCGCCGTGCTACAAGCTGAGGCTCTAGACATATTTTCCACGTTTGCTTTGTTCCCATTAAGCAGGAATATCTTTAACAAGTAAGATAGCTCTCAGAGTCCTTTACAAAGTCATTAAATGTTCATTAGGGAAGCAGTTCTGCTAACCCTTCAGATTCTTATTGATGTCCTTCCAGGGCTCTGACCTAATTCTGGAGTTCTCCCAAGGGTTACATTGCTATCTGGAAAGAAACCAAAATAGGGATAATACAATTGTTGTGGGATCCCTGCTTGACGTTCTCTTTTTAACAGACACATTCATTTCTAAAAGATCTGAATCAGATACCTAAATCCAACCTCCTCTGAATGGCCCAGCAGAAAAATCGATTCACAGGCAAAGGGAAGAAGAGGAGGTAAATACAGTACCTTTCTCTGGACAGAGAGTGCTTCCTCCATCCGTTCAGAACAAGAAGACAGAGCATGCATGTCCCTGCCTGGGATTGCCAGGCTGCCTGCTGTATCCCAGAGGATTTGCCTTTCTGCAGGAGAGGTCTGCACAGGCAGGCTGTCGCTGCAGCCTGTGGGCGCTGTGTGAGCACTGCAGGATGCTCCTGAAAGCCCTTTTCCCTCCGGGAGAATTCATTCTGCAAGAGGGGATGCAAACTGAGAGACCCAGACCTATGCCAACCTTGTGAAATGGAGATATCAGAGCACTTGGACAGCAGAGAGATGGATATCAAAAGAAATGTTGAAAGGATTAGTAAGACGTTTTGGGAGAGGTAAACTCAGTGGATAGACTTAGCCTAGCACACTTCATTGAGATGAAAATGTTCCATATGTTTGTACATAACATCAAAGGAGTGACATGCCATCACGTTCTTGATGTTTCTGAAAATTAGTCCTATGCAAATCCCTAACGAGTATAGAAAAAGCACCCAGCTCTGCCCCATACAACGGATGTGTGGGAGTCAGCCTCTAATTTAAAGCAGGTCAGTTTATAGTGCAGGCTCTTAAGAGCTGTTGCTATGAGCTGGAATTGCAGCTCTACCTCCTTCATCTTCTGTAGAGGTTATTTGTCATCAGACGTGCAGCAGCATGGAGCCAGTGGTTTTCCTTATGCCTAGTAATGCCTCCTGCGGCTCTGAAGGGACATTCAGCTCTTCTGCATGGAGGCTCTGCGTGCATTGGTCCTATAGGGCTTCCAGAGCTCTTCTCCCAGGCAGTTTCCCTCCAATGTTCATCTATGCCACAGGCTAATTAATGAGAGTACGCAGGACTGGGAAAAAGGAATGATTGAATTTTGTGTCCCCAGAGTGTTTTACCTTTATTTTTGTGCTATGTTGTTGAAGCCACTGGTATCTTTATTGCTCTTTACACTTTTCAGTAAAACAAGATCTATGTAGGAAGCAGCTTTAGGATGGCTGATTTGATTTTCCATTTAGACTGTGGTTCTGCATACACTTAGTGGACTGAAATCACATTTGCTTCCTTCTGTGCTCTTACCTGTGTGCTAGATATTAACATGGTCCCTCCTTTCCCTCTGTCTCTCTCTTTCCCCTAGTACATGGGCTGTATTGAAGTGCTGCAGTCAATGAGGTCCCTGGACTTTGGCACGCGAACGCAAGTCACCAGGTAGGTGGTATCAAACTGAAATTCAGCCCGAGAATGAAAAGTCCACGTGCTAATTTCCGCATAAAGCCAAGGGTGCATGCCAAGCTTTGAGACAATTTTGGATAGGAGTTTGGATGTTTTGTTTTGTTTTTTCCCAAGCGATGATTTGAATTATTTGATCATTACAATAGGCTATTTGCATTGGAAAAGGAATTGTTTCAGCCACAGACCTAATTTCTCTGCCAGTTTTTGCTCTGGACGCAGAGAACACCCCCCTGCAGTCGCAGCGCGGTGCAGACATACCCAACTATCCGGGGCCTGGCAGCAGCCAGGCCATGCCCGGGCTCAGCACTGCCTGCACGGCTCCCCCAAGGCACCGGCTCAATCCGCTGGTGCTGCCGTGGCTGTGGGTGGCCAAGGTGGCAAGCCTGGATGCTCACTGGTCTCTCTGCTGTGCCGCTTCACGCCCGGCACAGAAAGTACCATTGGTCCCTCAATCTCGCAAGGTTGTCTAATGAATTTTTATCAGACATGTGACATTGCTTGGCCCCATCTGCAGCAGGGCCAGGCTCAGCTGGAAGCAGCATCGCAAGGAAAACATGTTGAAATACAGCCATTTCCAACTGTACTGCAGGCCTAAGTCTCCAGGCTGCAAATCAGAAAAAGATGAATGTTTCGCTGTCTGATACAACTGAGTGTGGTTTAAACGTGAAATATTTTGTGGTCTTTTGAGAAGTTTGCAACTTCTGTTGCAGATTGCTGCCAGTCGCTGGGTGTAGATGATTAATATATGCACCTGTGGGGTTGTTGAAATGTCCTGTCTCCGGAGCAGAAAACACCAGTTTTATCTCTACGTTTGTTCCTGTAAGTCTGTCAGTGCAGGAGTGTCTGAGCTTTCAAAATAAGCACCCTTGTTCCAGCTCGGAGCGCTGTGTGCTGCTGGGATGTGCTCACGGTCCAGCCGCCAGGGCTAATGCTCTGCCGGGCAGCCCCAGCAGCTCCCCAGCATCCTGGCACCTCCACATGCTTTTTGGAGGGGTGAGTGGGTGCAGAGTATTTTGGCTTGGCCTTAGACCTGTTCCCTGCTCCTCTCAGCTTTTTTTCTGGCATGGTTGATGCTGAGGATGCCAGGAGTGGGGCTGAGGCTTCCTGCGCCTGCCCAACTCTTCCTGCTTGCCAGCAGATGATGTACAGATGCTCTTTTGCTTCCTCAAGTGTTCATATCACATAAATCCTGGAGAAAGTAAAGGAACATGAAGAGAGAAGTGTTACGTTTTTACCTATTGGCTCCCAGACTTATCAACTAAAAGGAAGAAACTGAAAAACTTGAGTCTTTAAATGCCTATATACCACACTCGAAAGCTGCCCGATTTGTTTTATATTCATAATCAGTCGTTGTTGACATTTACAATCAGCATAAGCACTCACTCACCCATTTCCTGCATGTGGATATGAAGAAGTGCCTGAGATATGAATACACTTCCCTCAGCTTAGTCGTTTACCGATCAGGAAGAGCCACTTAGCCCAAAGCAATCAGCCTGGTGTGTTTGGACCAAGCCACTGTATTCTTCAACAGCCTCGGCCAGAGAGCGAGGTTATCTCCCGTTTGCAAGACACAGAGCATGTATCCTGCTACGCTTACAAAACAGACCTTTGGATGGTTTGTCTGGAAAATAATGAATATGAATTACTGTGTGACAAGAGCTTGCCAACTCAAATTTGGCCCAGATAGTAAGGTTTTGTTAACCAGAGCTATGTGAAAACTTAACAATGGAAATATTTCTTTCACCTAAAAAAAATGCCACTGCTGACCTTAACGGGCTTTTTTGTGCATGAGAAATTCAAAACTTAAACTGTTTGCAAACTGAACGCTGGAGTGCTGAGCTCATGCATGCAAACTTTAAAGTTCCATCGATTACAAGCTGACTGGAGCGAAGATAACATTGATTATTCCCCTATTGTTCTCCTGGGGGAGTAAGTTTATAGACGGCATGCACAATGCACCAACCAAGGAGTTATTGGAAATGATTCAGTTTTAATCATCTCTGTTATTTGTACTGGGGCTACAAAATATTTTTACTCCAATGGCATTTCACTAAACAAAGAGGCATCTTCTGTTTTAAAGTGATGTAGAAATGGTCTCTAATTATGGCTGCTCCCTGCCTTGCTTTATGTGTATTTGCATTCTTAGTCTCCTGATCTCTAAAATTAAAGATATTATTTATCTACCTCACATGAGTGTTGGACAGGTCAACAAACTCGTGTTTGCCAAAGTGCTCTGAGGAGTCGAAAGAGATGAGCAAGGAGGATTTATTTTCTGGTTTCTTGCTGGACTTGCATTTTCAGAGTCGCTTCCCAGGCACAGGCTTAGGGAAGGCAGACCGTGGCCTCTCCGGCGCTATGAATGGCTGTGGGGTGCAGAGATGCTGAATGGCCGCAGCGTAGCAAGGGAAGGGCCAGGCACCGAGGTGTTCGCCACCCTTGCCGGCTGTGCGGTGAGGAGGTTGGCAGAGGAGGTTTTGCTTCAGCAGTTTTCTCTTCCAACTCTCTGCCATGCCTGCCTGTGACCCAGCTCACATGCTCTTAGGGCATCTCTCCTATTTTGCAGAAATTTGTGGTCCCAAATTCCATGTAGATTATAAGAGTAACACCAAGAAATAACAACGAGGGTAACAGGTTCCTCTGCTTGAAGGGCTTTGTATTTTTTTTTTTTGAATGGTCACCAATAAACATGCTGTGCTTGCTGTTCTCAGTACCTGATGTGTTTGGGTTGTTGCCCCTGTGCTGTGGCAGGTCCTGCCTTTGCTGGACCCTGACGTGCGCTTCCCTTGTCCAGCCCTTCAGCTCTTTTCCTCTTACATGTCTCCCACTTCTGTTAAATCAAGCTGATTATTAGTCATTACATTTGGGCATTTATGGGAAAAGGGATTCTGTATCCCAGATCGGGGCATTAACTTGCAAACTTGAAATTGGTCAGGCGGTGAAGGGCATCTGAAATGTGCTGCTGGGGAGGGCTGGGGGAAGAAGGCTGACTTTGTTTGGAAGATTAATTTCAACTTTGTTGAGACGCACAATCCCTTTCTGTTAGATAGTGTAGGCAGAGCCCTAGATGCTTAAAAGCAAATCTTCAACAGCATGCTTACTCGCTTACATCAGCCCAGCTCGTCTTTTACTCTCATTTGGGGGAACAATAAACAAAGCGGCTCAGTGTTACTGCATGCTCTCCTGCATGCTCTTGGAGGAGTGTCTGCTGTGGGTTTCGCTCCAGAGGTGCAGACCCAGAGAAAACCTGTAGACTGTACAGCTGAGCCGAGCTAAAGGCTTATGGATGCCAAAAATGGGGTTATTCTTGTCACCCCCTCCTGCCCCAGTGCTTGCCGAGCCCTCACTGAGTGGCCGCAGCCTGGCTGGGTGGCTGGTTGTCAACCCAGCGGGCAGAGGCTTTTTGGGGAGTGAGGAAACATTCCCAGTGCAGCACTCAGGGGGGCTGTGGCACTGTCCCAGTTCAGCACATCTTAGCCCAGGTGGTGGGGGGCTGCCTACAGCTGTAGGCTCAGGAGCCTCCATGTCCCAATCAAAGAGGAATGGTCTCACTTCCCCATCCCCATCCTGACTCTTGGATCCTACAGAGGTGCCCCCAGGGAGCTCTGCCAGCCTTGATCCTCACTGAGTTGGTCCTCAGCTAAGTAACCCCTGGGAGACTCCCCCTGTAATGGATGGGCATCTGCTGGGGCCAGGATTGGGAGCTCTGCCTCTGTGGTAGGTCTGCTGCTGGTGACAGCCCAGGGGACCAAGCGGCTTCAGAGTAATATTTTTCAGGATGGTGAAAAGAGCTGACCCAAATCTCTTCCATTCACTATGGAAAGTGAAAACTGTCAATGAAACAATGACCAGTTTATGTAATCGCGTGGGCACTGCAGGACCGACAGACAGTGATTCCACTTCAAATGGCAGAAGATGCCTGAGGAGTCGAGGAGCAAGATTTTCTTTGCCTTAAACTACAAGAACAATTTAAATTCCTCACAGCTCTCCCAATTTAATTCTGTGGCTCCCAGGGTTGAGAAGAGCTACTGCAGAGTACGCAAGTGGAGCTATCTCATTCAGGGTGATTTAAAAGAACAAAAAAAACCAACAAAAAGCAAACCCCGAAGTGCCTTGCTTTTGAATGAATGACAAGAAGGAGAAACAGAAAAAGCAGCAACATGACTGGAATAATAAGGTCACATTTTCTGCTACTGCCTCAGATTTGGAAGATATCAAGGACAAGCAAATGCCAGAACCTATAAGGTTGAACATTCATCTAGGCTCAAGCTGATTAACTACACAACCTATGCACAGGTATATGCCATCCCTCAGATCTAAAAGCAGAGACTTCCCCGAGCTTGAAAACGAGTGGCTATAAGAGTGAATTAATAGCAGATTTCCAGGAAGAAAGCACAGATACAGTAAATCCTATTTCATGTTATCCTGGACATAACCAGAGTTTATTTTCTGCTTGCCCCATGGAAATGACTGAAGGTTAGAAGTGTTCCAGTTGTAGCAGCAAAGTGTTACCAGACTGCTGTTTTTCACATCTTTGAAATAATATTAGAGAAGGTTTGTTAGATCATCTGGAAAACCACACAGAGATATGCAGTGAGAAATGTCTGTGAGAAGATGATATCCCCTACCAAAGAGAGGTAACAAAAACTATTAAGTAGAAATGATTTGCCTACTTTTTGTTTTCGTTTGCCGGACAAGTGCTTCAGAACATGGTGAACCACAGTGGCTTGTACAAGAACAGGGTCCATTGCTGGCAGCTTTACCTACAAGTCTTTATTCCACATGGGCTGCCTGAACTCATTTGTCACCTAAATAGATGACTTCCCTGTTTTTCCAATTTGTTCTGTATCTGGTTTTCTTTCTAGGTAGCGCTAGACTTGAAGGCTCCCAGTAGCCTTAATGTCTTGGCTCTGATTTTAATTTCCTTTAATATTGAATGAGAGGATGAGCTCTCATTTTCCAAGCTGATTATTGGAATCTGCAAGATCATCCTGCAGGATGCTTTTCCCATTTTTTTTTTTTTTAGTTTTGGTCTTTCTACTGGTAACACCCAAATAAAACAGCAGCTAAACAAGAAGGATATCAGGAAATCACTTTAAAAACATACTTTCAGCTGTGCAGGGCCAAGTGCTTTGCTTTAGTGGCTAAAAAAAAGGCAATGTTTAAAAGGTTGTGTTTCTGACCCATGTTGTGTGGCTCCTCCTCTTCCCTGCTGTTCTCACTCAGAACATAATTAATTACATTTCATTATTTTGCCATGGGTGAGGTCTCCCTTCATTTGAGAGTCTCCAGGTTGAATTTCTCAGCATGTTCTCTGTCAGGAATACTCAACGTAGCATCACTGATCTTCAGTGCTTTAAGCATGTAGCCCATCAGCCTAGCAACGTCTGTGGGGCACTGAGCAGGGAGCAGCAGCGATGCTGTTGTTCATTGGTGCTGTGCCCACTTTACATGTACTCTGATCTGCTCCCCAGGCATGATGCAGGGTCTTGGGGGGACGACGCTCCTCACCAGGGCACCTCTGCTTCTTGGGATGTAGCTGGCTGCAGCCTCTCGTTGTTGTGTGGTCCCCTGGTATTTTTTAGCCTTTTTGAACCAAAACTTTCTCAGGAAATGAAGCCCGGTGGTATGTTCCTCCCACACATGCGCCAGAATCTGAAAACACAAACTTTCCTAACTAGCTCGTTTCCTAATTAGCTCTTTGGATAATAATAAAATAACATAAACAAATAATTAAACAAACTAATTCCCTTCCCCTTAAGAACAAAACAAAAGCCCAACCCTGGAAAGCCCAAGTCTGGATTCAGATGGGAGAGAAAGGCTGAGGCTACAGCCTCAAAATAAAATCACCCAATATGGGAACCGAAGCCTGGGAGGGTGAGGGGGGGTCTGGTGGCACAGCTCGCCCCGGCAGCCCCGCGGCAGAGGGCCAGGGCAGCTGGGGATGTTGGGGGCTGCGGCTCAGACCAGGGTGGCCAGGCAAGGTTAAGGAAACTTGCTGAGCACATCCCAGCCCAGTAAGTCACCATTTTCTCATTGACTTTAATGAGTATCAGTCAGGGAAAGCCTGCAACTGCCAGCAAAAGGGTTTCTTCCAGCTGCTGCGCTAACCCCGATCAGGGCAGTCTAGTGCTCCACCGTATGTCCAAACCAGTCACCTTCTGGAGCATATATGAGAATTTTCTTTGTTCAAGTGTGGAAAATAGGTGCAGCGTGCCTCTATGTTACATTAAGTGTGTAATTTAGCTGTCTTTAATATAGACCAATAAACACTGTGAGTGCTTCATACCTTCCCCTTCTGCTTCGCTAACTGAGAGGCACGTGTAGACAATAGTGGGTGGCTGGAAAGGATGCCTAGTTTGCGAAATACCTGTCAGAGATGGAAAAATATGAACTGAGACCTCAGATTGAAAAAGAATGGGAGAATCTGATTATAAATCCTTTTTACTTTTTTTTTTTTTTTTTTTTTTTTTTTTTTTTTTTTTTTTTTTTTTTTTTTTTTTTTTTTTTTTTTTTTTTTTTTTTTTAAGAAAAGAGAAGCCCCAACCACCAGAAAGGCAATCAGGGCACCCAGCTGGGCTCCCTCAGCACGCCCCTGCTGCTCTAAATAAGGATTAAGGCAGGGAGGATTCCCTCCCTGCCAAGCAAGAGACCTATCAATTGTACTGAGAAAAAGGATTTGAAGGCATTAGGTTGTTTGAGTTTCTTGTGGTTACTTGATTTTTTTAAAAAAACCCTGAAGTTTCATTAGGTGAAAGTGATGTGTTTTATGAAGAAAAAGAATCAACCCAAACCAGGCTGCTGAATCATTGTATTTTGTGAAATAGGTTTTGGGGTTTTTTTCAACAGTCTGAGCAAAGAATAAAGAAAAACAACTGTGAAAGACCTTTCAGAAGATTTAAGCATTTATAAGTGGGACGATAACTATAAATCACAGGGTTGCTGGCCCTGTTACAGATGATGCATGTGAAATGATCCAAGTTTGTGTTGTATTTTCTGTTTGCAGGGAAGCAATAAGCCGACTGTGTGAAGCTGTATCAGGTACAAACGGAGCTATAAAAAAGCGGAAGGTAAATACTGTTTTAGCTGAATGATTAATTTTCTATATCTGCTTTTGATAAGCTGGATATGCGATTCCCTAACAGGCTTCAGTCCATGCTGGAATTAGTGCATGTTAATCCATCTGAACTCGGTATAACATGAAAGAGAGCTTGTAGCAAGGTGTTTAGCCTGCTCGGTTTGGGGCCAAGGCTGTGCCATACCTTATTTTCTTCAGGATTAATGCTTTTCACAGCATCGCTGCTCCTGCCAGCCTTTGCAGTGCTCAGGGCTTTACAAGCTTTGGATTCTGGCTCGTAAAACGTAGGAGGCCTTTTTGATAGCAAAAGGGAGCTCATTCAGTGGAGGGTTACCTGATTGTTATTTATTTAAAAAAAAATTAAACACAACTAAAATGGCAGTGTTTCATGGGTTGATCATTTATTTAGTAACTGGGATGTAGTGAGGGGCAGTGTCAGTGGCTGCTGTTGGGTCGTGTCCAGTGGAAGGGACTGATTTCCTTCTGTAGCTGTGGGGCTCGGGAGGAATGAACGGGCTCCTGAAAAATGAATACATGTGAGAATTTCTTGATTTACTCTGAA
>NW_009648559.1:3041960-3052459 GCF_000708025.1 Charadrius vociferus
CAGCAGGAAAATTACATGTTTTGAATTACTGAGCCAGCTATAACATTTAGCTCACTGGGATTTTGCTTTAAAACTTTTTTCCCATTATTGACATAAAAAACATGCCTACAAGTATTATATTCAAAGCAGATATTTGTTAGAAGTTCTATTTGCATTTGATCAAGCCATTATCCTTACTCCATTGAAATTCTTAATACGATATCGTAAAATCTACTTGACTTTGATATGTTTCTGCCCCTGACAGACTCAGCTGACAGCCTCTTGCTTTTGTTTCTTTGTTCAAAGCCTCCAGTGAAGTTTCTGTCTTCTGTACTTGGCAAAAGTAACCTTCAGTTTTCTGGTGTGAATATAAAGCTGACCATTTCAACAAGCAGCCTCACTTTGATTAATGTTGACACGCAGCAGGTAGGATACATGTAAATCAGTGTCCTTTTCTCCATGCTACTGTATTCTCCTCATTTCGTGGCTTCTGAAGGAAAGGCTGGGCACTGCGAGGGGAAAGCAGCACCTTTTAGTCTTCTTGCGCATGCCTTGGTAAAGCTGAATTACACGATGTCTCTGAATTTAAAAGTGAGAGCACTTTGGAGGATTTGGACATGTAGCACGTGCCCTTTTTGTTTGTGATGGTGTCTTCCATGGGGAGGAATCCTTAAGCACTTGGCAAACTTTCTCTGTGTGTCTCCGCCTGTATGGTGCCTGATAAACAAGGCACTAGTCCTGGCTGGAGTTTCTGACAAGTCCTTGGGGAAAAAAAATTATTGCTATAAATAATGAGTCAGAGCTTGGCTTTGGTGTCGTTCAAAGCTATTTTGCAGCTGGGTAATATATGTGCATAATCAGTTATATGATGCAAAGTCTCTGGGCTCCATCGAGGTGTGTTCCCGAGAGCCTGGATCTGCCCTGGAACTGGGGTGCACTCCCTTGGCAGATGTGATGAGGAGCTTTATGCTGCCCACCTAATTCCTTGGTCAGCTGTTGGTTTCAGGTCCCGGCATGATCTTGCTGGGGGCAGTGGTGGGTTTTGCTCTGAGCTGGAGCAGGGGAACATCAGGGCTCACTGGTTCTGAGGAATCACCGAGCTGAGCTGAGTGTCCGGCAGCTCTTGGGACTTCACCAGGGCAGGGCACAGAGGTCTCCTGTCCCTTGGATCTCTGTGCTAGGAAGGGTCTATGGCACCAGCTTTCCCTGCCTTTCAGGTACAGCAGCAAAGGGTTTCCTTACACCAGGTGAAGCTCTGAGGGTTGGCAGGTAAAGTGCGGTCCTTTTAACCTGTTCCTGTTTGTAACAGGACTAAAAGCCAGCTGGGTGGATCTCCTTCCAAACGCACTGATGTGCCCTGTCACTGCACATGTGGGCGTGCAGGGGACTGTCTTGAAATTCTCTCTATATCTTTCATTACTAGACCTTTATTATTGGGAAATGCCATTTATTCTATTCTTGCACTGCCACCATGTTTCATTGTGTTCCCACCTACATAATCTGGTGCAGCTGATTTTATAATAAAGAACAGTTTGTCTCCAGAGATGAGATGAGGCAGTGTTTGGAACCATGAAAAGTTGTTGGTTGATTTGGCTAGTGAAATCTCTACCAGGTAACGTTTTGGTGCTAATGCTGAGAGAGGATATGATCAGAGTATCAGTGGGACCTGTTCATAAAAATGCTACCATTGTATACACCATGCATTTAAATAAATAAGATCAATTAATGTCTCAAGACTTTGTAAATGCATCCAGTGTCTCCAGTTATTCCCTTTTCAAATTCTCATTTAGCTTCATACTGACCAGGTTAGAAGTCGGTGTCTGAGTTCATTCTGAAAACCCTTTAAGGAAGATTATTCAGGGATCTAGACATTACTAAACATGAATGGGGAGTCTCAAAAATCTTCCTGTTTTTATCTCCTTCCTCCACAAATGATTTGTGGATGCATTAATGGATTGAGTTGCCATGAACTTACGTGCTTGCTTTATGAAGATATATGCTCTGCTGTTTTCTAACTGTGTAGCACATGAGCATGTTTAACTAGTTTGTCATGCTTTTCAGATTATTGCCAACCATCACATGCAGTCCATCTCATTTGCTTCTGGAGGTGACCCAGTAAGTATTGATTTATAAGATATACTTCCGCAGGTATAATGAAATTATTATGAGAATAAAAGTACCTGCAAATACTTTGCTTCATCCCTTCCTATCCACAAGCACTAACAGAGTACGCCGCACTTCTGGATCATGACCAGTAATAGAAAAAAATTGAGGGACTGAGAGTGGAATGGAGCCTCAGTGGATCTTCGATAGATATGTATAGTTAACTTCCCTGTTGCCCATCAGTGAGCCTCAGTTTATTCAAAACCCCTCAGACTTGGGGATCTAAAAATAAGAATGCACGAACATAGGAATCGCATCAGTTCTGTGGTCCCTGTAATCCAACACCTGTCACAAAAGCGGTCAGCATTGGCACCTCTAAATTTTTAGATGAATTTTGAGTCAAACAAACAGCTATTAGAAGACAGATAACCTTCTTCTTCCTGCAGATACGGGTTTTTCTCTTAGAATCGTAGTCATGAAGTCATTGATGTTTTCAAGCAAGAGGTTTTCTATCCTCTTCCAAACTCTTTATTGCCATGATTTTAAGCGGGGAATTTGTCATCCAGAAACATGCCCAATTCCCTCTTCTCATCTAAGCAAGCCCAGCCCTGCCAGCATTCTGAATTTCACACTCCATGTGATATGAAAACAGTATTTTTTTAACCAGTTTTGAGTTTTCTGCCCTTCCATTTTGTTAAATGCCTCCCTGTTCTTGTGTTATGGTCCAGGGGAAAAAGAAGGCTCTGGGTCATGCTCTTGATAACACTGGGGTGGAAGCCAGGTCCAGCTTCGACTGGAAGATGACAGATCTGCCTCTTTGGATTTAGGAGCAGACAAGGGAAAATAGTCAGGAACCGGCCCTGTGTGGCTGATGGATCTTCTCTGGAGGGCCATGTGGGGGATGTAAGGAGCCTGGCTGCTCTGCTCAGGGAGACGCTGCCCAAGCTGCCTGAGAGCAGGACCTTTCTGGGGCTGGGCTGGGAAGTGGGGAGGGAGCCCATGAGCAGGCTCTGTGCTGTCAGTCCTGGTGCCAAAGTACTACATCCCTAAAGATTAAGGCGTATTGAGAGTCCAAGTTCAAATTTCACCTTTGGATGCCTGTGCTGTCTTAATACACTGCACTGTACAGTAATGTCCTTGGGCTTTGCAGACCCTTCCTGATGTGGATTTCCAGGTAGCTCCAAGCACTGTTGTGCTGAGCATCACAATGCTTCCTATCCAAATTCCATTTTTTGTGATAGTTCAGCAATTTAAATATGTCCTTAAGATGACTTGTTTTTGAAGTACATACCACGTGCTAGATGCTGGCTGCCTACTTTGTCTTTATGTAATGTTTCCAGTTTGGAAAATTCAGGGATATATTTTCAGACCTTTGCTTAGCAGGTTGGATGAGTAATTCTCTAGGGTTTGTTTACCTCTTTTAGCTTTTGTTTTTTTTGTATCATTATCCTGCATTGGTCTTGTACAGTGATCCCATCAGATCTCACAGGCAGAGCTGGGTTTGGTCAGTGCTTAATGGCAGGACCCCCAAGAGATGTGCTTGCACACAGATGTGCTGCAGGAAGTGGGCTCGGTGATGCAGCTGGTGACACTTTTCTTACTGGGAGCATATGTACAGTGGAGGTCTTGCTCAGCGGTGGCAGCTATAAATCTAATGGCACGTCACATAAGAGGAAATTTTGGCAGCTTGTTCAGGTAATTTTTCCAAAATCCCCTTTACATTTAAAATGGGCAATAGTTTCCACAGGACATATGTCTCCACCTGCCCCCACGTTCAGGGTCTAAGCACAGTTCAGTGTTGCTCTGCAGGGTTAAGGAGTAGCAATATTCTGCTCGAGAATGAAGCCTATTCTGGCTTTATTTTAAAGCAAAGTCATCCATGCATGTACATAAACATTACAAAGGTACAAAAATAGCAGGTACTGCTCCACTTACTTTAGTTTCTAGTTGCTCTCTAGACCTAATTTATTTTAAAAGTGTATCCTAAGATATTTATGAACTTTAAGAAAAATCTGAAAGGAAAAGGAAGGAAATTGAATTCACTAAATGCATAAGAAATATTTAGCTTGCTTTGTTTTAATGGTATTAACTTTGGAGATTTTTTTAAAGAATTATCTAGGATGAGTTCTGCTGGCCCTAAGACCTGCCTCTCGTGTTGTTCATTGTGAATTATTAAATGATGGTTCTTGTGCATATTGCAAATGGGGGCCTTGTTTCCTGCCAGCTGATTGCATCTTCCCTCAAGAGAGCCATGCCTTTAAGCTGCGAATTGCATTTTCCCCATCCCGCCTTAAAGATCCAAAATAACAAAATGCTTCTTTAATAATTAAAAGAATGTTATTCATTACCTCACCATTTTTACTATAACACTGAATTATCAAGCGACTCTACTTTTGCAGTATGACTAGAAATGTTAATTTTTCTATTCCAGTTCCCTTTTCAGTTTGATGAGAAAAAGTGAGGATTATTTCAATGTTGGCTGGAAAGAGAAACTGAAACAGACAACCGATTATACTGAGGTGGTCTGATCTTAGCAGCAGCCTTGAGATCCAGAGTAATTTAACCTGATCGTAGCCAGACTAAAATCAGGCAGCAGCAATTCAGATCAGATACCGATTGTATTATGCAATATTTTAAAGATCAGCTTTTCTCTAAGATGCCTTCAAAACTCAATCTTCATGCTACAAATTGGGAATATTCTGACTTGTCCTTTGTGTTATATTAGCACTATTTTATCTTCCACTGCTATTGATAAGGACGGCCCCAGCTAACAGCGGTGACTGGCAGCCACGCAGCCTGAAAGCGTTACACAGGAGAGGCTTCGAGCTCTGTGGGAGCAGCAGAGGAGAGCAGCATTGCCTGCTGATGAGGCACCAGTTGTGTTTCTACTCCTGTTGCAGAGTTTGGAGTTGAAAACACAGTTTATTGAAGACCCAAAGAACGCCAAATGGTCTAGTGCATTTATTACAAGAAGAAGATTTCAGGACAAATACCATGTCGATAGCCACCAGTGTGTCACTGATCTTTCCCTTAGCCCACTTTGCTGGTACTTCCAGTTGTTTTCCCTGAAAGAAGCACGCTTGTTAAAGCTAAAAATAGATCTCTCTGTACTCAGTTGCTTTGCTATGGTGGTAGGGTTGTTCATACTGATAATTTTAAAGACATTTTTTGTCTTCTTTCCCATAGGATACAACAGACTATGTTGCATATGTAGCAAAAGATCCTGTTAATCAGAGAGGTATGGAAACAATTTTTAGATTGTTATACACGTTTATACGATTGCTTTATCTGTACCACGGAATTGTTTGAGTTTTAAAATAAGCAAGCTACTGAACAGCTCAATATTCTGTACAATTTTTTACTTCCCTGTATGGATATGGGTGACAGTACACAGGCTGTGGCTTTAAACGTCATATTCCTTGTGCAACGAAGTGAGACTCTGCAGGCCAGACTAAAGCTGTACGTAGAGCTGCTGGCTCCATGTAGGGGCAGGAGCCGACCGAGCCGGCCTGGCCTGGGGAGGAAGGGCAGAGCCTGGCAGGGTGGGCAGCTGCCCTGCTCTGGGACAACTTCCAGATGAGGGAAGGGCAGTGAATGTGCCTCTTCATCTAACCCAGCCTCCTGGGTATGTTGCTGGAGGGCAGAGTAGGGTATGTACTCAGGTGTAGGAGACCTTCTCCCCTCTGGACACTAACCCAGGGAATAAAGGCCCTTTCCGTCACTCGTTATTTGCCTGCAGTACAAGACAGACTGGCCTTTGGCTGCTTCTTTCCTGCCAGACAGTTCTCAGAGCAACTCTGCTGATGGCTATGAAGTTGGTAGTGGCAGCTCACAGGGGGGGCTCACTCTAAGGTGCCATGGGTGGCTCGGAGAAGATCAGGATGTTTTCTGGAGAAGCTGGGCTGGAGCCTTACAGTCTGGCCTGCCACCTCCCTGTAGCTCCATCACTGCTATTTTGACTAACTTAGGGCACCCTGTGAGTTCACCACAAGTCCCGGTATTGATGCTGCGATGCGCAGAACTCCTGTGCCCTGGCAGCCCGCAGGCAGGGCTGGCGGCCGGCCCAGCATCATCCCTGAGCACTGTCTCATGGTCGCTCCACAGAGGGGGCAGACGGACCTGGGCACAGCGCACTCACCGCCGGCCCAAGTTTCCTGAGGTTGTGGGTGAGAACAAGGACTGGTGGCAGGAGCGTGGTCTGGGCCTGCGGGAGCCCTGTCCCAGGCTGCCAGAGCCACCAGGACTTGTGTTTTCACATGAAAACTGCACGCTGGCAGGGCTGGTCCTCTCCCCTGCTGCTTACTGCCAGGCAGGGAGAGAAAAGGTGATACAGGAGCATCTCATGCAGGAAGCATAAATGGGGAGTTTCTTCTATTGAGGTATAAGTTGATGCTACAATTAAAAAAATACCTAGAGCAAGTTCCTTAACACAGCAAAAATTTCGGGCTGTAAAATGTCCTAAAGCTATCTGGATGCATAATTTCAAGCCCATCTTTTCTGCTGTAAGCAATATAGCTTGTGTCTCTATTTTCTGGTATAAAGTGCATTTACTTAATTACAGAAAGGTGTCTCTTTTGCAGCGTGCCACATACTGGAATGTCCCAATGGGATGGCACAGGAGGTGATAAACACCATAGGGCAGGCTTTTGAGCTCCGCTTCAAACAGTACCTGAAGAACCCATCTAGCCTGGTTACGGCTAATGAAAGGTCAGCACATTCTCAGTCACTTAACTGGTGGTTTCCTTCTCTTTAGTACTTTTCAGGAAAACAATGTACTCCAAAGAGTGAGCCATAAATAAGATGCTTTGGATATGCTTTCTGGACATATGCTAATTGTAATATATGCTGTGCATACAGAATATAATAGACTAAAATCGGCTTATTCCACTAAACTCCATTGATTTCTGGGACATTTGTACAGGTACATAATGCAGAATTTAGCTGTATTGTTCCTTAGCTAAAACAGCCTTATCTTAAATCATGCAAGGAAGCTGAACAAATGTTCAAATTACTCTGCCCAGGTAAGCTCAGCTCTATAAATACTGCATGCGCACACACACACTCTGGGTTCAGTCCTGACCCATGCCAAGTTGAAGTTTGCTGCAGCTGTGGAAAGTGTGTGGTGGGGGAAAAAGGCCGTTGTAATTCACTTTTCTGCTGTTCTGCTCATCTCCTGGCAGCAGCCTCAGGTTCCACCTGGCGTGAGTTACATCAGCCTTGTGTACTGAAATAAAGACAGCCACCGCTTGGCATTTTAAAGTATGAAGCCCTGTCCTCTGCACATTGCTCAAAATATAGGGCCTAGATTAATTTTTGGACCACAATTCCCCATTTCAATTACCCTTTTCCCATTGCACTGGGGACAAAATTCTTGCTCTAATTTATGGCTCTCCTCGCAGGTTAGCCATGCCTATTTTTCTCAGTCTTTACTGTAATGCCAAATTTGATTGCTTGCTGCCTCCCAGGAGTAGGTAAAGCTGTAACGCTGCTTAACTGTGTCCTGAGTCCTGGGAGTCGCTGTGCAGGCAGTGTCACTGGTACAGTGCCTGATGCAATGCAACAGAACTGGTTTTATGACATAACAGCAGCCTCAGCTCCAGTTTATATTTATTTCATTGTATATAGTGGTTCTTGCCATTCCACTGCTAATACTGGTCTATTTTCCCTGGAGACAATAACCAGAGGAAGAGCCTTCCCTATCAAACTCTGCTAGGCTGTGCCACAAGTAAATCAGAGCATGGAGAAATGGAAGAGGCTAATTAGATTCCCTCCTTGAGCCTAACCCGCAGCCAGCCTCGGAGAACGGTCCTTGGGCAGAGAAGTCGGATATTGCTGTGTGAATGAGTCACTCGCTTCTAAACTACTATGAATCACATAATCAAATACTTGCACTGCATATCACATAATCAACTACTTGAACTTTATCTTTTTCCTGCTTGAGGCCTTTTATTCAATTATATTCTTGTTAAACAGAGAAGTAAGATTTGAGATGAGCTTTTTATTTCGGGACCGGAGACAGTACAGGAAGCACCTAGTTGTTTTGCAGTGTATCAGCTGTACATTTAAACTATCATCATTCTGTTTTAGCTCAAGAAAAACATTGGGTGCTCTCCTTCGTGTCAGTCAGTGTTTTCTTCAGGCTGAAACAGAACAGTTATATTGATTATGGTTATTAAAATCAGGGTACATTCCACTCAGGAGAACTTTTTTTTTTTGGTAGCAATATTTGATTTTCTAAAACAGTTGCAGGCTTGTCTAACTAAATGCCATAAGGTTTTAATTTTCTTTTGTAAGTCACACCCCCCCTCCCTCCTCAGCAATCTTTAGATTTATACAGTTGAGACAAGAAGCCAGAGGAATTAGTTTTATGGTCTACATTTTGGACACCTTAATGAATGCTGCATTGGCACTTTTTCTTAAAGTTTCAGTAGGTGGCTCTTATATTTTCAGGTCAAAGAAAAGTGATCTGGGCTGCCCAGTGCTACGAAAATGACTGTACCTCCCTGATGACTCCATTTTTAATTCAGGAAGAAGTAACTGGAAAAATAAACAGCTCTGAAAGTTCAGGCTCAAAGCCCGTTACAGCCTCCATATGGCTAATCTGTGTATTGTGCGATGCGCAAACATGGGAGGTTTGCATACACTAGAAAGCAGTTGATTACATCAGTCACTTTTTTTTTTTTCTTTCCATATTTTTTCAGAGAGGCAGCAAATGCTAATGGATCAGCTGGGAATTCACAGGAGAGGGAGGATCATGAATATTACAATGAAATTCCAGGGAAAGAGCCTCCCACCGGTGGTGTGTTAGACATGCGAATGAAAGTGCTAACAGACCAAAGGGCTAACTGTCATGTACAGTGCAAAAAGCAGTATTGCTTGGTAAGTACTTCATCTTCTGGGATAACTATTCACTGCCTATTATGGGAATGAATAATAAAGCGTTACTGTGGTGTAAAGCATGGCATCAACATCAGAACCAGGTCCTTATTACCCTGGGAAAGGGTTTTTTAGGCTAGATTTAATGATGCTTAGTACATAATTGAATCCCAGAGCACTTTCTGAATATTAACTGGTTTGTCCTTAGAGTACTTTTAGGCGACCAAGTAATATTCCCTTGTTCACTGTTAGCTGTGAGGAGAAAATAGACACAGATTTAAATAGCTTGTCTGAGAGAACATCTGTAAAATCTGGGAGCTCCTGGCTCCTGATTCTGTGATCTGATAAATATTTAGTCCTGTCCATTTTGCTCTACAACCTATACATACAACATTAACCAATAGCAATTTACGTACAACATTAATTACCTTTGGAGTGGTTCACGAGGCTCTGTTAAATCAGCCACAGCTGCAAATGATGCATATATCTGTGGCTCTTGTCTGGGATAGTCGGGAATAAACCCCAATCAGTCAGGGAGTAAAACCAGCTGAGTTCAGACTCAGCACAGACTTCAAAGCCTGCTGTGCGAGTTCTTGGAAACACCGGCACTTCCTCACTCAGGGAAGCTGGCACCACCGCTTTGCTCGGAGGGAGTGCACGCAGACGTGCCCGCTGGGATCCAGTTGGTGCTGTCTAAAAGGTTGCTGCTCCCAAGTGTTGTTTGTGTCTGGTGGCAACTGCTCCTGGGTTCCTGTGCTACTGCTCCATCCATTTTTTGGCCTTGTTAACCTCAGCCATACTCCACATCTCTGTGGTGGGCCTGGTGGTTTCCACCTCCCCAACAGTTCTCTAAAAAGGTGTTTGACTGTATCCCGAGTTTGCATTCGAAGCTCTCCAGAGCTGCTGCAGGGAAGTTCCTCTGTAACATGTAAATGCAAATGCCTTTTTTCCATGGGTGTTACTTTTGTTTTTTCTTTCAGTTCTGATGACCTTCTAGTGCTGCTCAGACAACTTGGTGATCATTTCACTTTCAAACCATGATGACTGTAGTTATTTCTCCTTGTTTTTATTGCAAGGAACATTTATAAGAAATTCTGAATTTTATTACGTAGGAGTTATACTGTATATGCTAAAGCTTAGACAGATAACTGGGTAGTTAACAGTCTCTGTGAGGCTGGAGTATGTCCAGACACAATGCCCTGTAGAAAGAAGAGTACCAGCATGAAATATTATTTGAGGAGATAGGAATTTTTTGGTGAAGAAGGTAAGTTTAGTTACCTGTATCCCAATTAACTGGTGCATGGATGTTTTAAAGTTACCTGAGGTTTCTAAGGGACTACTTTACATGACTGTTTTTACAATTTTTCTACAGACAGGCAGCCCAACATTCATCAATATATATGAAAATTGCCCAGAAGAAAACAAAACTGTGGGTATGTACTCTGTTTTCCTTCTCATGCATATGCAGAATTAATCAAGGCAGACTGCCTGGAAGAGCTGCCCCTTGGCTTTTGATACAGTGGTGAAAAGTGTTCTACTTC
>NW_009648559.1:3052504-3059623 GCF_000708025.1 Charadrius vociferus
GCTTTTCTAAAGACCACTAATCTATCTTCATGTCTGCTGGCAGACTTACTCGTTTTACTTGTCATGATACCTTACAGTAGCTCTTTTGTTTTTTTATTCTCTTTCATACTTCTTGTTGTTTTATTCCCTTTCATACCCTTTGAAAAAGGAAGATACTTTGTTGCTTACCAGTCTCTGAAAATACCCCTTCCCCCTACAAATGCTCGATGAAACCCAAACCGTCAGCATCGTGGTTGTTTCAATGGAGCCTGTGCCCTCGGTTCCAGCATCGCTGGCTGCTCAGTGTGACTGTGCCCTTCCCCTTCCTTGGGCGGCTTTGTGCCTGAGATCAATTTGCCTTTAGAAAAACCTGCTCTCTGGGACCCCAGGAGATCACCACCCCATCCCTTTCTGGACTTCCCTTGACACAGCTGATACCCTGAGCACATTTCCTCAGCTCATCCCTTTCACTGCCCAATGAGGTCCTTTTTGAATTCCTACCTGTACCGCTCTAAAGCGATCCATTACACTGTCTGCAGGGGATAATTCAGTTTCTTGTGTTATTTCTAATTTAAGGAAAGGAGAATCAAATGGTTTCTACAAAAAGAGGGTGAACAAATAAAAGAATGAATGAATAGATCTATGAATAAAAAGTTTGCTAAAGAGCAAAAATATGTGTGCTATTTGGCTAGCTGAAGTGCTATTATTTTCTTACCCTGCAGGGGATCTTCTGTTAGCCCGTTCCTAGGCTTGCATCCGAACCTGACAGATGTGGCTTTGGCTCTCCAGGCAGAGCCACAAAGTGCCAACTTCCTCCATTTTCCCTGCTCCACCAGAATAGCGAGAGAGGGAATTGTTCAGCTTCTCACAAGCTTTTCTTGTGGTGCAGAGGGGAAGGAAAGAGTTTTGCAACAAACAATGTATACGGCTTGTGTCTTTGTAGAGTTATATGTATTAATTTCTTTTCAATCAGTGGGGGGTTTACTGCTGACATTGATTGAAGCAGAACTGAACCAGTGTGGAACATTTCTGAAAACTTCATTTTAACTCATTTGGGATACCTTGTGTACCTTGTGCCTTCTAGCCATAAGGAAAAACGAGTTCATCTGCCAATTTTTCTTTTCCTTATGGGTGACTTTAGTGGGATGTATAAGAACAACAATGTTCCTATTTCAGCTTTTACAGTTATTTTAACTTGAGTTTAAAAAAAAAAAAAAAAAAGAAAGAAGGAAATCTGTGTATACTATATACTAATTGCAGGTAACTGTGGTGAAAGATCACAGAAGACAAAAAAAGAGGCAACATTATTGAAGCCTGCCTACAAAACAGATCTTTTTGATGATCCGTGTTACATCAACACACAGACCCTGCAGTCTGCAGTCTGTACAGCCCGCGGTACAGCACCAACACAGACCCATGGGAGCCCACTGCGTCAGGCTAGTAGGTTCCCATTGCAATACCACATCTTTCTGAGCTTTGAAAAGAGGGGGTCTTGTCAGCTGTGTGCATGGAGAAAGGTTTTGGTTTCCCAATAAGAAATATAGAAAAGGCGGGGGGAAGAAATCCTTCCTCGTTGGTTTTTTTGCTTGTTAAATTCAAGACAAAGGGGATTAAAGATTAAAAGTAGTGATGGTAAGCAAGCAAAATAATCTTTCATCTTCTGTAGTTGATCGATGACAATAAATAGTGTCACATTTTCCACAGGTAATAATAAGCAAGAATTTAAGACGATATGAAACCCTGGGACTGTACCATACCTTAAGGAAGAGGGTTCTCCTGTGTGCTCAAGATCTTAACCACTCTAAGGTGGAAGTGGCCTCAGATGCTTTTGCTTCACAGGCAGTAGCATGCAAGGTCAAACTGGGATCATTATGACTGTCTTTTCTCAATTCTTGCACAAATGACCATTGAATCTCATCCAATAATTTCTAAGTCAGACATTTTGATCATTAGTATCTATTAAATATATGTCAAATTACATTTTGATTTACAGACCCAATGTGGTGGATATCCATTAAGTGACTATATAGTTGCTACTAATTGTCCTCATTATTGAAAATACTTTATTTATTAGCTTTGCCTTTTGAGGCTTCTTACTGAGTGTTTTCTCTGTCAGAGTTGGCTCCACACAAGAAAGTGGGCAAAGGACTGGACAGAACTACAGTAAGGGAAATCTGTGACTATTGAGACATTACCAACCCGGAGCTGCATTATGCTCTAAAAGGAACTGGCCATATCCTGAGGAGCCTTAGGTTGCATAATTCCATTGAAGAAGTGGTATCGTCTTATTTTCCTTAGAAAAATCTGCCTGTGAATCATTTGCAGTTTGACTGGCTATATCCCAAACCACCCAGTTTTGTTAGTACATTCAGTAATTGTTCGTTTTTTCACAGCAGATGCATCATGCTGTAATCCTTCCCTTCTGGCTATGTTGGCCATGTTGTTTTACATTCCAGTGCATAGCTGGAGCCTCTCAACCCGACTCTCCCAATGATCCGTGACAATCTCTTCAGAGGTTTTTAAGGAAGAAGGAAAAATCAGATCTTTTTTTTTTTTTTAAGAAAAAAAGAAAAGTGCCTAAAATCCAACAAAAATCTTGTTTTTACAGGGAATATTCGTCTTTTTAATACAACCAAAGAAATACAAACCTAAAACAGTAGAGCATCAGAAAAATTCCTGTTTCCAATCTCTGTTGCCTAGCGACCCAAGGCTTTCCCATCTAAGGTATGGGAGGAGATGGTGTGATAATTTTACCTAAGGCACTGGAGGGTTGTGAGCATTCATATGTGCATATTATTACAGTCTGTAAGGTTGGCTTGATCACAGTTTCAAGACCGAACCATTTGAATTTTTTTAAAGCTATAAAAAAAATATCATCTCGCATCCTTTTACGATGAAGTTCTAGGTGAAGTGTCCTATACATTCCCTTTCATTAAATTTTAGAGTTACCGGAAGCTATTCAGCAGAGTGCCACAAGCAACACAGCTGGTCTCGGTGTTCTGCCACAAATAAAGCAACAGCTAAAGAATGAAGATTGTTACCATGGCAAATTAAACAGGAAAGCAGCAGAGAGCCTCTTAGTCAACGATGGGGATTTTCTGGTGCGAGAGAGCACAACGTCACCTGGTCAGTATGTCCTCAGTGGACTTCAGGGAGGGCAAGCAAAACATCTGCTCTTGGTGGATCCTGAGGGCAAGGTATGAACACTTCATATACTGAAATTTCAGGGCTGCTCAGATATTTCAGTCAAACTGCTTGGGTGGGTTCCAGGAAGTGGAACTGATCTGATTCCCTCCAGGTTAATTTAAATTTAGCCAGTGACTTCAGTAGCTTTGAAAGTTCAATTTAAGAACTTATAAGCACTAAAGTACCATGGAAACAGAAGTGAGGTACTTAAATATTGTTATTAATATTGTAATTAGTGTAGAAACAAACAATATCCTTTGAGTCATTATTATATTGCTAGAAAAATAACCCTAATATTAAATAATGGATTTGATTAGTAACACACTTTTGAATCAGAGTAGTTTGGGTTGGAAGGGACCTTTAAAGGTCATCTAGCCAACCACCCTGCAACAAGAAGGGACATCTTCACCTAGATCAGGTTGCTCAGAGCCCTGTCCAACCTGACCTTGAATGTCTCCAGGGATGGAGCATCTACCACTTCTCTGGGCAACCTGGGCCAGTGTTTCACCACCCTCATTGTAAAAAGTTTCTCCCTTATATCTAGGCTAAATCTACCCTCTTTTAGTTTAAGACCATTGCTCCTTGTCCTATCCAACAGGCCCTGCTAAAACGTTTGTCCTCATCTTTCTTACAAGGCCCCTTTAAATACTGAGCCTAATGATCCTGCTCCAGTGAGTTCAGTGGCTTAAATGCCTTTTGACTTCAATGTGCTAGGCTCTCGTCCAACCAATTACATGCACAATCTAACCATAAATATATTCTTTTGATTCTTTCATTAGGTGAGAACCAAAGACCATATATTTGATAGTGTGGGTCATCTTATTCAGTACCACATGGAAAATAATTTGCCAATCATCTCTTCTGGAAGTGAAGTGAGCTTGAAGCAGCCGGTAAGGAAAGAGAGTAATGTGGGACACCTGCAGTATCACAAATAATCCCTTGGATCTCACAAATCCCAAGACAATTCACATCTGAAAACTGTACTGAGAACTTTCTATTATGAAGACAATTCAAAAAAGTATAGACTGCACTTTCTGCTGCTGTTCCAGAAAATACCCTTTTGTGTGTGTATGTATGAATATATGTATATGTGTATATCTATGTAGATCTGTAGAGATCAATAAGCATAGTTATATAGATATATGTAATCTTAACAAAATTACACCTTCAGAACGTGAGATTCATTTGTGAGAAGGTATTTTAGACATGCACAAATGTCACTTTCAAGGTCATACTGAATCAGTAACTATTTAAAAGCACAATTAAACCTCTACATGCAAAAGCTCACTTGAACGAACTGCTGGAACATTAGTATGTGCCTTTTAGCATAGAATTATTGGAAACCAATATTATTTATACTGAATTAGTTCTGGGTGGGTAAACAAACATGTCTGAGCTTTTAACTATTTGCCAAAACAAATACAATTTCAATATTACTGAAATGCCATCTGCTTTCGATAGACACTAACAATTTCATTTTGCTTGTAACAGCACTTTACTAGCAAGTAACGTTTGAAATGAATAGCATTCACAATTCAGAAAGGTTGTCTGGTTTCTTACTCATTTTTTATCACTGTCTGACTACTCAAAGATTTGAGATTATGCAACATTTACAAAGTTGAAATTAATATATGTAATATAATTTTGGAATAGAACTTGTTAAAGGACAAGCATGCTAGATCCTAATATTTTTGTCTTGCATATGATTTTACTATTATTACCAATTAATACTGGAGACATCTCTTTTTCAAGGTAGGCTAAATATATTTTCATTGATTACATAGTTGTTTACAAACTAGAGAAGCTGAACAAAACTAATGATACATTTTGAGAGAAAACTATTTAAAAGACTGTTTGAACTTTGCATGTGCCCTTATTCAGTGTCCTCTCCAGAACAAGATATGGTTCTCCCCTTCTTCACGTAGAGTCCATTTCTTCCTAAAAATAGAAAAAAGTCTTTTAAAGGAAACCTATGAATTGTTTTGCCACAATAAATACTCTAAATATGAACAATCTTATATTCAGAGTGAACAGTGATTTCTTGGGCTTCCTGTTGAAGAAACAGTAATTTAACAAGTAACTGAGGAAAGGCAGGGGGGATTTGGGGAATGAACTGGTAGCCCGGGTGATATAGCCTGAGAAAGTTGTCTGTTTAAGATAAGCAATGTCTTCTGGCATGAGCAGGGACATGCTCTCTGTCTCCCGGCCCACCAGCTCAGTTCCGTTGTGGAGTTCAGCAATTACTGGAAGACTTGACTATAAAAAAAATTACATTCTGTTCTTTTGCCTGTGTTCATGTTAAATGGGACACTATAGTAAGAGCTCTTTCCTCTAGAAAACAAGAGGGGTCATATACAAATAAAATTATTGAAGACACAAGCTTTCTTGGAGGGGAAAATATGATGTAAAAAGCCACACTTAGAGCTGACTACAAAACATCTTTATTCTTTTCCTCAGCTAACAGGCATAAAATATATTTCATTCCTTGATAATAACATGATAAAAAAACTCAAGTACATACACTTGAAGCAGTGAGAAGCTTTAAAACATCTGTAGTTGATTTCCTTGCTAATAGTCTGGCATTGATACCTCAAGCCTTCAGACCAGAAGCTCATGCTTTTGCCTGTTCTTCCCAAACAAGGTTTTCAGCTGTGAAAAAGGCCCCCAGCAAGAGTTCATGCTCAAGCTTTGTGCCACTGCCAGGATAGTTGGTAAGAAACTGTAACTGAATATTAAGTCCCTGCATAGTATCCTTTCTATTCTCACATCTTACCAAACTTCATAATGTGCTTGACATGTTTATTGAGCAAACAATGAAGCAAAAATAGCTACTTACGCAGCATGTCAAGGGGAGAGACAGACCTGCATAGGGCGGTTTTGATTTTTGCATCAAAGCTGAGATTTATGACAGGTCATAGAAGGTAAATGTGCAGAACTCCATCTCTATTTTTAGTACAAATCCAAGCTACTTGGGACTAGAATAATAGCATTTGGAGCTGTGACAGCATGAGATCAAAGTTGTATGACGTTGCCAGTCAATATGCTGACTTAGGGATTTTTTTCACTTCACCAGTTTCCACTTTACAAATGCATAAAAACACCCAGAGACAGTGTGTGACGTTTGGATCACAGTATGACAGTCTAATTCACCCTCTTTGAATATCACTAACTTAAGCAGAAGTAAGACCAGAATCTTTGTTTTGTTGCTCCTGCATCTTTTGTGTGTGTCTGAAGCAAAACTGTGTAGGAAAAAGGGAAGGAAAAGGAGCTAATTAGGTGCTACTGCAATAAACAAATATCTCAAAATCTTCTGACGTGAAAGAAAAGAATCCAACTAATTACAGATACAATTCAAACACAACACATCCATGCATTCCAGACAACAGACATTTTCCTAGAATAAATTACTTTCATTCTTCTGGAGCTGGAACTAGGAACTCAGTTTTGGTTTCTAACATTTATGTGCCTTCTCTTAGTTATTAACACTGCTTCTAGTCTCTGTGGACAAACCATCTCATGTGAAGTACCTTATTGGCTCCTGTGTGGAAGTCTTAGAAGAAGTAACTATGCTGAAAAGAAAAAAAGTTATCTGAATTTTGGCCTATTTTCCAAAATACTGTTCTTGAGAAAGTTAATATGAATTGTTGGTACAATTAGACTTTTTTTTTGGGGGGGGGATATCATTTCATGTCCCTGAAAGTGCTGAGAATTGGTTAATCTCCGTTCTCATTGTTACTAGAAACCCCTGGGAAAAATAGCTGCCTATAATGCCTATAATGTCACATTTACAGAGTTTCACGTTTGTTTCAAAGCTCCTACAAATTTCCCTGAAACCCATTAACACACAAATCTGTTTGCTTCCATCAATAAAAACGTTGTAACAACTGACCCAAACACCTCTCTGCTCCCAAGCTCCCCTTCTCTGCTGCTGGGGCAGGCAGGCAGCGCTGTTCC
>NW_009648559.1:3059723-3060008 GCF_000708025.1 Charadrius vociferus
TTTTTTTGAACGCTTGCTACAGGTAATCCTGTGAAAGAAGTTTGTTTGCAGGGAGAAACTTTTTAACTTTTTAAGCCGTTGAAAGCTGGAAGCAGCGCGGCTCCCTGAGCGCTGGGCCCCCTGAGGAAGACTGCCTGCGGGAGGCAGCTCCCGTAGGGCCCCACCGGGCGAAGGCCGAGTGCCCCTGAAAGGTTTCCCCGTGCGCCGCTCTCTCTGCCGGGCCGCGCTGCGGAGACACACAGCTCCCTCAGGGGCGGGCCCCGTGTGCGGGAAGGGGCGGGGACA
>NW_009648559.1:3060564-3093227 GCF_000708025.1 Charadrius vociferus
GTGAGGGGGCTGAGGCGACGGCCGAGGAGCTTTACCCCTTCCCGCCGCCCCGTGACTGATGGCGGCTCTTACGTGAACCGGGGCGGTATCCTTTCGTCCGGTTGCCTCAGGTGGTGGGGCTGGGAAGGACTTTAAGGAAAGAGGAGGGGGCGGTGTCGGGAGGGCAGGTGGCCGCGCACAGCCGAGGGGGGGTTGGGGGAAGATGGCTGAGCTGCCCTGTGACAGGGGTTGTTGCAGACAGTCGCGCTGTGGGATCTGGTATTTTAGGGGGCGCACAGAGGCAGGTAGTTGTGTTGTTACGACTCCTAGTAACTGCATCAGAGAGTTTCCTTGAGTATCGGGTCCTTTAAACATAATGGAGTAAATGACATGTTATGTCTTTTAGCTTGGGAATAACGCTTTTGTAAAGCTTCTGTTAAACTGAGTGAAGACACCAGCATGTGCTGTGCCTGTATGCCCAAAGAATGTGCCATACTGTAAAATCTTCATCAATCATTTCTGCTTCATAGCTGCCTGTCAGGAGTGTCTCTTCATCAGGGCGCAACTTAGCGTGCAACCCCGTGTGGGACAGCACTTGTGCACTGTAGCTTACTGTGAACTCCCCGCTCAGCACAGACAAGGCCTTGGGAGTCCGAGTCTGTTCATTAAGCGGTCAAATCTGGAACTGACACCACACTTTTCCTATTTTTTCTATCAGAGCTATTATCCAAATGTGCAAGCAGTAGCATACTTTCAGTATTTAGTACAAAATATAGTTATTCTCCAGAAATAAATGAAGCAAGATTGAAAAGGTGACGTAACTATCAACATATATCACAGCATATGTATAATATACAGTGTTAGAACTTGAAGAAAATAATGTCTGGTTGTAAGTGAACTTCAATAATTTCATAATGCCGGTATATGAAAAGCCCAAATAATCTGTTTTAAATGCAAGATTCTTAGAAATGGGTAGTATTTGGTATACTGAGAAACAAAGCCTCAAGTGAATAATGTAGATAATGTGCAATGTTTGTTTCAAAAATATATTTTTGTGTGTATGTTTGGCTACCTAATTCAGGAAGTTAGGGTGGTACTTTTTGGTTTCCCCTCTCCCACTTTTACTCATGTGTGATGTTTTCCTGTCTTCTGATAGGATTGCTGGATACTCAAAAACGTTATTAGAAAACAATGTCCCTGGACTTTGATAGTGGAGCTCTACAAACTCAACAAGAAGATGAAGAGTATGACCAAGAGGATTATGCAAGAGAACAAGAGGTGAAAAAAACCAAATTATTTAGTCTGAAGGCTTGTGCATCTTGTTTCTTCCCATTTTTCTCTTAAGTATTTAAGAAAAATAAAAGTTTTTATGCTGTCTTTGGTAAGAGCAAAGCAGAATGCAGACTGTGCTTTGCAAGAGTGGCATGAAAAGTGGAGAGATACTGAGATGCTGCATCTTAAGAGTCTTTCGATGTCATATCTAGTAGCTGGAATACTGTTACTTCTTGCCTATGCAGTAGATCAATTGCAAAGGGCTGTTGTCACCTATATTTTGTATTTCTTGGCAGCTTTTTCACTTATTACAAATACTTAGAAAGCAACATCTCTCTTTCACTTGAACACTTGGTTAGTTTAGAAAAGAATGAAGAATAATCATGATCAGAATTTTAACATTCTGATTATAAATGACATACTTTAATCTCTAGAAAAATATATTCAAATGTTTTGGGCTTTTTTTTTTTGAGTTTAAATACTTTGAATGTTTCTGTTATTTTTGTTTCATAAAGAGAATTGGCAAAATGTGTGTTTAATATGGATGTGCAGAATGGTTTCTTACAGGGTGGTAAATGATGTTCGTGTCAGGTAACCTCCCTAATATATACTTCAGGGATCGCTGTCTAGAGTGTAGGTAATGTAAAGACAAATGTTCAAAAAAAATGTATAGTAGAACAATAGCTGTTCAACTTATTATTGCAAACACTGTAGGGAATATGGTGTCTGTTCCAAAACTTTCTACTTAGATAAAGAATGTTGTGCTTGTGCAGGAAAACAAGTAGTGAAATAATTGTGGGGTTATTACAGTGAGTGAGCAAGAGAGTGCAGTAATAGGATTATAAATTCAGAGTGTTGAGGGGATCATCTTTCACGTAAGGATAGGCTGGGAGAGCTGGGACTGTTTAGCCTGGGGTTCGTGGGGAATCTCATCAATGTGCGTAAACGCCAGAAAGGAGGACCTAAAGACAATGGACCCAGGCTTTTTTTAGTGGAACCTAGTGACAGGACAAGAGGCATTGGGCACAGACAAAGCAACCTCTTTGGAATAAGTTAGTGATAACCCTTGTAGGTCATGCACATTTGAACTGGGGAAAGATGGGGTTCACAAAATTACATGTCACAGATATTTCAGTGGGATGTGACTTTTTAGCCTGCTAAAAGGCAGCTAAAACACAGGCTCTACTGTGTTCCCTGGTCAAGATATAATCCAAGACTTTCTGCATTAGTTTAAGTTTCCTGCCACAGCAAATCACATGTTTTTTTTTTTTTTTTTTTCTTGAAAATGAGGGATCCTGTGTGGTAGGAGAGTACTTTGACTCTAACTTAAGAATTGGGTAACTCTTACCCAGATCTGGAGGCCTGTGCTAGCTAACCTGGTAGGCTGAGCTCAGTTTAAATATGAACTCGCATGTTGATGTTTTGTGAACTGTGTATGCACTGCTTTCTTTTCTCTAAGTTTCTGAAGCAGTGCAAGGCCAGTGAAACCTATGGTGCTTTAGTATGTCTTTGGTTACAAGTAGGGCAAAGGAAAGGGGATCTTTAGTGAATGGTGATGCCTTGCCTTTCCTTTCCTGCTTCCTGGAGCTGAGATCTAATAAACTAGAGAGTGCTCTAATGATAGGGAAACTTTTTCATGCCACTGGTGAATTTCTAGGAACAAACATTTGGTGCTCTGTTGTCCTGTAGACATTTAGAAAAATTGCCCTTAACTCCTTGTCTATTGTTTGGTCTTAGAGAGCATCTAAAATAGCATCTGAGGAAACACAATACCTTTAAGATAAACTTTTTGTAGATGATAGTCTTTTTTTTGTGAGTGTTTTTTAACAAAGAAAAGCTACTAAGGTATTTAGCATGGGGGAGCTAATGTTTCTGCCCTTACTAATGCATGCTTTGAGAATTTGGGGAAAAACACGGTAAGGGCCCAGAAACTGCATGTAATAACTCTGAATATATTGTGTAGTTCTCAAGTCACCCAATAAAAAGGGAGTGCATAGCTCAGATCTACAAGAAGCCCAATATGTGGCCCTATATGAAAGCCTCTCTGAAAACTGGAAGAAGAGGTGCATTCTATATGGAAATCATTACAACAAGTAATTTCAGGAGTGTTTTGGTTGTGGGTTGTTTTGTTGTTTTTTCTGTGGCACAGCTATATTTCCTGAATTAGAAGTGGTGGTATTTTTCTCTGTTTGTGTCCAGTTGCTTAGTGACTTCATCTGGACACATAAGCAGAACACTAATCATTGCAGTGATGACTTCTTGCATCTAGTAACACTGGCTGGCAAGTTCTTATCTGGATTTCAATCCAGGTTCCTCAGAAAGGGCATGTTTTGAATGTCCAGTATCCCTCTTGCCTAGGGTTTAGGGAGGAGAAACCTTAGCATGATTAGTTTGCAAATCATTCTTCAAAAGTAGTCTGTCCTGGAGCATTTCTATCTGGTGGTGTCTCCCTTACCTCTTTTTGGTGCAGCTCTTTACTTAACAAGAGTTTACTGGAAAAATTGTTAGGTTGGTACTCTAGTCTATTAAGCATTCTGTGGTATAAGTCTCTGTGAATTCCAGTGTGGTGAACTTTTCATCAGAGGAAGAAAAACAGGATTTTGTGCAAGTGGCCTATTTCACCTGTCTCTGTCTCTTTGGACTGAACTTGCATACATTCTTTTGAAAAACATATAATGAATGTTGTTTGTTGTCTTTCAGTTGCAACAACTACTGACAGACCTTCCCCATGATATGCTGGAGGACAGCGGAGACCAGCTCTCCAGCTATTCGGACTGTAGCATTCATGAGACTGAGGAGCAGTAAGGCATTTTGCACCATTTTTTATTATTTATGTTGTGCTTTTGAGAATAGAGCAAAATCTAATCTGCTGAGGTGTGTAAAAAGCAATCCAAGTAAAAGGGGAGCTGTAGTGCAGTTTGCAGTACAGTGTGTGTTCCATGAGAAACAAACTAGATGCCACTTAATTTAACAAAAAGCTGTTTTGTTTTGTTTTGTTTTTTTTCCTGAAGTTGAAAGTACATAGCTAAGCTACTTGTCTTTCTTTAGATTACATGAGCCTGGGAAGCATGATGGAATGTGGAACGACCATCCATTGATAAGTGATCCTCAAAATGTAAGCTTGTATGAGCAGTAATGTAATTATTAGGAACTGCTTATTCATAATAATAGCTAAATATTATTTAAATTCACTAGAGAAATAGTTTTCATGTAGGTGATGTGTTTTGCTATTCATTTGAAGTATTGCTAACTTGAGGGCTGGTAACCCCAGAAAAAGGGGGGTGAGGAGAAATCTGAGTTTTGAGAGAGCATTTCTAAACCTTTTATCCATTTATAGGGTTATGAACAAGGACGACAATTGTACACTGAACAATTCTTGTGTGACCAACAAAATGATCATGTTGAAAAACTTGGAAAGAATTGGAATGGCCTACATAATGATGAAGAGAAGAAATGTTTATATGACATTAAAGACGACTACTGTGGCCAGAATGGTCAAGAGGATCCTGATGACATGTATCTTGGTACAGATGAGTTTAGTGCTCCAAGTTGCTACCAACAGAACAATGTGTATCATCTTCCTGAAAACTTCAGGCCATATACAAATGGCCATAAACCAGACTTTAACAATCAGCAAAGTAAAATAATAAATTTTCCAGATGCTCCAAAGGAACATCTTAAGGTATTTCAGAAGCTGATGTGTTTTTCTGTCTCTTTTGGAAAAATTTCATAGGTCTTTAACTACTGGTAGTAATATGTCTAAATGCTTTCACTCTCTTATTATCAGTTTAAACAGTGATGGGAAGCTTCTGTAGATTATTTTGAACAATGAAACATTAAATAATCAGATTCACATATGTGCATGTTATGGTTATTTTTTAGTATTTTTTTTTTCTTGCTTTTGTTGGCTAGGTAGAATTCCATGGGGTAGAATGAATGTGATTCAGTGAAGTGTGTGCTTACTGTAATGAAGTTGACACTTCACCACTATCCTAAAGTGGAAGCTTTCATGAAAATTTCTATCACACTTAAATGATATGCTGGATTGGAGCCTGAAAATGAAGAGCTACTAGAGCTCTTCTTAGTGTCAACCTGTAAAATGAAAAATATTTTCATCAAGCAAGACTACAGTTGTAGTTTTAATTTATGTCCTCTTCTGTATATATTGTCACAACAGCAATTTGTTGCATCTGACGTTGTCAGCGGTCAATCTCCAGAATCTTACAAAGTGACTTATAAACCGTACCAAAACGGCATTCATCAAAAAATTCCAGTAGTTCAAGAAGGAACGAGAAGAAACGAAGTATTTGAAGATTTGCAACATGAATTCTTGGGCAATGATGAAAGTAAGTGTTTGCTGTTTAGACTTGAAATAAAATTGTGTGAGAAGTCCACTGGAAATCAGCAACCTGTTGACTTCAGCAGATTTTTAGTAAGAGGACAACTAAAAGTATGTTGGTGTGTATGCTTTTATTTTGTGCTAAGCTTATCTTGGGATAGCCCTAACTTCCCTTCTTCTAGAAATCAGCTCTTTGATCAGGGTATTTGAGCTTCAGGCTATTAAAGATGTAGCTTTGACTGGTGAGACTGAATGAAATTATTTCTGATGGCTTGATCTCAAGTCTTGCTGGCACATTGTCTTGTTTATAATATTGGAAAATAATGTCTTGCTATACCTTAGGAAATATACTTGGCTTGATACCACATTGGGCTTTTCTGTTAGGTACACTTCAAATAACAGAACTACTTTGCTTGTTAGACATCTTAAATCTTTGTGGCAACTATAAATTTTCATGTGCTGTGAATTCACAGCACATAAACTTTTACCTGGGCTTGCTGTTAGGTTTAAATTGCCTTGATAGTTCCTACAATTCTTTGGTCATTGCTGCCAGAGCAACTCAGGTGATATAAATGAAACATGGATTAAAAAATGATGCAAAAGAAAAAAAGAAGCTGAACCAACAGTGAATTTGGCACTGTAAGAAAGTATCTTGGGGCAGGAATTACTTACAATGATGATTTGCTTGGTTAGTTGACTGTGCTAACTTGTCTGTGTGTTTTTTGAAATTTGGCAGATTCTTCAGAAAATATGCAGATTCTTCAACTTCAAGTTCTAAATAAAGCAAGACAAAGACAACTGGAAGAACTTAATGAAAAGCTAGAGAAGAGTGCACAGCAAATTAGGTATTTGAATCATCAGCTTTCAATGGTCAAAGGTAAAATATTTTGTACTAACTCTTAAGTTTTATTCCTATCTAGCAACTTTTTTATTGTGAAACTTCGAATTAGATTGTGTCTCTGCAGGTATTAATCATATTTATAAACTTGCCTTGAGATTATGTGGACCTAACTCTTTACCCCCAACATTATTCTAAAGGATAATCTCTGGATTGGTGCCTGACTGCATAACTGTCTTAACTTTTACTGCATTCTCAAGACCACTGTTATATTCCACAGTCCCCATATGCCAGGCATTAAAAACGTACAGAAAAATGAGAAGTTTGCTGAAGTATTGTGTTAAAAGTACAAAAAATAAAAAAAAATTTTACCCCCAACATTATTCTAAAGGATAATCTCTGGATTGGTGCCTGACTGCATAACTGTCTTAACTTTTACTGCATTCTCAAGACCACTGTTATATTCCACAGTCCCCATATGCCAGGCATTAAAAACGTACAGAAAAATGAGAAGTTTGCTGAAGTATTGTGTTAAAAGTACAAAAGAAGTGTACATCTATGAAAAAAACTTCTTTGTGCTGTCTGGTTTATCAAGCCATTTCCTGGACTGTAGGTAGAGCTCTTCCAAAATTATCAGAGCTGTAGTGAAGACTGGTGGTTGTCTTCATCTGCCTTTTCTTTTAGAAACAGACAAAGAGTCGTGATCTTAGAGAATTAAGAATATAATTTTTAGGATGCAAAAGGAACAAATGAGAGGGAAAACTTCAGCTGTCAACTGTTTTGCTGCGTCTTGGCTGTTCCTCCAAGAGAATGACTTTGTTTCTTCATTTATATGGTGTAAGGGATGATGCTAGTTCCTAGCGTTGAGAGAATGGGGCTTGTTTCCACTAGGGTTCTGAAGGTACAATATATTAGAGTGCTTCCAACTACCAGAGGGAGAAAGTGGTTACTGGATGGAGACCGACTGAATGATTTTGTTCTGTCCTCCGCTTGTTGCCCACAGTATGACATGGAGGGCTCATAGTGAATGGTTCTGTAGAGCAGGGATACTGAGTAGTCATGTTCCGTGAAGCTGTTGTGTGGCTGGCCCGTGTTTCTGACACAATTATTATGTCTCTCTCTTAAGATGAAAAGGATGGTTTGGCTGTTAGTCTTCGTGAGTCTCAAAAACTCTATCAGAATGGAAAGGAACGGGAAGTACATCTTGAAGGTCAAATAAAGGCCCTTGAAACTCAAATTCAGACTCTTACTACCAATGAGGAGCAGGTATTATAAATATTTTTAAACTGTTAATTGTGGATGATCTCTACAGTTATATTTGTGGTGTATTTGCATTAAACATAAGAGCTATTCTCTTGAAATACTGTTCATGACCATTGCAGAAGCTGAATATGTGATGAATGAATAGGATACATTGGTGGAAAATAGTTTATATTAAAATCCAGGCATTATCTGAGGCCTTTTAGCAACTCTTGCACACACACACACACACACAAAAAAAAAAAAAAAGAACTAGCATACACTATACTGGAGCAAAACTAAAGTGTACGTAACTGGGAGCTACCCTAATACTGTTCCTACAGATATTGAAGCAATCCAAAGTGGCAGAGGTAGCGATGGAAAGCATGCAGAAGCAGCTGTTAGAACTTCAGCGATCAGATGCCCTTCAACGAGCCAGAGAACAACACGAGGCCATTATTTCAGCACTGAAGCAGAAGTATGAAAAGCAAGTATTATCATTAGAGCAGAAACTTGATACTACAAAATCTGCGCTCTGGGAGCAGGTGAGAAATTATTTTAGGATGCCGAGTACTGTACTGGAGAGCCTGTAGAGCTCCCCTTGTTTCCTAAACTGCACTTCTTGACCTATAATTCTAATAACTCCTTCTGGAAGCTCCTAAGCAAAGAGCAAGGAAATTCTGCATATGTCTCAATATTATGAATCCTATGTGGTATGTTTTTATAAATATCTCCAGGCAGTTGTGGGCTCAAATTGTGAATTTGTACATAGATGCAGAGGAGGCAAGAATTCATTGTGTTAGTTTATTTCCTGACCTTTCATTCTGCACACAATCTCTTTTTGAAAGAGTACTGGCAAATAAATCTGGAAAAGAAAAGAACTACTTAAGAAATGATGTTATATTTTTGCTGCAAGAAAAACTGTTTATTGAACAGTCCATTGCCAAGCTTTAGTCTCAAAATGATCAAGGATGACTAACCACTGAACAGCCGCTTTATTTTAGAAGTACAGATTTAAGAGGAGAGGGTCAGGGGGGAAAGTCTGGCTTTAAGGTGTTTGATAAGGATTATATTACATAGGAATACAGCTTATTAAAATTATTCTACCTGGCATTTCATAGGAGTTCATTACACTCTTAGAAATATTCAAGCAATGTACTCTAGGCAGGCCTTAATAAATTGTCCTTTTCTTTCACATAAAGGAAATAGAATTAAATTTCTTTAATTCTAGGTCCGCAATATAAATTAAAATAAATAAGCATAAAAATAAATGGGCTGTATGTTTGAAAAGGTAACTAGCACTTGCTTATAAACAAGAATGAACTGCTACATTTCTGTCTTAGTACCACAACAAAGCTTACACAGCTTGTCACTATCACAAAAAACCCCCAACTTTTTAGCAGTAGAATGTTTGAGGTATTTAAAGAGAGGTCTTCTGTTTTTGAAAGAAAATAGAAAAATCAAAATGCATAAAGACAAGGTACTCTGCCTCCCAGCTCTGTGTAGATAAGTGTAAGTAATGCCATATGAAGGTCTACTTTGTATATTGTGGAAAAACTGCAGTTCCTCTTTTACAGAGCATTGGAACTTTGAGCTTGGCTTAAGCTCAATTAAACTAAAATGAGTTAAACTCACGCTTAATATAAATAACATGAAGGCCTGATTTTTTTCTGCAGTAGACTAACTAATGTGATTAATTACAGGGGATAATCTGATATGCTGAAAACTAACTGCACTAGGAAATACGAAATTGTTCATATCCACGTATGTTTATATACGAGTATACTTACTGTCTCTTAATGAAAACTTAACTTTGATACTGTAAGTGATGACTTGTCAGCCAAGGATAGCATTTGATCTGTGATTGATTTAGCTTGCCTCTGCCCCTGTAGGTATTAGATTGATTCTTTTTCTCCTGTGTCTTATATATATGACTCTTTCTATATCCAAAACTGTCCTAGATGGCTGGGTGTTTGTAACATGAGTAAAAATAATTTCTCTTCCTAGAAAGAGCTTTGCAAAAATCTAGGAGAGCATGTTAAGCAACTTGAGAAAAGGTTGGAGGAAACCAAATGTGAAAAAACTGAAATAATAAATCGACTGACAAGAAGCCTAGAAGAAAGCCAAAAGCAATGTGCAAATTTACTGCAAACAGGTCAGCTTTTACTCGTACTTTATCTTTCCCTGCAGAAGTGGCTTCAGTTTTTTGAAGTATGAAACACTGCACATCTGTGTTCCTGTTGAAATGGAATCAACATCAAGCTAAACCATTTCCAACTAATCCATTTCCTATGCGGTACTTTAGTCAGACTTAAATGAAATCTAGTGAAGTTTAGACTGAAACGTAAAAAACAATTAAAAATAAAAACCAACACCCCCTCCCCAAAAATCCCAACCAAACAAACAGAAACTACCAAAACACCAAACAACAACGCTTAAACTATTTTTATATACATTTTTGGGCTATGTATGTGTAAACTTAGTTTTGGACTAAATAACAACAGCCTTTGGGAGCAAGGCACTTATTTCTGTGTTAGGCGTTTGACTTGAATTGCTGTTCTAAATTCAAATCTCAAAGAGAAAAGAATTGTTTTTCTGGCTGGAGGCTGGTTCTTGGAAACTTCTATCAGTAGGAATAGCACACAAAATATTCTGCTCTTTGTGTATTTGACTTGTGCTTGCCTTTACACATTAAAGTCTTTTAATAGTACTGTTACATTAAGGTCTTCTAATAGTACTGTATGTCTTTTTGTAGAATCCAAACATCTTCACTAAGCGAAATGTCTGTCTTCCTGGATCCAAATTTAAGGGCATGTTCTGTTTGAGAACTGTGGTAGTCTGGAAGAAACGTCTCTAGAGAGAGCCTAAATATTAGGATAGAGAAGCAGAAAAACCTTATTGGATCTGTATTATGTAATAAATAAGTAATTATGAATATGATAGGATCTTTAAAAAGAGTGCAACTGCCAATTGGAGAAATGCCATGATTTTTCTGGGCTATGTTCAGTGAATGCCTTAAAGCAGTAATAAATTGTACAACTGATAAAGCTAAGTTTTTCACCTGGGGAGGAGGGGAAGGTGGCCAGTTTTCCAAGGTGGTCCTGTTCCTGCTACACTTCTGGCACAATTGCACAATGTCATTTTTTGCTTCTGGTGAGCTACAAGGAAAGCAAACATTTGGCGCATCTTGCTTCTCACGGTATGTATGTTAAAGCTGCTATTAAAAATTCTCGAGAGGAAAAAAAATAGCCGCTATAGTTCCCAAACATTAAAACAAACTGCAATTTCAATTGGAGACCTGTAGTAACCTTCATCTGCCCAATTCGGGCAGAAATATTCTTTGCTTCATTATTTGTATTTTCTATTAGTGAGTTCAGGGAAATAGAAACAACGTAATGCCTATTACCAGAATCACCATCGCTATTTTAAGTCATCTTTTTCGGATTGCATAGTCTTTCTCGTGTATTTGTGACTTGCGCTTTCTTTCCCTGTTCTTTCCTGCAATAGGCTCGATGCAGGAGACAAATCAGTTACGGTTTCAATTGCAACAAGCTCAGTCTGCACACATGATAAGCAGCAACATGAACAAGGCTTTGCAGGTTAATTAATTTTATTAAACGTTTCACTGTTTTGATTTTAGGGGGGTGGGCATTATAGCTAAGAGTTTAGTAGTTGAAACTCTTCGTATTTTTTTAGGGGGGGGGGGGGGAGCAGGAAAAAAAAGTAAAGGACTATCTAATCCTTATCTCTGTGTTGGACGCTTTTTTTGGTTTTGTTTTTGTTTTTTTTTTTAATCAAAACACAGCGCGGCATATGTATTGGCACAAATCTGATATCATACGTGTATCCTACCTGCTTACAGAGAAAGACGAATGTAAATTCTATTTGCTGGAAATCTCATAATTTAGGCTATAGGGATACCTGGAGATATTATGTTCTGACGTTTACCTTTTGCCAGCAAAAGGGAATGCTAGAGATTCTGCTATAAAATGAGTGGAAGTTAGTGTTTCCAGTTCAGTTCATATATCTGACTTAAATCTGTAGTCTTGGAAATTATGAATCCTAATAAGTACTGAAGTAATGGTTTGTTTTTCCAGCTATGTACTTCTTTGTTGTTATGCATTTTACTATACAAAGGCAGCAGGAAAGAAGTAAGAGCAAAAGAAATAATACTTAACTTCATATATGAACTGTAATAAGATCAATAGGGAATATTTTCTGTTGCTTAGTACGTTCTAACTGATTTGTAGTTTTAAGATATGCTTTGCTAGAGTTATCAAGAGTGATAGTATAAATAAATAAAACTAATGCTCGACGATTTGGGTAAATGCAGCTAAATACAACTCTATTTAGAAAGAATAGCTCCATGTAGTTGTTTTCTTTGGAAGAGTTATCATGGGCCTGATGTGTTTCCTTGGAGTTTTTCTGAGAAGTGTAACTTTTTTCTGTCTCTTCCATTAAGGAAGAATTAATGGAACTGAAGGAAGAAATAGCTTTGTATGAATCTGCTGCCAAACTTGGAGTATTCTTGAATGAGACAGGTGGAGAGCTGCATACGAACCTGGGTGATTCCTATGTAGATTTGGGAATTAAGAAAATCGCTGGAAAGAAACCAAGGTTCTGCAGGTATTGAGTGATTTTTATATATGTGTGTGTGTGTGTATGTGTGTGTATATATATAGATATATTTGTTGAAAGAAAAATCTAAAATCCTCATTAAATTATACAAGTGATGTGTAAAAGATGGTCTTGCTAGATCAACACACAGGGTTTTTTTGGTAGATGTTTGAAATATTGCTTGTGTTTCCAGGTAATCTGGGAAACAGTAAACTGGACGAATATCATAAATTGGATGCCTAATTGCTGCTTAATTAATCTTCAGATTTTATAAGGACTACGTTACAGTTCCTTGGATTGTATGGATTATATGCATGGATACCTTTTTCATAGAATCATCTAGGGCAGAAGGGACCCTTAAGATCATAGAGTCCAAACATTAACCTAACACTGCCAAAACCACCACTAAACCATATCCCTATGCATCACATCTACCCATCTTTTAAATACTTCCAGGGATGGTGACTTGACCACTTCCCTGGGCAGCCTGTTCCAATGTTTGATAACCCTTTCAGTGAAGAAGTTTTTCCTAATATCCATCTTAAACCTCCCTGGCGCAATTTGAGGCTCAAAGTTACTTAATGCTATAGCTGTCTCTTAAAACAACCAATTGAGTTGTCTCAAAATACCTCCTATCATGTGAGAATGAATCTTTTGGGGAACCAGCTGAATGAGCAAGTTTTCTGTACATTAATTGCAACTTAATGAAAAAGCGTATGACTTTAGCATTCACGTTCTCTCATTCTTGTGGTTATTACCTCTGTATTTCTGGTAGCATTTGTTGCTCTTCTCTTTTCTATTGCTACTTTTCAGATAAATGTTTTTTGTCTTTTAAATACTGAACTGGTTATGTCTTCCCTAACAGTGCCATACAGAACAGAGACATGGATAAAGAGCTCTCTAAAGATGAAATTATTGTAGAATTAAAAGCTGAGCTGGAACGTTTATTGAGCAGTAATAAAATGAAGAGAAACCAGATTACTCAATTACAAAATGATCTTAAAGATTGCCAGAAGACATTAGAGGAATACAAGCAGTTGTTGAAAGCAGAAAAAGCTTCAAAAGAGTCAGAGGTTTGTTCTTTTATGTTTTTTAACAGTAAAGATGCACTGGATTTTAGTGAACAAAACCAACATTTAAACTTCTTATGAAAATAGACCAAAGAATTTACAGCTGAGTATTCATAGCAACTAAGTAAATCTGTCTTTGATCTTAAGGAAGGTGTTGTCATTTGGGTGATACCTTGTTTTGTATTTTTGGTGAAAAAGAAATAAATTGAATAGCAGAACTTGGGCAGCATATGCCTTATTAGCTGAGTTCTGATGTGGTGGCTTACTTGCTTGACAGCACTTAATGGCCACTCTGCTTTTTTCAGAACCAAATTTCATTGGGTGAAGTAATTTTCTTTAGCTAAAAAAGAGGTCTGATTTAGCTGAGAAAGCTGATAGGATGATTAGGTTATATGAATGGAACATTAACAGGCTGCCTTCAGGGGGCCTTCACTATGTAATCTGAACAACAAGGAATCTCTTTGATATTGCATCTCTCTTCACCCCATTATTAACTTCTCTGTATAAATTGATCTGACTTGTAACATCTGCTCTTGTAATCTATACGTTGTGACCTGGATGTGGGATAGGAATATAGTATGCTTGAGAAGTGTGCTCTCTGTTGGATGATAGCAGTCATTCAGCTTGCAAACACAGTGTCAGGTGTGTGCTTCTTTAAATCTTCAAGAATTCACCTAGAATAAGGGTGACACTGTTAAATCTTGCACTGCAATAATTTCCTTTTTTTTAGTTTTTTCTAAGTAAAATTTTTATTTGACACCTTGAACTTTTTTTTTTTTTTAAAGCATCAACTTCTAAATCATATATAACTTGAAAGATATCTTAATTTTGTTTATTTTTAGCCAGTCAAAAATCTGCATGATACTTCGGTGACCAGCCCTTTGGCTTCTGATAACCTTAAGGAGGAAGTTCTGAGACTCAGAAAGGCTAATGAAACTTTGCTGCAAGAAATTGAGGTGAGATATAGATGCTACTTATCCCTACAAAAAACCCTGCGCTGAAACCTGCAATTAGAAATGGTTCTTTACAACCCACCTATTACTTGACCCTCGTTTGTCCAGAACCATACTTCGACTATTGAAGAACTGAAGGAAAATGAAGAAAAACTGAAAAGCTTAAATCAAGAGCTCTGTTGTCAGATGAGAAAGATGGTTCAGGATTTTGATCAGGATAAACAAGAAGCCATTGACAGGTAAGTCTGTTAACTCTGTTTAGTTCCACTGGTGAACTTTTAGCCTGCATGTATAATCTTGTACCAGCTCTCTGGTACCAGGGGAGGTCAGCATTAGAAATTCTTACTTAAGATTAAATCGAACCCATTTTAGAAGGGGGGGCGAAAAACTAGGCAGTGTTTTTCTCTCTTGAAATTGCAGGTGTGAAAGAACTTACCAGCAACATCATGAGGATACAAAAGCACACTTTGAGAAAGGCCTGATGGAGAGGTGTGCTGCAGAAAAACAGCAGCTTATTCAAACTTACGAAGAGACAATCTCGCAGTTAAAGTAAGACTTACAATTTTTTCCACTTTTAATAAAACTTTCACATTTCCTGTCTGGCCTTCAGTACTAGTTACACTTTTTCTAAAGTGGACTTGCTATCCTGTGAGTGTAAAGACTAATTGATAATAAATAATCTGACTTGTGAAGGGCTAACATAGAGGAGCTGAACAGAGAGATGACTGCAGTGAAGGAATGTTACATTGGAGTCTGTGGAGAGAAGGACACCTTGGAAGCTACTTTAAGGCAGAAATTTGAGCAAGAGCAGCAGCTGAAGGAAGAGAAGGTACTAATGGAAATACCTATAAACCATATAATTTCAGAACTGTTTTTAAGATGCAATATCCATAAGTGTATTTAACTTTGTAATTGTTTGAGGAAGATAAAAATCATAGAATGGTTTAGGTTGGAAGGGACCTTAAAGATCATCTCGTCCCAATCCCTCTGCCATGGGCAGGGACACCTTCCACTAGAGCAGGTTGCTCAAAGCCCCATCCAGCCTGGCCTTGAACACTTCCAGGGATGGGGCAGCCACAGCTTTTCTGGGCAACCTGTTCCAGTGTTTCACCACCCTAGTAGTGAAAAATTTCTTCCCGATATCTAATCTGAATCTACCCTCTCCCAGTTTGAAGCCATTGCCCCTTGTCTTATCACTACATGCCCTTGCAAAAAATTGCTCTCCAGCTTTCTTGTATGCCCCCTTCACATACCGCAAGGCTGCTATAAGGTCTCCCCAGAGCCTTCTCCAGGCTGATCAACCCCAACTCTGTTAGCCTGTCCTCATAAGAGAGGTGCTCCAGCCCTCTTATCATCTTCGTGGCCCTCCTCTGGACCTGCTCCAACAGGTCCATGTCCTTCTTGTGCTAAGGACTCCAAAACTGGACACAGGACTCCAGGTGGGGTCTCACCAGAGCAAAGTAGAGGGGGAGAATCGCCTCCCTCAACCTGCTGGCTGCATTTCTTTTGCTGCAGCCCAGGATGCAGTTGGCTTTCTACTTGGAAATGGCTTTCTACTTGGATACTTGGAAGAGATGCAGCTATATCGGAAAATGAATACATGTGACCTATTGGTTGTTAAATTAACTTGCTGTTGTCTCCTGCTGTTGTCTCCTGGGGTTTAAAATATTGTAGAAGTAACCCTTTCCAATAGCTATTGGTTTTCACATAGTCAGCTTCCATGATTTTGACTCTTGAGGACAGCTCAATCAGCAGTGAGACATTTTACGTTTGTGAGTCACTTTCCAAAAAACTGAACGACATTACAAGTTTTCTTCTCCCTGTATAAAACTGATCTGAAAATACTGTGGTTTTTTTAAGTAATAATGAATTCAGGCTGCTATATTGATTTAAAACTTTGCTTTTCGTAAGATATCAGTGTGAAGTGACTAAAGTAGGTCAACTGACTTGCTAAGCAAGTGCAGTGAAGACGTGCAGCTCAAAGTATGCTGGGAATAAAGATCCTTGATAAGAAAACTTATGTTAGAGCTATAGCCTATAATAACCTCTGATACCATGCCTTAAAACTCCTCATTTTGAGAACTGAACCTCTTGTCCAAGTATCATCAGTAAGATCAGTGCACAGGCAATTAATCACCTGTGTCATGCATTCCCATCACTTTGTACCAGAGCAGTTTGCTATGCCTTGGAGAATACTTTATTTTTTTTTTTTTATTTTTTTTTTTGCCTAGCTCAAGAAACAGCTACTAGAAGAAAAAGAAGACTCTCTTAACCTGCTGAGGACTGAGCTGGAAGAGAAACATAGCAGTTCTATGATAGCAGCAAAGAGGCAGTGGCTGGAAGAAAAAGAACAGCAGGTTGAAGAGGAAGTTGCGTTAGCTAAAGTTCACTGGGAGAAGGAAGAAAAAGAGGTGTGGAACTTAAAGCAGGGGGTTTCCATTTATTATTATCTTTTGGATGGTCTATTTTCAGAAGGAGAACTCATATGCAGATAGACTTACGCGTTGTTATTCTGCCATTTGAAGTGGCTTTTAAGGATCTGTCCTTTTAGGGGTCTCTGAAGAAGTCAGTAGGTATTACACATGCTGAAGACTTTTGGGGGGGGAAAAAGACCCTTAGACCTTGTAAAGTAGCATGCAGAATGTCCTGAATGTCACAGCTGGTAATATGTTGGGAGTTTTCCACCCTGATCCCTGGGTGAATGGTTACACTTTCTATTGTTTCATTAAGTTATCATATAAAAGCCGTTTATCCTGTCACATAGAAAAAAGCTGTGATGAGGAAGAAGAAACAACTTGTTCTTTAGCAAACTCTGCTCTCTGAGCGTGATTTTGCTCTTCCCCTGTTAGGGAAGATTATTGTTGTAAACATAGTTTTGTTTAATACTAGCAAAATTCTAGTTATTTGGACGCTGGGGAGATTTTCTTAAAAATATGTTTTCTTCCTTAGAATAAAGAACAACTCTTTGCAAAAATAGAAAGAGAATGGCAAAGTAGGCTCGAAGAAATGAGAAGAACTGTAGTTGAATGTAATGACTGCAGCAGCCAAACTGACAGAGTAACAGTTGTGGATGAAGCTTCAATTAAAGAGTTAGAAGGGATTGTTGAAGACCAGAGGCTGCAGATCCAAAAGGCTCTGAAAGAAAATATGGCCTCTGAAGAGGCCTTAAAAGAATTTGAAATAGAACTGGAAAATAAATACTGTAAAAATCTTGCCAGCCAGGTAACAAATAATTGTTCTGTCTGCCTGGAGTCTGTGAAACTGCCATGTGCAACTGAGTCACCTAAGAAAAGAAGTGTTCTCTTCCACTCACTTTCTCTTAAGCTCAGTAATTGATATTTGCTATATTAGAGATATATATTTAAAAAAAAAAAGTTCTGAAGAAGCTGTAGCATGTAGCTTGTTTTTTCTAGCTGTTAATTTTTCACACAATTGGACAAGTTTTGCAGGCGTTTTTGAACATAACTGAGCAAAACTGACCTAGAGTTTATACCACTGTGTTAAGGAAAATAAATATAATCATCATTTTGGTATCATTTTTGCATCATGAAATGCATCAGATGCTGCTGGTCTGATTCTTTTAACTTCTGTACATATAGGCAATCCAAATTGAAGTCTGTTCTTTCACTGCTACATGAAAGTAACAATAAAAATGTATTTGGTGGTGGTCACTGAAGTAGGTTTTTTTAATCTGCTTATAGGTAGATGCAGCTTTAACCCAAGCTCGTGCCAAGTGGCTGCAAGAATTAACAGACCTCAAAGAATACAAAGTAAATCTAAAGATAGAACAAGAAAAATGGGAAAAAGAACACAAAGAGACTGCAGCAAAGCAGGTAGCCTAAAATACTTGTATATGTGTATTGATAAACAGTTCAGTCTCCCAAATCCCACATATCGCTGAGAAATGAACACAGACATAGGTGGGGATTCATTAAGAAAAGATGTTTCTAGTGTACTCTGGTTCTGATCCATTTTTTCCCCCCTATATAGGTTTATATTTTTATTAAATTATTTGAAAATCCTCTCAATAGATTGATAATGACCCAGGTTTATATTTTAGATATATATAAAGGTATGTATATATTTATAACGACTGTGTTATATATTCCCCAGTTAGCCCTAGTCCTCTCAGCTGCTGAAGAGAAATGGAAGAAAGAATATGGGAATACAGACAAATCTGGACCAAGAATGAATGAACTTGAAGAAAAGGTAATTTCTCTCAAGAAGGAATTGGAGCTAAAGAAAGAAGAAATCCCTGCAGCTATCAAAGCAGAACTAGCAAAAGCCCGTGCTCAGTGGAACAAAGAAAAGCAAGAAGAAATCCTGCAGATACAAGAACAAAATGAGAGAGACTACCGATCATTCTTAGATGATCACAGAAACAGAATTAAAGAGGTACTTGCCACAGCAAAGGAGGATCTTGCAAAGCAGAAGAATGATCTCTCCATTCAGAAAGAGGCAGAAATTAAGATGTTGCTAGACCAAAAGCAGAGAGAATGGGAGGCTCAGGAAACAAAGAGACTGCAGGATGAAATTAATCGGTACAAAGAGAAGACTCTGGTTGAGCTCGAGTACTTGTTGAGTGAAATCCATGAAGAACTAGTCAAGTGCACACATAGTAAGCGTTCTTGGAAGGATAAGTGTTTTGACGCTCATATTCAATTAAGCTACCAATGCAAAGACAAACTGAAGGCTTGCTTACAAAAGGCCTACAGAACCACAGTTTACACAATTCTGGAAAAGAAAGAGCAAGAATGGAAAGAGGTAATATTTAAGTTGTAACTGCCAACCAGACAAGGGATTTGAGAAGTGAGGCTCATACTTGTTTTCTCCCTATATAAAATACCATGTAATCCTGAGAATCGGAGAATCCAACACTTGAGTTCATTGATAACAACAGTCCTTTAAAATGTAAGAGGGCTAAATCTACCATTAGTAAGTGAAAAAGGAAAGGATGGGTGTAGCTTTTACACTTTCTGCCTTTAAAGAAGGGAAAGCCAGGTTAGGAGTGTCACTCTTTAGTGCCAAGATTCATAAATTAAGGAGATGAATCCACCATCTTAAGCTTGGGAGTTTGTTAAAGGCTCCTTGTGACCTCTTAAGTGGGTTCGGTCATTAAAGCCCATTTTAGATTTTTGCATAGCTGCAGCTTCGGTTTTTTTTCCGAGAAATGTAGCAGTTTGTAATGGTGATAGAATAGTGATTGTGGATCATGCTACTCCATACAAATAAAGATGAAAACAGTAAATCCTTTTTGCAAATTATCTGTAGTAGAACTGAGTAACTGACAAACTGATCTTTCTCGGGAGTAATAGTCTTGCTTAAATTTATTGTGGCTCTAGGAAATCCTTTTCAATGTGCCTGCCCAAATGAGGAAAGACATCCTACCCTCTTCTAGAAGAGTCTGGGGCTAGGGAGAATTCTGTCCCAAAGCTTCTGTTTCTGTTGTTTTGGCAGTACTTATACTTGTAGTAAGTTTTTGATTATGGGGAGCATCCCACCGGAAATGCCATTGCCACCCAGCATTTGGCAGCTGGAGAATTATCCAAGAATAGGACAGAGAAAGAAACTGTCTTGTTTTTCAAGAAAAGGCAGCAATAGGGGGAAATGAGTATGAACTGATTTCTCATGACAATTTTACCCAGTTTTTGAGTGGCAATATGTTTCTGTTCAGGAAGTGATCCTTTAAAGTTATCTTGTCATGAGTTATTTTCACGATGGTAAAGAGAATTTGAAGTTTTTTTTCCTACTCCTGATGCATCTTCTGTAATAGATATGAATGTCTCTTGGTAAATTGTTTCTAATATGCCTTTGAACTTCAGAATGTTGGTTGGCTTGAACCACCTTACCCAGTGAAGTCTTTGTAATTTCTTAGTAATGTCTTCTGTTATGCTACCGTAATAACAATAAACAAAGGAGTTACATTTTTTGAGATGACTTTCCTGTCTCTCTACTTCCCATATTTGTGCAGAAACCCTAAATGGGGTCCAACCCATTTTTCTGCTGGATATGCCTTTTAAAAAAACAATTTAGCTTCAACTATTCAAAGACACTGTGTAGTTCTGCAATGTTAAGTGCTACTGACATTTCCAAAAGAAAAGTCAAGATAGCCAGCTACTGCTGTTGCAGTGAATTACAGTAAGTAAAACTTGTATATGCTAGAATACATGTTTTCCTCCTGATTCAAGTTGCAATCTACAGTTCTATTGCAGGCTTAAGGCACCTGTGTTACAATTACTGAAGCTACTTGGTGGCCAGGGTTGCTTGTTTTTATGCATGACATACTATTTATCTACTTTTAAGACAGTCTGGAACACTCTTTTTTTTGTTGTTGTTGTTGTGTTGGCTTTTCAGGAAGTGTTTTTTTCAATTGCAGAAATATGAAGAGCTACTGAGTAATCTAAGTAAAGAAGCATACTCTTGCCTGCAGTGTGGTGAAGGAGAAACCGGGGACGTGGCAAAACCTCCTGTGGGCAGTGTTGGACACCAAGCAGAAGCACAAAGGAGGCTAAGAAGACAGCCACCTTTGCAGGAAACTGGAACAGACAAAGGTATTAGGTTTGTTTTCAATCTGGCAAATTGTGTACCATCCAATTAAGCTTGTGAGTAGCAGTCCTTAATAGTCGATGTCTTATGACTAATTCAAAGTTAATTCATTAGTGAATAGTTGGGAGACAGAGGAAGATGCAGTTCTTCTGACTGTAAGGTTGTTTAATCTTGCATTATCTTGTACTATGTTAAAGGCTCAAAACAGGTAACAAACGGTACTGGTCTTCAGCTTACTGATTTAATGCTAGCTTACTGATTTAATGCTAGACTTTGAGGTTTCATTTTATTAAATGCTAGTAGCTTTCTGCTTTTTAAAGCTGTTCTTCAGGAATAAAGAAATAGCTGCCGTATCTGCTGCAGTTGTAAATACTCTTTGGGGGTTGTGGACATGAACACTAATAACTTTGGTGTGTAATGGCTCATAAGCAAGCTAGTGTTATCAAAGATTTGAAGATAAAATTATACTACTTGCTCTTGACACTAGGCAAGACAAGGAATTCTTCATTCATGTAAAACATTGTTGTGTCAGGAGTTACGTTTCACTTGGCATGGTAGTTTTTTCCGATTTGTTTTGATCAAGAATGTAGTTGAAAAAATGTGACTCCCTGGATGATGTTTCTCTCTTCCTCCCCCCCCCCCCCCTTCCTTCCTTCCCTCCTGCCCTCTGTATATACTTTAGCACTGTAGCTCTTCCCAAAGATGTCACATGTACTATTCAAAACTAGAGACAATATAGCTGGGGAAAAACTTCATGGGAGGCACAGAAGTCTCTCTGGGGCTTTCTGTTTAGTTTGAGTTCTTATGCAACCGAAAAACATAAAGCAAAAAACCCAAGAGAGTCTTTGGCTTTATGCCTATAGTGTGGCTTGAATTCCTTCAACACCAAAATAACAAACCATCTATAAAACACAAAACAATACAAGCAGTGCAGCTTTTCTGTCTCTAGAGCTCCCTGTCCTGGTCACAGGGAGCAGCCATTGCTCTCCTGGAAGTAGCCCAGTCTTTGTGAGTTTCTTAACTTAACTAGACTCAGCCGCATGTGAGGCTTCCCAGCTGGGAGAATCTCCTTCAGCTGACTCTGAAAGACCCTGCTTGGCTCTTGGTTTTTTCTGTCTGTGTTTGGGTTTTTTTTTTTTCCTTTAAAAAAAAAATAAATCAACCTACAAGTCTTGTATTGATGACTGGAGCCTCAAATCATCACTGATGTGAGTGCATTGAGGCTGTGAGGGCTCAACGGCTTGATAGATGCTGCTGCACCTTCTAAAATAAGGTTCTAGCCTCTTGTGATTATTTTGATTAGACTAATGTGTTACATACTTTCCAGCAAGAGAAAGACTAAGTAGAGCACTGGAAATGGTAAGGTTGGGCTTGATTCTCTTTTTTTGGTCCCATGGTTGATGTATAACTTTTAGCAATTACTGTTGCGGATCAGAAATGTACAAAAAAGAACCTTGGCTCTCAGGAAGATTTTTGCTGTGAACACTGCTGCCAGGAGCTTGAAAAAAGAGAGACTGTGTGCCAGGACTTGAAAAAAGAGCTGGAAATACCCTGCAAACATCTTCAGCTTGCTGTGAAGGAACATGAAGCTAAGTCTGAGCAAATCCAAGGTTAGGATTGTTAGTCACCTAAAGACAACATTGAATGGCTCTGCCTTGCTGGCCGTGCATGAGTCTTTCATCTGTTACATCATTTAGTTTTCAGTGACTGGAATGGGTGTGTGTACATACTTAAAAAAACCAAATGAACACTACCCACACCTGCCCCCCACCCGCTTGGCTTTAGACATTACTTATCGCTTTAGTACTCTTTTTGTGTGTATCAGGAAAAGTATAGAGGAAGACTGAACATGTAGCAGATGTTCTTTGAATATGTGTACATGTGGATCCTGTTGCCCATGAAGGTTATGCAGATAATGCGTGTGTGCGCACATACACATGTGTACTTATAAATGTGCATGAGTCAGGGAGGTCTTTAACTGTCTTCTTTGGGGCTGTTCTGCTACTATGCACATACTCAGCTGCCATAGTGGGAGTATAAAGACCAGAACGGTCTCAAATATTGCTTGGTTCCTCTTGGCACCAGTAGCAGTAAACCATTGACCACAGTTTTCTTGTACCTTCCTGCAGTTAACAATAGCTTGAAGCTGTACTTCTGTTTATTTTCTTTCTTTTTTTTTTTGGTAAACCTTAAAGTAGGTTTTAAGTAGGTTTTATTTAGTGTCTTTGCCTTTTAAATCAAGATGTTTTTTCCTTTGTCACCTTGAAATGAGAAATACAGGACAGATGACTGAGAAAAGGTCCCTAGTTCTTAAATCTTTCTTTCCTATGTGACAACTGTCTCTATCAATGATGGATATGAAATATCTGCTCTGTTTTTGGAAGGGTCACTGAAAGGAAGGCTTCTGCCTGTAGTATGGAAATAAGGCCTTTCTGTAGCTATTTGTGGTGGAAAAAGATCCCCTCAGTCAGCTGTATTGAAGTCAGTAGAGGCCCTTGTTTTAAGGAGCAGAACAAAGAAAACTATGTTTTCTCTAAAGGAAAACATGTTGGTGATTGAATAAAAGGATCATTCTCCCTGCAGTGTCTTAATCAATTGAAGCTGTACACAGTGTTCAGGGCATTTTTTTTCAGGCTCTCCTTAGAGCATGGCAGGAATTGGACTTGCTGAAGGTCCTAGTTCAGGAGAGGCCTCAAACTGCATCCTGAGGGTCAGTAGCTCTGTAGAATTGTTTGAGCATACCTCAGTGAAAGGTCACTGTGGCCACTATAAGCAGTTTTGGCAAATGGTCAGCTTGGAAAGAGCAAATGTGAGGCAGTAGGTTGTACCAAGTGACTAAATAGTCTTGCTTGCCAAAGGCTGTGGTTTGTGTATGTTGCGTGAGGTGGGTTTTTTCCATTTTTTCTTTTCTCTTAGTGAAAAGTCCATTGCCTGCTCTAATAATTCTTGTGCTCAGTGAAGAGGAGTAAAATGCTATATGTTTGTAAGAGAAAGGTTTCTGCCAGCTTGCAGATGTGTGAGCAAGGGCATGGGGGTAAGTTGCACGGATTTGCATAACATTTCTGTGTTCTTTTGTCAACAACTATATAGTGTGTAAACTTCCTCGGAGAATGAAAGAAAGATTGAAAAATAGTAGGAGGTCTGTTAATGAAAAGAGAGGCTACTGCTGTCACCAGGGTCATCCCAAATACAAGTCTCAACTGCTAAAAATGATGTTCACATGACAAATCAGGATCTCTTAAGGCCATGAATTGCTTCTATCTGTATTCCAGGATGGCTGCTTGCTTTTTGCTTTTCTGTGCACCACCCTAGAGAAGGAAGAAAGCCAAACTTGTCTGTGCCATTTCCAGGGCTCAGGTCCTCATTCTACCCATGAAAGCCTTGATTATTCCAGAAGGAAGACTTGTCTTCAGTAGACGTGCCTTCCGTTGTGTGGTGACAGTCTTTGTTTTCCTTAGGCCATGGTTCATATGAGAACTGCTGTGGCTGGGTGCAGTGGAAGTATCGCCAGCACTCAGTGTAGATGTTCAGTTCATGTCGGTTTTCTTTCCTAAAATAGGAAAGCTAGTAATCAACTGTTGATTTTTATGGGTCTATCAAAGTTTATGCATCAGTTCTTCAAGTTATGGTAAATACCTGTACCCTTTTTTAAAATAATCATTTGCTTAGATTAGATAGCTGATAAATAGGTTTTAAGGTCCTTTAACTTTCAGGAGATGACCCACAGGTGGACTGTCTGTATGCCATGATCAACAGCCTTCAGTTTCAGCCTGCAGACCTACCCTTTGGACTTTTTCAGCTCCACTGTTCTCATTCTCTGTGGTGACTCATTATTATATTTATATGCTTCTTAGTAGCATTCAGCAGAGTTCAGCATGGAAGTCCAGCCTTTCTCTGTAATACTGGCTTTTGGTTATAAACAAACAAAACGAAACAAACAAAACCTCAACCAAAACTAACCAAGTTTTATCCTTTAGCTCTCCACCCCAAAGAAGGCACAATTACTAACCTACAAACTAATAATTCTTTTCCAACGTTTGTCAAAACAGCCCTTACTATTTTTTTCCTGTCCTTTCTCTACACATGCACTTGATGTATCAAAAGTTTTGCCTCCAGCATAGTGTTAGTAATGACATATGAAGTCTTTAAGCTTACTTAATTACTGTATGAGACTACTTTTATGTTCAGGCTTCATAGGAATCAATCACAGTACCCTCCAATGTGCTTGTTACTGCAACAGCTGTACATCTACTGCTGATGCTTTGTGACATTGAGCTATTATACCAGAGACAGCAGTTTACGTAATAACTTCTGTTGAACTCAACTTGAATTTAGAGAAGTGCAGTGAATTATGGTTCATCAATGTTTTGTGGTTTTGTTTTGTTTTTTATAGAAAATGAGAAGGTTCTGGAAGCTCTAATTGCACAAAACTCTGAGATGAAGACTAAACTGAAAGACCTGGGAACACCACCAAGGTATTTTAAAAAAATCTAAACAAGCTGATTATTTTTGTAAGATACAAGCTGCTTTTCTTGTACAGTGTGACTTATGTGCATTTCAGGTCACTGTCAAAGGGCGGCATCTTAAAACCTTGTACATCCTGTGACTCTGTGAAAGGGCTGGAAGAAATGCGTGCTCAGTACATTAAAGCTGTAAGCAAGATTAAGTGTAAGTACTAAAGTCTTAGTTTAAAAAGTCAGGAGAGCAAAATAATTTCCTTTGTTGCTTCCTCCTCCTTCAGCCAACTTGCACAGGAATCTGGCGGCCAAATTGAATGAGGAGTACATTTTTCCTTCTTACTGGAGTGAATGTGAGAAATGGAATTGTCACCATATCCTGGACAAGATCAATTGTGATGGGTGAAGCCTTATGCCATCCTTGCTTTGTTGCACTGTATCGCATCTTTTAAAGTAGTAAAGTGCACTTTGAGAACGGATCTTGTTTATCCAGCAAACAATCTACCTACTCTGCAGCTTGTCCTGAGGGCGAATGTGCTTTACTCTGCTGTCTCCTGCCATCTGGCTTAATCAACCCTCTTCCCTCAGGCAAAAGATTGCTAAGTGTAGTGCCATGTCTTACTTGAGTGCAGCAGGCCTCTGCATGCCAGCTGCATTGCCATCGAAGAATTCCTAGTCGGGAGCTTTACCAGCCAACATTCCTCTCAAATCCCTGTGCTTAGTGTTTTCTATTGCTGCTGAAGACGCAGCATTGGACAACTGAATTCCTGTCTGATGCTTCATATTGACCTGCTCTGGTCTTCAGTGGCATTTGTCCAGTAGGCAACACTTGGCACAAGGATTTGGGTGGAACGTTGGCAGGTAACTGCAGGCTCTTGCTGACTTGTTCCAGGTCTGCTAGACAATCCCAGTTTGCGGTGGTGTTTTTTCCACATCTGGGGGAAAACTGGTACTAATGAAGTGTGTTTGTAGGTGATATGCTTTGTTATATCCGTGAAAGTAAGGAGCGAGCTGCTGAAATGATTAAAGCTGAGGTTTTAAGAGAACGCCAAGAGACGGCACGGAAAATGCGCAAATACTATTTGACATGCCTTCAACAACTTCTTACTGATAATGGGAAACATGAAGGGTAAGCTCAAGTATGTTTGGAAATTACTGTTGCTTTTGAAAAAGGTGTGTAGAAGTTTGTCTGCTGTTTGCCCACCTCGGAGCAAACGGCGTCTGACCTAAAGTCCTGCCAGTCTGCTCAGATTGGTGTGGGGTCACTGGTGAGCAGTCTGGCATACTGTCTCGTCAGCATTTGTTGACTCTTGCTAACATTACCTTGAAGTAAAATGCAGAGTTGAAAAGGAATTAACCTTAAACTTTAATATTATTTTTTTTCATGTTCTGCAATTCTTGGCAGAGCTGAAAAGAAAATAATGAATGCTGCCAGTAAGCTTGCTACAATGGCTAAAGGACTTGAAACGCCTCTTCGACACATTCCCCAAAGCAAATCTACCCGTTCAGGTATGTTGGATTCTATAGTTGTTTTCTTCTTGATCGTATTGATTTAATGCATGTAGTAATGAAAATGCAGATGGAAAGTGAAGCACTATTTATTTATCAGCTTGTTAATGGAAATGTAAATATAAGCTGCTTATTTTGTCAATGCCTGCAATTCTTAATTTAAAAAACAAACAAGAGAACCTAGTTTTTCTTCCAGCATTAACATTTCCTTCAATTAATCTATTTTATTCCTTCCTCTCCTAGCTCTGCTATTAAATTCTGATCTACCACCTGGAGTTGAGTACTCAAAAAGAGATCGTATGCTTCAGGCTAGGTCAAACCATATGGAAAGCAAATCATGTGGCAAAAGCATTACCCAAAAAGCCAATGATGAAGTTGTTCAGAAACATGTACCACATGACTTGAGACAGCGATTTGATGCAGTGCAGGCTGAAACTCGACACATGCTTCGTGAAACAGTGACTTCAAATATTCAGAACAGGAGTAATTCTAAAAATCTGCATGGTGCTTCAAGAGATGCTCTGCCAGAGTTTTATCCAACTGAAGATGGAAGAAGAGAAAAATATGACCCCATCGTAAATGTAGACAAAGGACTCTTGTGTGCTGCTAGTAATATAACACATCAGAATGTTCCTCCATCTGCTTTTCAAGTAACATTGGAAAACACGCATGCACCCAGCTTTACGAATGGCCACACTGTCTGTGGGCCAACTCATCATACACTTAAGAGCAAGAACGAAAGAACAGTCTTGAAAGAGGATAAATGTATCCAGTCATGTGGAAAATGGAAAACTAGATCTAAAAGATCTCTGGAATTTGATTGTCAAGAAACTCCAGAAAGGGATGAAGGAAGCTGCAGTGAATGGAGTTCTGTGAATGGAAGCCTGCATCTGGATCGTAGCGATATGCTTCTCTTGTATCCTGAGCAAAAGGCCAGCACTGATGTCCAAGCACAGACTGCGTACACTGAAGAGTTTCCTCACATCAGGTCATTTTCCCCTGCAGAGGAAAACGTTACTTCTTGGAGAGACCTTACTAATAGCAACGGCAAGATGCTCGGTGCAAAAAGCAGCACTAGACTTCACAGTAGAGGCGACCTGATAACAAACCCAGAGCCTACTTCATTCCTCAACTCTGACAAATCAAATTCTGCTGTCACACAACTCAATGTATCACCAGATTCAAAAGGAGGAAAATGCTGCAACAAATGCTTGGAAAAAAATGGTGTGGGATCCCCGGTCTCTTCAGCAAGACAGTAGTTTTGATAGCCCACTTTCTAACTCGAACCAATACCATTCCTTGTCTGAAGGAAAAAACAGTGACAATATTAAAATAAAGTGTGAGGATTGGGGAAAACCTGTTCTACTGTGTCCATTTCATGATCAATGTTACACAATTTGTGTTACGTGAAGAAATTTTATAAAGCTACTTGAAATATTAATGCAGACTTCTGTTTACCTTTGTAATAACACTTTCATAATTGTTTATAGTGTACTATATACAAATTTATTAAATAGAATCTATTTTTATATTAAGTTTAGCTTGCAGTGCAATGTTTATCTAAAACAAAGCTACTGTATCTTGTGGTAATCTTTTTAAATGGTTATGAAAATTCCTTCAGAGCTCAATGAGAATTTTAGGATTTGTTTCAAGTAAGTATTTTTATTGACTTCTCCATTTTGAAGGACCCCATTTAAGCTTCTGTTTGCATCCCCATAAGAAAAGCAAAAATACTTGCATTTTTTTCATTAAATTATTATAACAAACCAAATTTCAAGTACTCTTCCCTTTGGTACAGCAAAAAAATAGTCTGTGCTGGGCAGAAGAAAGGCATAAATTAGAATAACCATGTTTTGCAGGTGTTCCTTAAATGGCATAGGTTATCAATGTAAATTGCAGATGTAGTGATGTTCTTCCTGGTGCTTAGAAACCTTCTATTTTGAAGACCTGATCACATTTTGAAGCAATTACGAAATCTAGATGTTTTGCTTTCCTTGGGACGGCGTTTCATTTCTAGTGATACTGTGTGATTAGCTTACACGGGTGTGATTAAATCATACTTGTTGCAATTAACAGTATGGTTATGGGCCAGCAATTCACATCAACAGTAACACAGAAGACGTAAACAAAACGGTTTTGCTAGCTATTATGCTGTGATATTAGAAGAAAAAAGACTGAATATTCTCTCAAAGATGATGTATATGCTTTTCATATGTAACATTTACTGCTCTAAGGATGTTAATTTCGTCTTTCAGAGTTGAGCAGCACAGTCTAGTCTGAGAATCTTTTCAGTTTTAAGAGGAAAATAGTACAAGAAACAGAAATCTTCTGAAGAAAAATGTGTCGTTTTAAGAGGAAAATAGTACAAGATTCAACAGAAATCTTCTGAAGAAAAATGTGTTTAACTTTCTTTGCAAAACCGTCCTGCCTGTTTATATTTCAGGCCAACTGGCAAGGCAGAATGCATTACAGCTCTTGGTACGCAGGACTGGTTTGTGACTCGAGACTCTCGGGCGATCTAATGAGAGACTTCTGAATTTCTTGGTGGCCTCTAATGTTGCCCATAAATCCAGCCCCACTTCCTCTTCAGTGAAGGTGGGGTTTGTCATCGTCAGTGGGAGCAAACTGAGGCCATGGGAGACCGCTTGTGCCTAAACAAACATGGGCAGCGGTTAAGTTCAAGGGCCAAATTCCGAGCTCTTAGCTGAGGAAATAGCTGTGGCCTTGTCTGCAGGGGAAAGTTTTTACTAGTTGTCCTCTAAGCCCCACGTGGAGGCTTTTTTTTTTTCTTTTTTCAATGATGAGTGGCTTTTTTTGGTTAGCTTAAACATTTTCCTAAATTGCGCAAGGTAAAAAAAGAAGCACGTTTATTCCCACATGAGGGGTACTTGTGCAAGTGTTTAAACCAATACATCGGCTTAATTCATTCCTTGGGCTTGTCCAGAAACCTTCCCCAGATGAAGAAAGCCTGTGTCTGTAAAAGTAAAGACGGAGCTGTCCTGTAGGACATCCCTGATAGTTCAAACGGAACAGTTGAGGACCCATCCTCTCATGGGTGTGGACCAAACACACTTTTCCAAGTCATCTTTCATCCAAGGTGGGTTGGAGAGCTTCTCTGTTGTTGGTCCCCAAAAGCAGTTTGCACATTGGCATTTTAGAATTCTTCTAAAATGTAACTTCTTACAGTAATTTTATTTCTGTTGCCTTGTTCAATGTGTTTATGCATAACCCTTACTGTCATTTCTCTGTAGCTTTAGAAAGTGTGTGTGTGTGTTTAAAAGCTAAGTACTTAATGATCCTAGCCCCGCTAAAACTTTGAGCAGCTGATGATTTTTACGTGTTTGATTTAGAAGCTGGGGTCCCACACTGATGAGACGGGATCTTCTGCATTACTGACCACTCTGGAGAAAGCCGGAGGTGCAGCACATCCCAGCTACAGCGAGGAAACCAGGGGAGCTTTCTTCGGCAGACTCTGTAACCTGATGTGAGAAAAGATTCTTTTATGGATGTCCTTCCTTTCTTATGGGCATAAGGTGTGTGTGAGGGAGGGGGGGATCTTTCCAGCCCCATCTAGTAAAAGGGAGAATATTTATATGCGGACATTAGGTGCCCAGCTGGATTTGGTGGTTGATTCAGTCATATCGTATCACATCACAATACTGGGCAACTTCAGTGACCAAAACTGCAATGCGTGTGAGAAGGTGGATGTAGGTAGAGATTCAGTGAAATCCTTGCTCACCTAATGTTTATTGTGTGTCTTGTTGCACTGGCAACTCCAGAGAGCTCCCGAGCTGCCGAGGGGATTTTAAGTTTTCCTTAATGAGAATCAACTGCGGAGGCCTGGAGGGAAGATCCATCCCCAAACAGCAACAATCATTCCCTGGTGAGTAGAGTTTGAGGAACAAGGAGATATTTAGCCCAAGAATCAACAACTGCTAGTCAAAAGCATTCCTCAGCCCTCCTTCCAACGTCAGTAGGAAAGAATGAAGCAATAACCGGCTAGCATAGGGGGTGGCAGCTCCTGAGGTTGGACAGCCGACACCAGTCGGAAAGGGGGATGTAGTGTTGCAATACGCGTGGCTGGACTTGTATTGTCGAGCCAAGATTGTAACAGAGCCACTAAATGAATATCTTAAAATAAGTTTGCCATGTATTTTCACCCACTACGTTATACTGCTGAAAGAACTTACCTGTTTGATTCAAGAATTCGTTACCTGCTGCTGTGTCTTTTTGATTCAGATGGTTCCTTGTTTTAATACTGCATTTATGCTATAGGAGTCAGATCTAATTTTATTCTAGTGATGTTGCAGGTCAGCACTATTTAGCTTAAACTTTGTTTAAATGCAACCCACCCCCAAAGCAGCAGAATGCAGTTATACTCTTTTCTCTACTGCATTTTTATTCTTTATGTTTTCTTTAGCTGATTTATCTTGCAGGTATAGTATCTCTGCTTAGAAAATTCCTGCTTAGAACAGACTCTTTGTAAAAATGCATCACTCTATTTTGTACTAAAATATTGATATCATAGAAGCTATTTCCAAGATGACTTTTTCATACTATGTTTAAATGGTAATTAAAATTTACATTTTCTGTACATCTTGAAACATCTTTTATATAGTTAATTGTGCATAAGATGTTTATATGTGATGTACAGAACAGTAATGGACAGGATTTGTTGAACTCCTGCGTGTTTTAAGTAATTAATATTTTGAGTAATTAATACATTAATTATTGGTCTTCGATTCTAGTGTTTTAGCTTGGCTCTTCAGTGGTCTGTTTCAGCTGGAATGAGAAACACTTTTAGCTATTAATAAAAAAAAAAAAAAGAAGAATAGGTCTTGCATAAGTGATTTAAATTTCCACATTCTTTATTTTTGGTAGACACATATGCGCATCTGAAACCTTGTCTCCTATCACAGCATGTTGCTGTGCATAAGGATAGCTATAAGAGTAAGAACTGAGGCCATGAGAGGTTAGGTAGCTTGCTCAGAAAGTTAGGAAGCCTGAACAGGGAATTAAAACCAGGCCTTTTAAATCCCAGGCTAGTACTTCAAACACTAAATTACCTTTTCTTTCTACTTGATGGCTTTACTGTGCTTTAGAACTTCCTTTATTTGTCCTCTCTTCTAGTCTGGTTTATCCCCTTGTACTTTTTTTTTTTTTTACTTCCCTTTGTCTTTATATTGGTCAGTTTTCTTTTCTCTGGCTTTGCACTTAGCCTGTCTCTTTTTTTTCTCTTTCTATTTCTTTTCCCTAATTTTAATCTTGGACTCACTGTTGGCTTTGCATGGCTATGTGCTGTGTGGCTCCCCTCATCCCCTTGTTCAGCCTTTGCTGGTGGGGGAAATCTTTATAAATTTCTTCACAAGAGAGACAGATACCAGTTTTCATGTGTCATCCAATTCATGACACTACATTATATTAATGAATTACAGTTTACATAATAACACAGGTCTTCACCTTTACCTTTCTAAAAAGGTCATGCAGTCTTTTTTCCTACTGCATCAGCTGTGCTGATGTTGGTCCTAATAAATGTTTGTCCAATGTGTTCTGAAAGGTCTCCAATAACGGAGACTCTACAACTGCCCAGATGAATCCCTTCCAGTGTTATCCTTACTGCTGGAAGGCTGCCTCCCCATTCCCTCTGTCTTACCGCAACTCTTTTGCTGCAGTTTAAGCTCGTTACTGCTTCTCCAACGTACAAAGGACATGGAATAAGGATTTCTTTCATGTCGTGCTTAAAATCTACTATTTTCCTCCCCAGTTTTCTTTCACTTAAGCAACACCATTTCTTTCAATCTTTTTTGCATAAATCGGCGTTTAAGATGTATATGTCTGTTGTTG
>NW_009648559.1:3093239-3105508 GCF_000708025.1 Charadrius vociferus
AAAATAAACCAAAGAGTCTTCGTCCAGCCTGTGGATATGCAACTAGGGAGAGGTCTGGCTTGCCTGCATTCCCAGGCTTTCCTTAACACCTTTGGAATTTCATATCTTGTTACCCCTTAGCTCTTGTTTTACTTTGTAGCTGGTACTTTCCACTGAATTTTGTAGGTCTTACTACTGTATAATGTCCCTTTTCCCATAAAATCTCAAGCTGGGTATACTTCTAGAAGTATTGAGATACACAGTCACGTATATATATTTCAGTCATTCATCCTTAAAATTTGCTGTCAAAGCCATTCTTCTGCTGTTGGAACGCTGTTCTCATGTTTCCCTTTGTTCTGTGAGAGTTGCTAAGATTTCCCATTGAAATTTATTTTAAACGTTTGCTCTTTTGTGCAGATTCACTGCACAGTCTTGTCTCCCACAGTGTAGCTGGGTTACAATGGAGACGATGGTAACCTGGCAGTGATACAGGAGCACATTACTTGCAGCTGTAGCGAGATTTCACCCGGCATTCTGATGCAGAGTACTTCACGCTTCCAAATTAATCATGCTTCTCTCTCTGTTCTTATTGCTTGGGTAAATATTTCACTGTTGCGTTGACTTGGGCAGTTATCTGTGTGAGAAACAAAGTTCTTGTTTTCCTACCTCTGATACATGCTTACCTACCAACCTGGTTTTTAAGCCTGGTGTCTTTTTCACACTTGATAAAATGAGTCTGTTTCCATCATGTAGCATTGCTTCTTTGTAAATCTGAATACAAATAAAGAATTTCATGTCTATTGCCAAATGTTCTGGCTGAATGCCATCCCTGGTGTTCTGGCTTCATCCAGATGACGAATGTTCCCTGTCAGCCTGCAGCCTAGTGAGAGGGGACAATGGTACAGAAATACTGTAATTATCTAATCAACTTTGCTTAGAATGTTAAGCAAATGCAATTCTTTAATACTCTGGTTTTACTATAGCTGTTAATTAACATGTGCAAACGCAATTTGTACAGCAAAACCAAGTAGAGGAAACATTCACTTTTAAGTTACTTTACTCCCCTCTAGTGGTCTTATACCATACATACTTTTATATAATACTTTTCATCACAATAGATTTAAGGATGGTGTTAATATTCTGTAAAAACCAGAAGTCTGCTGGTAACTTCTCCTTTCTTCTGCTCATCTTCTCTTTCTATAGAGAAACCAGTTCAGTGACTGGGATTCTTGCCAATGTAACTCCCTAAATGAAACTGTTCTGTATATGTTGACCATCATTAAAGGCCAAACTGCACCCACAGCTTTAAAGTCAGTACGTACAGAAAAATCTTAACGCTATGTACCAAACACTTATTTTCAGTGCCCTCAAACTTATTCACAAGGGGTGTTAGTGTCAATGTCACGGTAACCCAAACTGTAGCCAAGGCTGTAGAAACATCAGCAGAACCCGGTCACATCTGTAGTGCTGCTCTATGTTTGTTCTGTGGGCCATGCCAGTTTTGGTGCGTGTCTAACGCTGTTTGGGCCTATGTGAGTTGTGGGACATATGGAGACTGTTGAATGACTGGGTTCCTCCTTTAAGCTTGCCAGTTGGCCATTTTGTGTAGGATGTGGTTTCCACTAGCTGGAAAACAGATGAGAACCTATAGGATCAGAATGGAAACTTCTTTTCTAGTAGTTCTTTGCTCAAGTTAGTGATGTTGTAATCAACATATACAGGTGTGCAACACAGGCTTAATTTAGCAATAGTTAACGGGTAAGTTCTTGGCTAATTTTTTCTTTGCTTCCTGGAGTACATATTTTAAATGAGTCATTTGAAATGACTTGCTAATACAGTGTCCATGGAGAAGATAGGATACCTCCTAAGATGCTTTTCTCCATTCTTCTTTTTCTGCTCAGAGAGAATATATTAAGAAAAATGTAGATAGAGGGTTCACTTTTCAGAAGCTAGCTGCTCTTTTCAAACTACCCCCTCGAAACTTTTCCACTTCTAGAATGCCTTAGACTAATATTTGGAAGAAAAGAAAGGGGAATAAGAGGGGTATAGAGTCAATAAAGAAAATGCTGACAATTTTCCATTTGAAAATACAGTTCTCTTAAAATACTTCACAAAATTGTGTTTGTCTTCATGTTTAGTTATGGAAGAAAAATGGAAAAGTTCCAAGAATCAAAACATTTGAAACTATTTGAGTGGAACCTTTTGTTTTAAAATGAGTCTTCATTTGTAAACTTTTGCAAATCTAAGAAGTCAAAATTGAAATGAAACGGTTTAGGAGATCCAAACCTGGCCTTTTTTCCGCATGATTTTTCTTTTGTGGAAAACTTAAGTATCTCAGTTTCCTTCCAAGCTGGAAGGAAACCAAATGTGAAAAGTAAAATCCTTAATAAAACGTAACTCCTTTCTTCCTGCAGTGCTCTTACAAGAGATTATTTGCCCGTGTCAGCGATGCATGTTATAATAACCAATAGCTGGGGAAACTATGTCCTACGTTTCTCAGGATTGTTCCCTTTAGGTCATTAGCAGATAGTTCTAATAAACATGAGCTGAGCCAGTAGAGGCTTTGACTCTATTTATCATTGCGGATGTCTGAGCATTCCCTGTGGGAAGCTGTGACCAATTCATCAGCCAGGGAGTTTAACTTGTTCTTAACTCTCCTCTTGAACAGCAGTGTCAACAGTGAAACTAAATCAGTCATTCACATGTACACGTGTAGGAAGCAGGTAAGATATGTAATGTTGAAACAAAATTATCTGTATAGCTGTAATGATCGTGCCAAGTGATTCCTGTGGATTGCTGTATGTGGCACGGTATTTTAAATCGTTGCTAGATGTCAGCTCTTCATTTTTGTTGGGAAACTGACTGCTGTTACTACCAGAAGCAATGGTATGACTTATAATAAATATTTGCTAAAATCCCTAGTAGTGGGGGACAGCCCCCCCCCCCCTTAAAATTATTCTTACTGCTTTTTGTAGTTTCAGAAGAATAACGCTGTTGACAAGGTCTTAAAAATGACTATGCAAGTGGTCATATCCAAAAGCTGTAAGATCTAGTTATGGTAAATGAAGTTCCGGAGTCATCCTAGAGATGGACTACTTACTGCACATGTTTCTACCTTGCTGTCAGAATGTCTCTCCACCACTGCTACAGTTTGTCTCGACCTGTTGTGGAAGGGAAGTGGCTAATTGCCTGGAGCTTTCTTTCTCTGCTGCTAGTATGGTGTAGCAGGGCCACAGCCTCACTTGGGGCTTCTGAAAGCTTCTGGAATATCAACAACTCTATAAATTACATCACCACACTGTCTGCTGAAGGCTTTCTTGCAGAAGTGCTGGCAACTGTGGAACATACTTTGCTGATCATCTGAAGAACAGCAACTTCGACACCTGGCAGCTGTCAGACAGCGTTTTCTTGAAACAAGGCTGTCTGCTGATAGCTCAGGAGTAGGGTTGAACAGTGCAGACTCAAGAGTGGTTTATAGCTGGGATTTGCAGATTAACACACTTGTACTTCTCAGCATCTTCCTGGGCTAAATCCCACCTGCATTCTGCGTGAGTGGAAGAAGTTCCTCGAATTTTCTTTCTATTCCGGTCCTTCAGTCACAGTTAACAGAACACAGAATTCAGTTCCAAATATGTTAGAACAGCTCTTTTCTCCAGGACGGGATTTGATTAAGTGCAGGGCTACCCTTTCCCACATTATGGGGTTTAGCCAGTGGCATAAATGATAATATTTGTCTTTAAAATATTTAATTTTTCTTTTTCTTTTCTTTTTTTTTTTCTTGCAAATGTTATTATACAGTTTTTGACCATGGGCAGAGGAAGGACAACTTGTAAAACAAACCTGTCAAAGCAGGGTAAGTGGCTACCAGGGTTGCTTAAGTCAGCTTACCCTTAAGATGCCGTTTATGGTAACACTGGTGGGGATGCAGGGAGGTAGAAAACAAACAAACAAAAAAAAACCACAGAAAAGGCTAATAAGATCTCAGATGCTGAGGTGCCTTAGAAAAAACAACTTTTTCCAGGATTCCATGGGGAATGACCATTGTCAGCACATGCATATCAGTCATCCACTGAACTGATATAACGGTGCAGTTAGTTTTATTTAGCTCTGAATTTGTCACTGTTCAACATATATGTTAGAGCATGATACATATATGAATTCTAAAGACTTTTTTTACAAGTTGGAGTAAATTCAAAAAGTATTAATTTCTTGGTTTAGACAACACTGCCAAGATCTCTCCTTGTATTTTCACTTTGCAGGACTCCAAATATTTAGTCAGCAAGACTGCATAGACTTGCTGTTTTGCTGTTTGTGACAAAAACTCAGACAGGTAGGTAAAGAGCCTTGGGTATGGACCAAAGAATGGAGAGGATTGCTTATTTTGAAAAGGGGAGGAAAGACTTTGTAGCCAATTGTATGTAAGGAGTTGTTTTCAGTTCTCCATAATACTTCAGAATCCATGTAATATGCTGGTTTTGGAAACTTCACTGCTCTAGCTTAGCTTACCTGATGGAATAGCATTCGCCATACTGAAGTCAGGGCATGCTCTGAAGTCCACTGAAATAAGTGGAGGGGAGAAAAAAAAAAACGTTATCTTGGGCTTTGGACTAGGCTTGTAGTGCCAAAGGAAGTTTCTCCAGATCATTGCAGTGCAGGGAAACTCTGTTTTCCCAATAGTTTATCATAAAACGCGTCCAGACTGGAGCCTCTGAAAGATTTCCTTATCTTGAAAAGGCAGCATGAATCTCCTTATTTACATCACCCACTGTTTCATCCATAAAATTAGACTTCCTTCCTCTTACTGAAGAACAGGAGTGGGAAAAGTCAGCCTTACTATTTATCCATATATCTATAGATAGATATAGATAGATGTCTTTTTTCCCAAGCATCTCCTGCCCATGAGTATTTTTCCTTGGCTCTCCCTTATGGGTGTCAGATGACATTTCCTCTGCTGACTGTGTGCCTGTTCGACCTCTGTTCTTATTCGTCTGAAGTTATGTGGGGTTTTTTTTTGGTATTGAAAGGAGTTCACAAAGCTAAAAACATTTTCAACTTCTTTTATTTAAAATTTGTAAAGTGTTAGAACCTGTCCCTTTAAAAAAGAAATGTAGCAGGCCAGTATCTTCTGAACTCCACCCCATTCATCACAGTAACAGCAATTTTGGGTGGATCTGGTGTTGATAATTTGCAAACCATTAGGGATGTTTTAGAGGCAGTTGGTTTTTCTTTGTGCTTTGTTTTTAGCTTTTTTTTTTAAGCTTTAAATATTTTTTTATTGCTTCCCCCCATTTAAATTGTAATCTGAATAATTTGTACTAGAAACACTAGTAGGTTACATTTCACGTGATCTAAGTAATAAATTTTAAACTATCCCTGTATCTCAATTCTCCTTGTAGGGAAGGAAAAAAGGGCTAACCCCCCCCCCCCCAACATACCAAGCTTTCTTCCTGTCCCTTCTTGTTCCCACTTTGAGCCACAATATTTGGAATCAATTGCAACTTACTACTCAAATAGCTTCCTTAACTTCATTTGGTTACTTGTAAAGTGAATATATGTTTGAATTAACTGCAATTATTATTTCCTGTTTCCTTATAAAGAAAGGCAACCTGATCATTTGCATTATTTATATGCTTTATAGCTATTTGTTTTAGGACACAATAAGCTTGCTGCAAGTTGAGCCGATACATAAATGAGAAGGGGCTAATAATGAAACAAAATAATTTTCAAGTTAATAGGAAGTTTTCTATTGACTTCTGTGGGCTGAATTACCCAAGCAACAATACTGGAAGTGCAGGATGCAATATATTAAAGATGTATGCATTATTAAATGAATGTTGTTCTATCCAGTGTGGTGTATAAAAGACCTTGCATCCGATGGGCATTTTGAAGAAACGAAGACTGGCTAGTGAAACTTATGAACCTGATAAAACTACCCCCCAGTGATTCTCATTAAGTAAATTTTACTACTTTCAACAGACAGGGAGGAAGGAGAAAAAAAATTTTTAAAACCCCCAAATGATTTTGTATCCAGTAAGAAATCACAGACTGTAGATGAGATTGTCTCACTTAATTTAGTGGTATCTACAAAACCTGAGGAAATTAAGTCAGCCTTTGGAAAGTCACTGAATAAAGGAAAGTACAGGTCAGAGCTGTAATGAACTAGTCACTGCCTGGAGACTCATCACCACCGTGTGGGAGTCAGCCATGTGCCCTTGCAGCGAAGGCAGCCAACTGCATATGGGGCTGTATTAGTGGGAGTGTAACCAGGCAGTGGAGAGAAGGGATTCTTCCCCTCCTTTGGTACTTGAGAAACTGCATCTGCAGTACTGTATCCAGGTCTGAGCACCCTGGTACCAAAAAAAACCCACCCCAAAACCCAAACAAAATACCGCGCCACCAAAACCCCCAAAAATTAAACCCAAAAAAACATTGACACCTGGAGCGAGACTGGTAGAGGGCCACCAGGATGGTTAGGGGCTAAAGCAAAGCTGTCCAAGGAGAAGGGTTCATTCAAACTTAAGAAGCAAAGGTTAAGGAGGATCTTCCTGCTGTCTTCAGGGTGTAGAGGAGATAGAGCCCGACTCTGCTGGGTGGTGAGCAGCGGCAGGATGAGAGGCACAGGCACAAATTCTAACAGGGAAGTTCCTACTAAGTATTAAGAAAAATTAATCACAATGAGGGTTGTAAAACAATGGAGTAGGTTACTCCAGAAATGTGAAGTGTCCATCCTTGAAGATGGAACTCTGCTGGATAGGGCCTGAGCAACCTGATCTCAAGTTGGTCAAGCTCTGAGCAGGGCACTTCACCAAATGACCTCCCCAAGTCCTGTCCAACCTAAATTCATCATTGATTCTGAGAGCTGTATGCAATGCTCTCATAGTGTTATTTCTCAAAGGAAGGGCCTTGCAAATGGAATGTGGTGGGTTCGGAGTCTAATCCCTGGTCTCTTATTACCTATTTTATTATTTCAATGGCATCATGGGGCAACTCCCTATCAACGGAGTCATCTCATAGCTAGACGAACACTGGGATGGAAAACAGAGGCAGAGACACCCAATCCCTTGCTGACACAATGTTTGAAGGAATGTAGGGCCTGATTCAGCTGTCTTTGTTTGAGTCAGTAGGGAGTTCTGCATAAATGAGAGCTACAAGAAGAGGCTCCTAGTTACTGATTTCCACCCACTTGGAATGTATTAATTCTAATAAAAAGCGATATCCGTTTTGCTCAATATCTCAGCCTGAAAATTCACCCAGCAGTTGGCATTTCATGTTAAGCCACGAAATTTGTTTCCCTTTGCTTCTGAGCTTACAGGTGGGATTTAAGAGGTCATCTGGGACAAATGTAAGATTGAGGAAACTCTGCTTGCAACTGTTACTCTGGCAAAGTTCCCATCAAATTTGACAGGGTTATAGCTGACAGAAAGAATCAGTGTATATGTATTTCCTTTTCTTGCACTAAGGTTGGATTAAAATCTTTATTTTTTAAGTCAAAGAAACATTTGCTATTGTTAAACTTTAGGTTTTCTAGCTGTATGCATAGAATGAACTATGTTGATGTATGTGTTGTATTACACTGGGATTTAAAAAAAAATCCATTCCACTGTATTTTAGTTGTATTTCTATTCAACACTATTCTTACAAAAATAGGTTGTGCTTCCTCTTCCTGGAGGACAGAATAGAAGACATAGGATTTCTTCTGGTTTAGTTATCTTTTCTTTAGGACCCCCATGAATGACTCTGTTAATGTAATCTCATGTCTTCAGTAAATGGAGATGTAGTATAGCAGTTTCGCTCTTACTAGGTAAGGTTTGATTTAAAATGAGACCTAGTTTTAGAAAAGAAAATAGCTATGAATGTAGTACAGAACTTTCCTAAAAATAGTACTGAGAAGGGGGTGTCTGAATTAGGGCATCTCTTGAGTTTCCTCGTGCTTTCTTTGTCACTGATATTGAAGAATCCAGGTATCTTAGAGGAGTAAGAACATCTGTTTCATTTAGATCTTAGTAAGGACAAATCCAGTTATTGTTTGACTTCTCCTGCAATTTTTAGTGGGGTGATATCAAAATTTGCCTTGTTCTTGCAAATTAAAGGTATTGTTTTGTTTAAAACAACATAAATGCTGTGCTAAAACTATTCCATACCGGCATAAATAGGACAGATGTGTTCTGAATCTGCATAAAATGTAATAGGTTTATGGTCATCTAGGACACAACTGAGACAAAATACTGGAATTTCCCCAGAAGCACATAGGCCCCTAACGTCTGAGTCAAGAGAGCCCTTCTTTCAGTTCTCACAATGTTACAGAAATATTATTCCAACACTTTGCACATATCACAAATTATGGAATTATATGCTAATGTAGGTTGGCTTTCTTCCTCCATCATTATAAACTCAGCTGACAGATGAAAACTTCAAATAAAACCATTTGTAAAAATGAAGTAAAAATCTTACATGAAATTTGTCCCCCAAAAGCTATCATTAATGGATTTCATAGCTAGTTATCACAGCTTGTCTGACCAAACAGCATTAAGAAAAATGGGTGGTAGTTTGTTTTATTTTGAGTTACCTAATTATTTTTTTTTTTAGATTTAAAGCAGTTAATTGGTTGTCTGGATGTAATTACTGTTTGTGCTTGTAATGCACTTAAAAAAATACACACACCAAAACTTTCCCACACTATTTGTTTTCATTGGCATAAACAAGGCTTTCTTAATAAAGAAATATGTAAGATGGACATACTTATTTTTGCTCACTTGGGTTGGAATAAATTTACAGATCAAAATATACAATTATTGCAAAAGTTCATATAAATTGAAATTTAAAAAAAAACCCTAAACAAAACAAACTCCCAACTCTATCATAGTATTCCCAGTGGTAATATTTCTTTTTGTTTGCAACAGTTCAAAACAATTTGTCTAAAATATGAAAATTCTGATAAGCATCCTACAGGAGGAGAGGACGTAACATTTGCATAAGATAAAGAGGACCTGCTTGGTAAAGGCCAGGAAGGAGAAAGACCAGTACTTTGCATCACTGCTGCTGAACACAAAGATCCTCAGCACAGAAAACTTCAGTTCAATGGTTTTATGGAAATGGAATAGCAGGACAAACAGGTATTTCTCTGACAATTGGTTAAATTTTAACGATTGAGCCACTGTATAAAACGTACATGATGTTAATAAGCACAGGGAGGTGCCCTAAGGCATGGTTAGCTAAAAGTGTCATTTACTAGAGGAATGTACTGGACTTGATTGAAAGTGTGTGTGTGTGTCTGTGTATAGTTATATAAATATTTAGGATTACTGTTTGCAAGCTGATACCTAACTGCAAAAGGTAGTCTGTCTTCTCTATCATTCCCTGATATAATCAATCTACCTATAATTATCCTCCCCTGCCACTACAATCTATGCCATCTACATCCTCCAAGATACAGCTATAAGATCCTCAAAATCAGCATTGTGGAAAAATAGTTGCTTATGTGTTACATTGAATTCCGCTACGCAAATAGCAATGATGTTCTATGCCTTGGTCTTGGTGTCTTTTATTTCTGGGTTTGATTCCAGGGTTTGATCAAGGAGCTAAAATATTGCTGAGCTTCTGGATCTCAATTAATTTAAGAGTTCAGCTTTTTGTTTGTCATGGAAAACGGTGATCAACTGGATCACCAGAATTGCTTTTTTGTTTGTTTTTTTCTTGAGTGAAGCTTCTGAGTGGATGACAAGTGTTTTGGAGGCCATATAGGGATCTGTTTGTCTAGATGTTCTTCAGAGTCCAAATGTTTGCAAAGGCTCAAGTGGCTGTGGGAAAGTGTGTGGATGACCCTTAGGAGTAGCTCTGCTCAGCAGCAGAAAGCAGTTGCTTTAAGTCTTTTCCTTGTGACAGTATATTTTTCTAGTGGTTTGAGAACCCAGGTGGGCACTATTTTAAAGTTGTCAACATTTAAGTACTTCTAATATATAAGCATATTCTTTAAAATGACACACCAGAAGTTGATGATGTGCTACATATTTCACTAGATTAATTAACGGACAGCCCACATATCATGTAACATTACTTCATATAGTGTAATCCACATTTCTGCAACCATGCAAGATACCAAAGAATACATCATAAAATGTCCTAAAAGATATGAGAAAATCCTCCCATTAACCTGTGACACAGACTAGATATTTCTCTGGTAGCTCATCCAGAAAATTAAAGCGGTTGAAACAGAAAATGTTGAAACCAAAAGAATGTTTGAGTAAATAGTAACGCAGAATTCCTTTCATAACTCACTTTTGTTTACTGGTAAATTCTATCTTTGCATTATAAACATAATTAGTAAGTATCTGACAACATTTTTTTGCAGTAGTTTGGTTTAAACACATCTACCTTCTATATTCACTAAATAAATGTTTAGATTTTGCTGTACACATAGGTAAGAGTGGAGGAAGCGAATTGTATATCAATGTACTGCATGTCCTGGATTTCTTAATAGCAGGGACAGTTACTACCACCTTTATCCTGGTCTCTTTTCTTTTTTGAGCAAATTTTCATTTGCCGCTGCAAAAGAAATACAAAATCCTTTACACAATGCTATATTGTCTCTTGAGTAAGCATAAAAAAGAATCTTATCTTTGTCTGCTTATGTGGCAGACAAACAAGAAAAACTTTGAAAAATTAAATTTCTACTTCTTCATCTGGATTGTAAAATCAACATTTTGCGTAAACCCCTAATTTCTACTTCTATGGTGCAAAGTGCAAATCAGTAATACTCTGCATGCAGAATTACAGTTAATTGCCTTGATTATTTTGTAACTTGTACAAGATGAATGGTATAAGGTTTGGATCGCTACTATCTTGGGCCTTGTTCAGACACACTTCTTTCTTGTGCCGATCTTTCATAGGATTTCACTGCACATCTACATTTTACCTGTATTTTAAACATCTGTCTGAAAGTTTTGACATTAAATAGTGACATTGGAATGGTCAAAATCAAATTACTGTTTTTGTAATTTGTGGAATCCACCACTTTTCTTGATGATAAAAACCAGCCAAAATGGTTAGAATGCTGTTATTGTGGTGACCACACATGAATACAGCATTTCCTATACTAGTTTAAATACTTCTACGTACGTGTAGAAGGAGAATGCATAATGAATAATAATAAAAATAATAAATAAAAATCATATAAAAACCACTGTAAAGTGATTCAAACTATATATTTCAAATAGCATCTGTCATATTTTCTGTCACCATTACATTTCAGCTGTAAACAGACATTGGATAGCAAATCTTACGGTACTAGAAAAAGAGGAAGTACCACGTAGTAGTGGTACACGATACACGGTGCATTTATCTTTGGGCAGAGTGGTTTGGCAGCTGCGGTGGGCAGGTGGTCAGCTGCTTGCTTATAAAATTGTGCAGCTGAGCTTTTGCAACCTCAGTTCAATAATACAGAACCATTCACCCATCCTTACCTGCCTGAAATTGACAAAAAATGACAATATCTGCAAATTAGGAAATCCAACATTTCTGCCAAAATATTTGTAAGTGAGGAGCAGCACAATGCATAAATACAACTTAATTTCAGTCTAATAGGTTTGCTTGTTTTGGTTTTTGTATTTTCTGTGTATGTTGAAATGGGATAATCCCAGTACAGAGTATATATATGGAGTATATAATCTGGGCTTCAACTCTTAACTGTCCTCCCCCCATCCCAAATTATTTCAGTATTAAAACTTTCTACCTTTCAAGGGGCTGGTGGTTTGCTCTTCAGGATTTCTAAATCAGCCTTAGCAGGGCTGGGCATGGACAAACCCCCAAAAGCACAAGTAAAAACTGCAGGGTTTTTTTCCCTTTCCTTGTTAAGGGTGAGACACGCGTTTGCTCTGGAGCTGGCTGTGGAGATTTAGGAGTACGTACAGAAGAGCTCGGTGCGTCGGTGCCTGTGCCAGGCTGATTGCTAGAAAGTGCATTATTCATTCTGCAGCAGCCTCTAAGGTAAAGCCAACATCGTTGCTGTTTTCCCTTATAAGGGAAACAGATACTATTATGTTTTTTTTGTTAAGCTACTACATAGATGAAAAACGCTGCACCTCTAGGACGTATGTATTTTTTTTAGAGAGGGGCATAGGCGTCCACTTCCTCCGGTGCCCCCCTAGTCCTGTGTTACACACTTACTCCTCTGCTTAGCCTTAAGGCTGATGCTTCTGCCGGGGACCCGCGGGGTAACCGGAGCCGGCAGCGCTGCCTGCCGTGGCAGAGCCCCGTCCCCCCGGGCCCGACCGCAGGGCTCCCTGCGGGGCGCA
>NW_009648559.1:3106671-3111190 GCF_000708025.1 Charadrius vociferus
CCCCACGGCTGCCGGCGGGGCAGGGGGCCGGGGCCCCTGTGTGCTGCAGCCCTTCTTTCGCCTTTGGATGGGTGATGCTTCATGAGCACGAGCCGCTGCAGCTCAGAGGTCGCTAATTTAGCTTTTCGGAAGGACATAGATGAAGGCGCACCGTGGGTTTGTGCATTCCTCCTGCGTCCCGTACTTGTGCTTTGCATAAAGCAGAATAGCGGTGAGGCCCGGACACCACAGTGTTGCCCCTTCCATTAGCTGTCCTCTCTCATTTCCACCTTAAACCTTTTGTGATGTACATCTTCTTTGCACTCAAGTGGACTGTCTTTACTTGTCTGGTGTTCCTTGTGTCCTGGGGATGGCAGGGGGTAAGAATAGGAACTGCTTTTTTGTATCAGAGGTATCTAGTATTAGTATGAGTGAGCCCAACCATACAAGAGTTCAGAATCATTATGCAACATTGTGGTACATGCTTAGTAGAGTGGGTTTTTTTAAAGGGTGAATCTGTGTTGGGCAAACGTTTTTCCCAGTTGTAATGGAACACCTTTCCAATGCAAAAATAGTTGTGAAGTCAGCTGAAAGGCATTGCGCGTGTGTGCAGTTGAAAACTTAGTTCACTGTAAAGGTGAAAAGCTTGCAATATTGGAAGAAAAAAGAGGTTTGCTTTTTCAGGTGTTCTGATGCACCTTTTCAGCCCATAGCCAGGTTTTTCACTCAGTAGGCAGAGGGGCAAATGTAGCAAAAATTATATGGAAATAGTTATGCTTCAGTAACCGATGCAAGGTATTTTGTTTCTTTTCCTGATTTCCTCAAAAAGGAGCTATTGCAACTTTATTTTAGAGGCCTTAATGAATATGTTTTAGTTTCTTGCTAACTTCCTCATACTTATGCAGTACTTTTATTTATATTCAGATTTTAAATCTTGGTATTTTTTTGCTTGTCTGATCGGAAAAGGTTTATGTTTTTAGGTCCTCATGCTGCAAAAGTACATGTAAGCTATTGCTATTGTTTCTGAAGGATCCAATTTTGTAGGTTCAGACTCTCGTATTTCATGTCTTAATACCTCATCACTAAAGAAATAGTTAGGCAAAGTAGATCCTTCCTGTAACAAAAACTATTCTAGGAGATGAGGAGGACATACAGTAAAGTTTGTGGGACTAATTGCAAGCAATAAGAGATGATAAGGAAAAATATTTGTCAGAAAGAGCCTTTATTCTTCAGGATGTTTTAATAAACTTTCTCATTATAGAACTTTTGAGTTAATATCAAACTGACAAACACCATTTTCTGAGCAGGGACAGAGTATGCCATCTAGCACACGTGTGCTGACTTGTTGGACTTGGTGGGAGTTAGAGGCACGTTAGCTGAGGATAAAACTTCTTTGGTGAATGTAACTTGCTCTAAAACGGCTGTTCAGACAGTAATAATAGTGCAGCAGGAGATGTTATTTCAAGTGTTAATTATTTTTGGAATCTAAAATGGGTTAGGGTGAATATTTAGCCTTATGAGTTGATTCTTGCAGTAAGCTGAAGCCATCGATTTATTATGTACTTTGCAATGATTCTTCCTTTTATTATCTATTACCTATGAGTTACATATCTACTTAGTAATCTGCAAATTTAGAGATAATGGCAATATCGATTTTAGGTATGTTATGTCTTGCTCAGTTTTTTGGAATATTCCAAATCTGAATGAGTCCACTTGGGAAGCAGGTTCTTAACAAGAATGTCATAATTTGCCACATGATCTGAGATACATTAAAGACAAAACAAATTATTAGTTTGGTTGCGTGCTCGCCCTTTTTCTGTAACTGTCACCTGAAGCTAAGTGTAGAGTTCCCAAATTGCTTGGAGGAGATTGTTAACACGCAGTCTTTGTCATTGTTGGGTGAATCCTGCTGGAGATCTCTAGTTGAGAAATTTTGAGCACTTCCTTAGGTGTGGTACAGTACTGTACAATATGAATAAAAAGATTTGTCATTTTAACAGACAAGGTTGGAACTAATTCTTTGGAAGGCCAGACGGAAAACATATTTTGAATGTACAGGAACTGTATATACATTAGACAAGGAGAATTCGTTGTTATTGAAGGAGTAAAACACTAAAAATATGATTTTACAAGAAGACATACTATTTTTTTTTTTAACTTGTTCATCAGTACAAATACATTTGGGAATCTGAGAGTTGTAACTCAAGTCATAACAGATGCTGGGAAACTTAATTTTCATGTTATTGTAGTTGACTAAGACTTTTTTCTTTTTGCAATGAATTCTTCCTCTGATTGTAGAAGCAGGGGAATACATTTTGAGAGGAAAACCCTTTACATTTAAACTTTTTGTGTGCTTGATGATAATGACTATTGAAAGTCTTCTAGCATTTAAAAGTATAGGGGTTAGTCTCTGTGTGAATACTGGTCTTGTACGTTAAAATGAAGAAGCCCAAAATCTTCAATTCTCATGATTTTTCCCACTTAACATTTTTTACTGCAAGCTGTTGATTGCAGGATATGTTTGCTTTGTCCTTGTGACCTTTGCCTCGTTGTTTATGCCAGCGAGCTGTCTGAACATATAACATGATTCTAGAAGTATATTTTAACTTTAATAATTATAAATTATGCGGAAATGCCTCTTATGTACTCATTTTAAGACTTGAAGCTTGCTGCTTATGTAGTTTGAATAGGTCCAGCTATGAAGGCATTAGCAAGGAAGTCCTTGTAATGCCATTTGTGTTTGGTCTAAGGCAATATGCGTTTGTGTGCTTGTGCCTCGTAAGTGACCAGAAAGCAATCAGAATAAAGGCAATAATTATTTCAAAATATAACTAGATTCTCCATTCATGGAAATGTTGCTGGAATGCATTGTGATTCAGGAAGTTAAAATAATAAGCTGTTACTGAGACACCTTTATCATGTGCATCCCCCAAATTTTGACACAAATGTTAACGTATTGAATTATAAGGCATTGAGCCATTATCCTGCTACCCCTTACACACCTAAGAATGTAGCATCAACTTCTGAAGAAATAAAACCTTCAAAACTGGCCATGAATGGGAAGTTCTTTCTAAACAATATAGACTTGCAGTCAACCATTTTTTATATCTTTCAATCGTTTGAATATAAAGTAAAAAATAATTTACTGGTCATTTGATCAGTATTTGGCTGAATACAAGAAGTATAGTGCTTAAAGGTCTTAGAATTCATGAGGATTTGCCATTTTCTGATGATGCTAGACAAAGACCTCAAACTCTAATGAGGATTAGTCAGTTCTTAATAATATTTTAAGCAATGTTTATCTGTCTCTTCTCAGTATAATGGCCAAAAGAAGCAATTATTTGCCTAACAAATAGCTCAGCAGAAATTTATTTAAAAGAAGTAAAATTTCTTCAAGATAGCTGAATTGTGACGTGACTCTAATCAAGACACTAATTAAATGCACTTGTTCAAGAATGATTTGATTTCTTTGGTTTTGCGAAGTTGAAATGATAGTGAATATTGCAGAACAGAATTGTTGGCTCCAAAATGGTTCATAAAACTCTTGGATTAAAGCTATTCAACGGGGGATTGAGGTTTTTTTGGACCAATTTCTTTTGGTCATCCCATACAAAGTCCACAGGTTTACTGATATGCTTCCTTGAGTAAGCTCGGTTGGATTTGACCCTTTTTATGCATCACTGCTCCCTGAAATGAAATAAATCTTGTAATCTATAACATAATTCCAGTATTCAACTATATAATTAAGGCTTTTGGGTTTCACTTTAAACAAATATTTGCCACTAAAAGCCTGCTGAAGAAAAGCAGACTTTCCATACTGGTAAATATTGGTTTATACTGAAAAACCTCAAACATTTTTCTTACCACTTTTGGCCTGCACACCTCTGGCCAGCTGTGGTGCCACACTTTGCTGGTGTCACTCCTTGGGCAGGAGGCAGCCTGAATACTTGGGAATAAAAATCTAATTAAAAATACATGTAAGTTGCTGTAATACCTGCTGTGCTGGAGCACTCGCCTGACTCCCAGGTGGCGTGGCCAAGCTCCTTCCAGTCCTTTGCGCCTTACGGGGTAAAGCCTGTAGGGAGGATGAAGAACTTTTATGCCAGTGCATCCTAATCATAGAATCACAATATGGTTTAGGTTGGAAGGGACCTTGAAAATCATCTAGTTCCGACCCCCCCCTGCCATGGGCAGGGACACCTCCCACTAGACCAGGTTGCTCAAAGCCCCATCCAGCCTGGCCTTGAACACCTCCAGGGATGGGGCGTCCACAGCTTCCCGGGGCAAATGCAAAACCTGAAGACCTTGGCAACTATGCATAGTGTTAAGATTCTGTAGCTCTCTGAATTTATATGCCAGTGGTTGTGATACTCTTTTCTTTTTGTTGTTATTACACTATCCTTGGAAATCTAATTCTAGAGTGAAATGGGTTCATAGATCTTGGCCCTGTCTCTCACGTACATGTTTCCTTTCTTTCAGTAGGACTGTATAATGTGATTTGATGTAGGTGTGAGATTCTCTGAGAGCAGGATGTATGGAT
>NW_009648559.1:3111229-3113829 GCF_000708025.1 Charadrius vociferus
CAGATTCCGTTCTGTGGCTGGTGTTAGCTGTTATTAACACTTGCTGAAGGGCTAGTATTTAAAGAGGGAATTATTTTTGGTTCTGATCATCATGTCTTCCCCTGGCTGCCCCAATAGATTTTAATTACATTTTGGAATATACTAGTTTAAATACTACATGTAAATTTTAAAATGCATTTAATGAAAGCTGTCTGACAGTAGTCTGCACTGGATTGCTTTATCCAGAGCCATTAGCAATGCAAAGCTCCCATGGTAGCATTTTTGTTACAGTTCCATGGTGTTCTTCAACCTGAAGGCCTACATAATCCTTGTAGTCTCCACTTAGATTTCCAAATCCTGTCATTTGGACACTTTAAAAGCCATGGCCTTGGTCCCAATTGTGGTTTATGATTTATGGGAATAGACTTCTGGGCCTGCATAGTTTGTAGTCCAGAATTAGGAACCAATTCATTTTGGGCATGCCAGTGAGAAATCATTCAATGGTTAAAACTTTTGGTGGGTACTGTTGTAGTCTCCCTCTCACTGGTGAGTGTCTTAAGCCACGTGATTCTGTTACCAACCACTTAGCCAGCTCCCCCTCTGTGCTCTTTTTTCATATTATATTGTAGCTGGACACAAATGATTTTGAAGTGCCATATGTCTGTTGTTTGGAATCAGAATCAGACCCCCCCAATACATTAGAGAAATACTTTTTTTCCCATTTGATGGTGGTATGTCACAAATAGAGCAAACAGAGGAAAAAGGCCCCAATAAACAGTAGAGCAGCATTCTTGAGGTAGTGTATGAAACATGATTGTATTGGAAATACTGTAAAATTGACTTGGGGGAGTCAGATGAAGCAGGTTTCCTGTCACCAAGTGCCGCTTTGCCAAGGTTACATGTTGAAGATCTGGAGGGCAGGACTGGATGTAGTTCCTTTCTTCCCCTCTTTTATTTGTTTATTTAATTATTTATTTATTCGTTTAGGTCTGCATAGCTCTTGGCTCTATCAGGTTGGCCTGACATGGTGACCCAGATATTGCAGCATGGGTCACAGCTGGCCTGTGATGGTTTTGTACTTTGTGTACAAAGTGAGTGGAGAATTGCATGTTGGGTTTGCCATTTTGTGTCCCATCATAGGAAGGTATCTTGCTGCCCTCCATCCTGAGGGGTCCTGCGTAAGGCTGATTGTGACTATGACTTAATTGCTTGGCAGGTTAGAAAAACATTTATGCTATAGCCCTTACTCAGAAAACGAGAGATGTTGTGGATTGCGCTTTGTGTCTTTCCTTGTGTTCTAGGTAATAATTTGCTTCCATGGATATGTGATCGAATTGTCTAATCTTGTGTGTGGTGTTGTCTTTGTGGAAACTTTCTGATCTCAGTTTGTGGGTGTTTAGCTGAACTTTTATTGAGGAGGGGACAGGTGGTATTCAGTCTTTAGAAACTGGAGGCATAAAGGGTTGGGGAGAACTGCACCTGCAGTGTGTGTCTGGTTGGAGCAGGGTACAGGTGGGTTTCCAGAGAGAGTTGTTTGGAGGGGGCAGAAGGAGCCTGCGGCACGTGGCTGGGGTGCTAACCACAGCTGCACTTTCCTCAATTAAGAGCCCACGTAAGGCTTCTTCCCTGTTGTTAGGCAGCACAGGATACATTTTGTGTTCAGCGGTGGTTCCACAAGTTGTTCACCAGTTTCGGCCTGTTCTGGGTCTGTTTGCCTTGTTAACCAGGTAAGCTACCCTTTATGCAACATCACACTGCTGTGCCAGGACCCTTGGGGCCATACTGGACTTGAGGATGCAGACTTGAAGGAAGCATAGGGCTGCTCTCAGTTTATTGGGACCAATGGGAGGATCACTGGGTTAGGGTTTGGCAGGGACAGTCCATCTGTCTGCTTCATTTACAGTGATCCTTATTGAATAAAATTGCAGCTTCTGTTTTCCTGTATGCTTATTTTCCTTTCCCGTGGTATGTTGTTCAGCAGTGCTGCTCACTTAGGACGGTCTGTTTCATTGTCATTCATCTTCCATCCTTCCAATTTGAATGTTTTACGTTTGAACTTCAATACAAGTTTTGACAAGGGTCGCTTCAAATACATTCATGGACTCAGCAGCTTGTCATTGTTAGAATAGTACTATCTAAAATGCAAGACCCAAACTATTTAGCCACATGGATCACCAGGAAAACTTCCTCTTGCTAGAAGTGTAGTAGACATTGGCTACTAGGAGGCTATCTCTACTTAAACAAGACTTTAGGAGCTGGGGATCTTTAAATGTGGACATATAGAAATAGTAAGAAATTAATCATTAGCTTTTTTGCTTTGCAATAAGATCACCTTCCATCTTGTTCCTCTTCATCTCCCTGCTGAATCCTAAAGATGAAGACAATATAGATGCATGTGTGTTGCTTTGGTCTTACTCCCCAGACTCAGTAAATATTTTTGTAGAATGGAACAATTGTGGCCTGGAGTGTTTCTGATTAACCATCACACTGTGTTGGAAAATATATTTGTAGCTCTTCGGTCTTGTCTTGTGGATGTCTCCTTTGGTTGTTTTCTCATCCATTCTGACTTTCCCACTCCAGTGTTATTTATTTATTTTTTTTAAAAAAAAGAATTTCAGACC
>NW_009648559.1:3113855-3117856 GCF_000708025.1 Charadrius vociferus
GTTGATGTGCAGATAGAGGCATGAGAAGAATAATTTACGTTTTTTGTGACAGTTCAGTAAAATTGGGCTCCTCTTTAGAAGGTACATTGAGAGGTAAAATATGTGCCTTCTGGTTTTGCTTATAGATCTTCATTGAAGTATGTAGGAGTTCTAGCTTTTATCTGGAAGAATATTTTCATCGTTGACTTGCTGGAGAATCTGTTGTTTTCCCTTCTACTTCTCATTTTATGAAATGATTCATGACCATTAAAGCCTCAGAAATACCAAATGAAAGCCGCAGTTCTTTTGTCTACAGTCTTAATCATTTTCATCCTCTTTTTCAAGCTTCCCTCTCTCTCATGTTTTGCTGGAGGACATCAGGCTATCCAGTGATGTTCAGCTGAGGTTTCAAACTAAAATTTGTTTCCTTTCAGGAACATTTTTTTTCCTGTCTTTTTTTTTCTCCTTCTTTGTTTTTTTCCCTCTGATATTTAATCTTTTTCTCTTCCCTGTATACAGAGTAAATTACCAGTGGCTGCTAGAGACAAGGTGAACTGAAACAACGGGAACTGTATCAAGAGGGCTTTCCTGTTGCCTTATGGCAGACATGCCGTTAACCGGCCTTTTGAAAAGACAGTATTACTGTCTCAGCAAGGAGAGGTAGAGGGTAGGATACAGTGTGTTGTGAGGGGAGGAGCAGAAATGCTGCTGTCTTACCTTAAATAACTCTTCCAGTAGCCTAAGGGGGAGCACTTTAAAACACAGATTAATGGCATTGCTTAACGCCTAAGGGAGTTAACTGACTGGAGTATCGGTACAAGTGTGAGGTTTATGAGACTCCCTAAGTGCTTGCAGTTGCTCCAAGGTGGGGATGGTGGGTAGCACCAGCTCATCCCATCCTGCAGCCTTGACAAGGGGCTGGCTAGCCTTGTGACTTGGCTGGCCAACGTGCCCCCTTCCAGTCCTTGTGCTCAGTACGTGGCGCGGGCTGCGGGAGGTCCTGAGCTTGCCTGTGTGCTTTCTCTTGGGAGATTGTTGGAGGTCTACCCTCATCGATAGCCGGTACATGGTGAGTGTGAGCAGTGATGCGGAAGGTGTCACCTGGTCTCTCCCTGTTCTCCCGTTGGAAATGACATCTGGAGAGCTAAGCATTGCCCTAGCCCACAGTTACATCTGTTTCCCATGGAATGCTGTTTAGGGCTACCAGGGAAAGTACCTGCTGGATCCCTCCTGTGTACCAGCCGTGCTTGTCTGGCCCAGCAGATAGTTTTTGTGGTAGTATAGTTGTACTTTACATGTCCTATACAGCCATGTAGACTGGGTGTTGAACTGGACCCACTGACATGTTTCAAGTGGAACAATGATAGAATATGTGCCAAAAACGCGTCTGTCTGTGGCTATGAATGAGAACAATGCCTGGCTGTCAGATTAGATGAGTCTGTCCCTGCAAAAGATATGGTCAGATTTTCAGAGCAAGCGCGGAAGAATTCACTTAATGTCAAATGCTGTTGTTGGATTGCTGTATTTAGCTGTCACAGTGTGGTGGAAGTTCGGGTTAGAAAAGTGTTCAGTGTTGCTGCAGGAAACTTGCATGTCATTTTGAACTCTTGACTTGCACATAGGCTGGAGCCAAAGACACCCGTAGAGCTGCTTAGAATGTTATTTTTTTTAGTTGAACTGAGCCAGGATTCTGGGACAGCACTATCCTTACTGTCAGAGTGAGAAATAGTTATCATATTAGGCTCTCTGCATGGCACAAACATCCAGGCTGTCTTATTGCATGGTAAAAATGAGTACATCAGATACAATCCTTTGTATGTAAAAAACATATTTTGCTTTCAAATGCATGCTTATCCTTTGTAGGATAATAGAAGCTAAATTTTGTGTTTGCTTTCAGAGTCTAGCATTGTTTCCTAGATTTTCCTTTTATACAATTGAAATAAATAGCTTCAAGAGTCCTCTTCACTGCATTTACTCTGAGATACTGAGGAGTTTAGGAAGATAGATAAAGCAAAAGGTACAGATCTGATTATGTGTCTCTGGAAAATGACTAGTAAAAGATACTCCTCTTCATGTTCTAGAGCCTTAGTTACTGTTAGTGTGTTGGTTATATTCAGACTTAGAAAATGACATTTTTAGGACCAGTCTACCATTTTTTCAGGTGCAGTTTATCATTCTTTTTAACTCCCAGTGCAAGCATGGAAGCACCACTCCAATTCTATGTGGAAATGATCAGCAAATAATTCTGGGTAGAGTTTTAGTGGGTACCGGTGTTATCCACGTAAGAAGAAAACAGGCAAAGGCTTCTCTAAAAATAACTGTTGGCTGATGATGTTGCTTTAAATTGTATCTCTTCTGCCAGAAAATTGGGTCCCTACATTATGTTAAACATATGTTAGCTGCTGCAGCCAAATAGTTAATAGAAGTCCTTCATTAAACATTTTCTTGCAAGGAAGAATCCCTGTGTGTTTTCCTAGGGAGAGGAAAAGTGAGTTGAGGAAAGGATTAGAAACCCTCCCCGATATCACTGCATCTCAGCTCAGCTGTAAGTGGTGATCAGCTGTCTCTCTTACTATCTCAGCTGCTCTCTGCCCACTCTGTCTGGTCTCTCCATCTAATTTATTCAAGACCCACGCTTTGGGTTTGATTCAGCCTGAGTTACGCCAGTGTTGGCTGGAGCATGGCAGTGCCGCTGACAAAATTTCCGCCTGAAGCTTTGCTCACAGCAGTGCAAGAAACTCTTCCTCCTGTGGGAGCTGCAGATGGGCAATGCTTTCTTCAGGAGAGGGCTGTAATTTCCTCGAGGGGTCACAGGCAGGGCAGAGCCGGGATATACAGAATTAGCACACCCCCCAGGCAGGCTGCAGCGTGGGACTCCGGCTGTGGCTCTGCCGGGACCCTGGAGAGGACAGGCACCATGCTGGAGGTGCCCCCGCTGTTCCTGGGCTGGGTGGTGTTCCGCACTGCCAGCTTCACACAGGGCTTTTGAACACCTCACTCATTTCTCTGGCTGTCACGTACCCTCGCTGCCCGGTTATATCTGATAAGAAGGCAGTGCCAAGCTTAGTGTGATTTGCTTCCCATCATTTTATGTTTGTGTGCCTGCTCCACAAATCCTCCTGCCAGTTGCTGCGTAATTGGGTGCAATTCGGGAGAGCCAGGCAGCCGTGTGTCCTTGCTAAGATGGGGCATTGGGAGCAGGGGTACCAAGGCAGGGATGGACCCTGTTGATCCTTTCTGTGAGACAATGTAGTCTTGCCCCATGGAAAAAGGAGAGCATGGCTGCAGCCCCAGCGCAGGGGTAGCACAGTGCTGACCTGGGGTAGGACTGCCTGCGTCACTCTGAAGGAGCTGATGCTGCAGTCCTGCCTGTGCTCCATCCCCGTGTGGGCAGAAAGGACAAGACAAAGCTTTACTTTGTAATCGGGGTGGAGGTTCCCCACGGTTGTTTCTGAATGAAGAATATCTTCTAGTTTGATGCACGCAGATGCTGTCAGCCAGACCTGTCACTCTCAAGCATTAGTTATCAGAATTTCCAGGTGAACTTTTTTCTCTCTGCTGTTCTAAGACTTTTCTAGTTGATGACTAATGTCTTTTGATAATTACTCAACTCATTTTGCTACTGAATTTATACTCGCGTATCATGAATCAAAGACATAATTTCTTGTTTATTTTGGACATCTTTGATGAAACTTTGGGCATCAGTCATTCTGCCTCTCAGCACCGTACCATTACAGAAATCCCTTTATACTTTATAAGTTCATAAATGACTCTAAAATCAAGTGAAAGACTTACCTTTTTTAAAATGCAATGGGAACAGCTTTGTTCCTGAGATGCTCTCTCCCTCCTCTGGGCTTTGGAGTGGAAGGAAGGTGCTGTGGGCACCACGGGTGGTTTGGGCTATATAGATGCATTTTTGCTTACTTTACCATTACAAATGAGGGTTTATAACTGAACTCTGTTTGTAGTGCTGTTCAGGAAAACAGTTTTATAAGAATATAAAATGCTTCTTTAGTATTCAA
>NW_009648559.1:3117895-3146531 GCF_000708025.1 Charadrius vociferus
TAAAGTAAGTACCACAGCAGAACCTTTACAATTTGTTTGATGCTTTCCATGATTTTACATGAGGTAAATTGTTATTTCTGTGAATAATTTATTTATTGATGGGGATTTATTTCTATAGTGTCTGATCACTTAATAAATATCAATGAATATAACCTTGAAAATTAATTCTTTTTAAAGACGTTTTACAAACAGGCACAAGTAAAGAACACTCCCTCCCTCTCAAAGAAGTAGCGTTCAGACTTTAATATAGGTTTCTTTTATAAGCTAGACAGCAGCTTTCTGACGAAAAAGTGTTCCACTGGAAAATGCACTTGTCAGGCTCAAACTGTTCCATGGAAGTACAGTTTGACTTTTTTCTTTTCTTTTTTTTTTTTTTTTTTTTTTTTTTTTTTTTTTCAAAGCTTAGCACTCTGCATCCGAATTGGAGCTTCTTGGGTGTACAGCTCAGCCTACCCTGTGGACAGCCTCAAGGCTCCCAGGGTCTCTGACTTCAAGGCTGCTGGCACATCTAGGTTTTCCAGAGCCCCATTTTGGAAACAGATTTTAAAAACTGTGTTTCCCCGTGGCACAAAAATCTGCTCCTGACTCTTAACTTGGACCAGATGGTCCCAAAGCTGTGTACTTGCTGAGACTGATATTTGACAGAGTACCTAAACATCACTTTATGGCCAGCTGTTTATAGATTCTTACCAACGTGGATCGGAAATGGCTGGTTTATGCCCGTAGGTTGTAACAGGTAGCAACAAACTCATTCTGTCTGTCTTAATAAGTTCCATTATTTCTTCTGCCTGGAGAAGGTGAAAAGCAATCTCACTTGTCTGCTTGCCAGTCTTACTTGGCAGATGATTGTGGAGCAACATTTGGCATTGATGAAGAGGGAACTCTAGGAAAGTTACATGGTTATAGCCCTGCAGGGAAGTAGCTGACATTACTAAAACTGAATACATTGGAATTATATGAATAAGACTTTGAGCCTGTAACACCAGTTGCAGGAAGGGAAAAGGGCCCTGCAACAAGTCCAATTGTGTTGCTCACGTTCACCTTGGTTACCACTTTGTAATTAGCCAGAACCAGTGAAAGGTAATGGTAGCGGTTGCTTTGACTTAAGTAGCTCGTGGCCAAGCACTTAATGAAAAGACTAGGTGTCACCAAAGTTGGTGTAATCAGAATACTTGAAATTGCATTAACAATACAGATTCCTAAATAAATACAGTATAAAAGTCTTGTTAGTTAGAAATTGTGCATAAATAAATGTTTGTATATATCGAGATTGTTTGTCTTAAGTTGCCTCACCATATGAGGTAACTGTTGTTTACATAGACATTGCAATACTGGCGATGAAGAACTTTCTGAGAGACCAAGGACAAAACAGTAATAGAAAACCCTTCCTAAAACAATAAACACTTTAAAAACCTGTCTCTAATCTGTATACAGTATTTTAATAAAGCAGTTTGTAGGAAGTACTAGTTTATAGCTGGCTTTAGTTGCATTGATTTATTGAGTAATTGCTCCCTGCATTATAGAGGATGTAAAATTTTTCTGATAAGATTATTAAACATACAACAAAAGGAGGCATGTTTTCCCATTTTTGAAGCTATTCTTACTATCTCTCTTGCATGGATAGATGCATTAAATAAGTAGGACAAGTTAGATTGGAAAAAAAAAATTACTATCTGTGAAGGGCATAGAACCATTTCACCTTTTCTATTTTTACCAATTAAATAATGATAGGAATAGTGTCATGTCCTGCTAGCTTTCATTGTAAACTCTAGTGATACAGTTATTTGAAAGGGTAAATACAGATGAGAGGAATAGGTTGGAAGGAAAAATTCCTGTGTATCCCTTGTTTAAGAAGTGCAGTAGGCCCTTCTATTCACTTCTCAGGACCTTGTCTCTTACAGGCACCCACATCCTTGATTATTTTGATAGTAAGTCATTTTTGCTAATGAAGCATTTACATATTTTGGCTGATTTATTTGGCTAATGTCATGGTTGGCATGTTTAACACATACATAGTTCTGCTCACGAGCAAAATGGGGAACAGTGATAGTGCTGTAAAGAAGAGAAAGCAACATGAAGCTTAAAAAATCTTATTTAAAGAGCAGTAGATTTCCTCTGTGTTCACTAATGATGATGTATATGTTCCCTCATTTTGTATTTAAATGGGAGTTTTGCTCAAAACCCCTGTATGCTACTTTTTCCAAATATGGCATGATATGAGACAAGGTTTGCCCATTCTGTTCCTGTTGTTCAGATGTTACTGATTTGATTTCGTGTTAATAGTGTAATCTTCAATTTGTAAGAGTGTATGTTACCTAAAAAACCCAACAACCAAAGGCATATAGTCCTGCTAAAAACATACAGCACTCCTAGATTTGATTATTGAAATGTATATTGCAGTGATTTACTTTTTCCATTTTTATGCCTCTACTTTTAAAACATATTTCTGAGTAAAAATAAGAATTTGTCCTTTTTTTTTTATTCCCCTTCCAGACCAAATGTGTGTGGATCACGTTACAATGCTTACTGTTGCCCTGGATGGAAAACTTTACCTGGTGGAAACCAATGCATAGTCCGTAAGTTAATCCAGTTATGTGTAATGACTGAGGTTTATCTTTGTCCCTCCATGTCAGGGTACTTTTAATTGTGTACCAGAGCTGCAGTATGTTTCTATATGGTTTCAATAGCAGCTGTACATCATTCTTTACCATTTTAAATATATTAAGCTAATATACAAAGTTTTGTGGGCTGCAATACAGTGATGTGATACCAGTATTTAACAAAGGATTAATCTCATCCACATGTTCTGTTTAAGTCTATGGTAAAGGGATCTAAGGGGTGTGCAGACTCTCAGGAGCAAGCAGCTGTGGAATATATTAATCTGTTTAAGTAAATGGAAGGAGGCAACAGCATCGGGCCAACAAGAACATTTGCTCTGCTTATTTTGACCGTACCCCTGAAATATATCTGTAGGCGTATAAATATATACATACGTATGTCATAGTGCTGTATGCATATTCATGTGTTATGGTACAGTGGACCAGAAATAATTATTAAAGGTGCTGCCTAAGGCTGAGAAGACCCCCCTCTAGAGATACTGAGGCAATGTGCTGTCAGATGGGAATTATTATGCTTGTGTATGTCTGGAGCAGAAATAAAGGGAGCATTGTAATGCTGCCTCAGTGCCATCCTTCCTCCAAGGCTAGTCTGGTAAAATGGACCACAGCATTACTTTTCCAAGGAAATCTCCCTATATTGGGTGTGGCCTGTGGCACGTTCCCAGCCCTTTTCATAAGAGATGGTGAAGGTCTAGGTTTTAGCTGTCCCCTATAGAGAGAGATGCAGGTGAGCAAGAGAAACTGTTTTGGAATCTGTTGTATGCAATTTAAGGAGTTTGTACGTATTTATGTTATGGTACTGAATGAATATTTTATGTCAGGTGTGTTTTATGTTTGGGGTTTTTGAAGCATATTTTAAAGGCATTTATGTTCTCTTTATAGCAATCTGCAGACATTCCTGTGGGGATGGATTTTGCTCTAGACCAAACATGTGCACGTGCCCAAATGGTCAGATAGCCCCCTCCTGTGGTTCAAAATCAAGTAAGTATTTCTTCTGTGTCTTTGATATTGCTCTTTGGAGTCTGTGAAGCTACTAAGGTATGTAAGATAGTTCAGTGGTCAATATTTAAGACAAATAACCTCTGAGTCACCAGACGTACTTTTACCACAGGAAGGAAAGCGTAGCCTCCTATGATAAAACTGAAGAATGACTTGGAGACTAGCTATGGGGGACACTCTTTTTTGCCAAATTAAAACCAGATTAGTTTTATTGGAAGGTATATTTATTTGTCAGTTTGTAACGCTAATTCCAGCCTTCCTTGCTTGCTAGAAGATGCCTTATCTCCATTCAAAGCTAGACATGCACACATGTACAGCACAAAAGTTGTAACGATAGAGATGACAATTGGCTGGATTTGACTTGCTTTGTAATCCTACTCTCATTTTGGGGGTTGCTAAGCCAGACACTATGCTGCATTTTACATACATAGGCCTACAAGTATTACAGCATTTCCTTGCCAGGCTTAGGATATACCTTCTGAATATTGCTGACCTTATTCAGGTGATACTTCTGCTAGAGGTACAGCAGTTCTGTCAAGGTCTTTAAGTGAAACAGCTTTTCATCAGACAAAAAAGATGCTTTGGAAATGAAACTTTTCAGAGAGATGACGTTTCCTAGAAATGTTTGGATTTCAGGTTTTCGATGAAGGTTCCGCAGATCCAAAAAAAAAAAAAGTAAAATTAAATTAATTCAATGAACCAGATAGCTCAATGGCTAAACGTGCGTAGAGTATCTGATATGAAGTAGGATTTTGCTGGGGATAGTATCTCAGTTCATATCTGAGATGCCAGCTGTAATCTCCACTCTGTTCTCATTTGAGTATGGTGCTTGTCTTATATAAAAATCAAGATCATCTACATTCTAAAATGTGAAGTTTCTGGGAAGAATTTTGGGGGAAACTGCTTCCCACAAATGCCCATAACTGTCTGAACAACATATTAACTGAAGTCAGTGGAGGATGCACTCTGCTGGGGTTTGTAATACTATGCAAAATAGTCATCCTTTTAATTCTGAATATATTTTCAGGTTCAGTGTGTGGTCTGCTTTGCCCCTGTATTTTTTACCTTGCAATTTTTTTGCTTTCCTAGTTGATAAGAGTTTTCCCACATAACTGACCACTTCAGCTTGTGGCTTTAGCATCCTTGTCATGCAATAACAGTGGAAAAACAATAACAACTGTGGAATGTAATGGAATGGCATGTACTAAAATGGTAAATATTGTTCTTTGTAGTTCAACCCCTTTTTTCAGGCTCATGTGATGTCTGTTAGGGAGAGGCCAGTGTGAGGAGGGTATGGAGCTCCCAGAGAGCACTGGAAGGAGGAAGGGTGCAAAGTGCTGCAGAAATGTGTGTGGCGGTGTGTTCCTGCCTCAGTTTGCAGCTACTGTTTTACCAGGTGCATACGCCTTAATCCTGTAAGCCACTAAAGGAAAGTATGACCTTCTCCCAAGTCCCCTTCAGGGTACAGAAGGAGAGATACATCCCTACATCTGTTACATGTTTTGGCACCTTTGTAAAAGGCAGGAATGAGTGGGCCTTAGTATTACCTCATTTTTTTTTTTCTTAGGCCATACTGAAGTATTTTACGAGTCAAGACTTAAAAGAAAAATAGAGTGTGGTACAATTACAGTTCTTCTGGTGGTTATTTTTCTGAAATATTCTGCCATTGATCTCCATAGTTTTAGCCTTCATTGGAGTTGCACAGATAAATGGGTGCAGAAGGACTTTACTATAGTTTTTAATCAAGCAGCTTCTAAAGCCTGTATGACATAGCTATTTTGGTTGTTGGCAATTACTTCTCCTAGGTATGAGTATTATACTGCTCATTAGCTTTAATCAGGGCTGACATTATTTTCCTTACATTGCTACATAGATTTGCCCACTTTTAAATGTTGCTTTCCTGTATATGGTATACGTATTAACACTTTACAAATAGACTTAAAGATACAAACAATATCTTGTTTAATCAGTGCAATAATTTAAGATACGTCTTGTGTGTGTGGTCACATCACCTTTATTTATTAAAACAAACCATTTCTAAAAGCAAAAGTGTCTTGAGTTGTTGTAAAGAGAAAAGACTACTGCCTCTGTGCACTCTTGTGTAATAATGCTTATGACCCAGCACCTCATTAGGACTCATAGAATGTACAATTTCTGTAAGTCGTTTGCTCTGTTGGTGCTGTAGACAAAATCCATCAATATGTATTTACACAATAGACCGTGATGACTTAGATCTGCTATTAGGAAACAAAGTAAACATAAACATAAAAAATACCGTTTGACATCAAAGGGTTACTGTCAACTCCCATTAGTAACAGTTAATATTTTGTCAGAATATGTGTTCATAAAACCTTATTTTAAGTATATGTTTTAATAAATGAGAAAAACTTAAGGAATCATTAGTGGGCACAGGTTTTGTCGCATGTACAACCATAGGTGGAAACTGAATTCACGGTGGCTCTTAGAGACTGGTTGTCTGTCGGAATCAAATAATGCAGATTGGAAAGCAAAACAAAGCCTTCAAGTTTGGTTCTTACGCAGGTCAGTTGTTGGGACTTTTCTGGTTACGAGTCAACTTTAGGAATCTGATTCGTGGTTGAAAAGATGAACCGGTGGTTTCCTCAGCAGGGATTTTCGTGACATCAGTGAACTTGCTGGTGGAGTAGTGGTTATTTCTGTGTGCATTTTTGAGTGTGCTTACGGCAGGCTTGGAGATAAGATTGCCAGCTGTGGAGGCATTCCCCCTGCTGGCTCTGATGTGTGGATGGCTCTGAGGTTGCAGGTGCACGTGTGGGGAAATGTCCTACACCCTGTGGTGGCCCAGCCCTGTGGTGGCTGCTCTGCTACTACCTGCTGCACCACCTGGGCCACAGCTGCTTTGGCCTTGTCTGTTCTGCAGCTGTTGGTGCTGCAGACACCATCCTGCCGTGTTGTTGGAGTTGCTGCTCTGCCCCTGTGGGAGCAATTTCTTCACTTATAGGGTTGTCAAACATTGGAACAGGCTGCCCAGGGAAGTGGCTGAATCACCATCCCTGGAAGTATTTAAAAGATGGGTAGATGTGCTGCTTAGGTTTAGTGGTGGTTTTGGCAGTGTTAGGTTAATGGTTGGACTCAATGGTCCCTTCCAACCTAGACAATTCTCTGATTCTATGATCGGGTGCCCCCAGGGTTATGGCTCAGGCGTGTGTGTCTCTGAGCTCAGCCACTGGTTTTGCTTCCAGCCCCTTTTAGTCAGAATGACTTGGGCTGGCCTGGGCGGGGAACGCATTTGCTGAGGGGAGGGAGCTGTGGCAGAGGCAGAGGGAGCTGTGGCAGAGGCAGTGAGAGCTGTGGCGTTGGAGATGTCCGTTCAACTGCAGTAAAACCGGGAGCTCAGCCCCTTCCCTTATATCCTGCTGCTCTCAGAGGTGGTAAAAGGTCTTGAATTTTATACATTTCCAGAGTTTTCAAGGCTGCTGTGGGTTTTCTCAGCACGCCCTGTGGGGCTGCAGGCCCGTGTCCCATCCCGGCACTAGCTGCCCTCTCTCTCCCGAGTCAGTCGCTCGGCAGAGAAAGCACGCTGAGCATCTGGGATGCGATGAGGCCATCATTCCTTGTTTACAGCTCCTGGCAGGCAAAGCCCAGCATTGTTCACGGCCGGGGTTGGGAGCATTTCCTCAGCGGTCAGAGGCGGCCTCTCCCCCCCAGTGCCCGCCGGCCGGCCCTGCAGAGCGCCGTTGGCCTGTGGCGCTGGGCGAGCAGCTCCCCGGCTCTCCCACCTGAGGATCGCAGATGCCTCACATCTGTCAGTTTGGAATTAGAATAGATGGCACGTGTTTTACCTTTCAGCTGCTTGGTGAGCTCCTGAATGTTCTGCGAGCGGTTGTGGTGTGATATAGCGCTCTCGGCGTGATGAAGTCTTTACTCAGTTTTGCTGAGAAAGACAGGAACCGGTTATGCTTAAGCATGTGGCTTGTTTTTTCACTTCGATAAACAAGGCAAACATTGCCCACACACAAAGCGTGTGTGGATGTGTTTGGTCCCGCTGGCTCTTACGCAGGTTTATAAAGCTGTGTTCCTGCAGTTACTCTGGGTTTGATCTCGGAAGTTTCCAGTGCAGACTGTTTACAAATTGGACCTGAAAGAGAAGAATAATTGATTAAAAGCAATAATTTATTAACGTTGTTAACATTTCCTGTGCATGCTGAGGTTAGGCAAAGCTGTATGCATTGTTTTACCAGTCTTATGGTAACTCCTGTGCTTTTTCTTTGAGTCTCTATCAGTGTGATACCTTGGAACAGGTTATTTCATTTACTGGAATATCTCTGCTGACATTAATGGAATTGTTGATATAGCTGAGAAAAGAGAGTCTGGACCTGCATTAATATGCTACTTTTCAAAAATGCAATCTTAAAATCATCGTCTGAGCTCCAGACAGCCTTCGCATGTGTTTCTATAAACTTTTGGAAGGGTAATGTTTCAGAATAGTCTGTATGATTTTGGAAACACTGTTTTCAACATTCCCTCAAAAGAGGGAAGAAAATAAATAATTGTTTTTCCGATTGTATGTCACTGATTTTCTTTCATGGTAATAAGGAAGAAAGCTCCCTGATTTGAATGGCTCATTTTAATAAAGATGTCTCGGTGTCCCAGCAGTGTCCCATAATGATTTTAGTTTAAAAAGGAGGAAGAAATATTTTACCTTGGAAAAGTTCCTTTAAGAAGCAGTAAGACAAATTATGGAAACTTTGTGTGTGTGTTATGTGTAAAACCTCTCCTTATCCCAAAATGGAGAAATGTACTTTTACTTGAGCAAATAATATGAAAATCATCATATAAGCTACTGTTAACCTTTTTATCTCGAATGTAGTTCAGACTATTTAAATGGCTTTGGTCTTCATGTGGGAATGGAAATTAGCTCTTGGCATAGCTTGCTCTAATTGAAATCAGTTTGTGGTTTTTAAGTTCCTTCCCTGCTTGACAGATGATATCATTTCCTATGCTTTTTGTAATCCCCTCTGTTTTTCTAAGATTGTATAAAGCTAAGTTGAACTACACATTTTAAAGTAACTATACACCTTTTTTTGACCTACTTAGGACATTGTCCAAAAATCTTCACCAGATACTCACTCTGTATTTGCAGACAATTTTACTTATTGTTGAGGAATGTTAGTACATTTTTGTTGCCTGAAGTACATCCAAAGCAGAACAAAGATGTATCGTAATTATTAGACATATAAGAAATGTAAGATACAGCTTTTACTTTTATAATTGAAGAATTAAGAGTTTAATAAATGAGAATAAGTATTTTAAATGCTAGATAGTTTTAAATCCTTTCTCCAATGGGATGTTTTAAGTTCTGTTCTGTGGATTCATATTGCTGTAGGAAGCAATACAGTTAAAATTATTATTTCTACTTGAAAATAAAAATAAAATTCCATTCACATACTTCTGAACTGTAAAAAGCCAAATGATGCTTAAGGGCTTTTTGCAACAGGAAAAATTCAGTGGTTGGCATGGCACCTGTTAGCAACAGGCTCTGGCGGGACATGCAATTTCTATTTTTCAGTCCTGAGCATTTCAGACAGTGTGGTGTAGGTATCCAGTGCTTCATCACAGTCTGCTGAAATGCTGATCTGACTGTAATCCTATCTGGGGAGGAGCCTTTCATGTGGTTCCTGTTAAGAGGGAAACCATTCCCTGGCGGCTTACTGGAGTGCCTGCCCCAGTTCACAGCTGTGTCGGACAGCAAGACCTATAAGGAGGACTTAGAATCATAGAATCGTCTAAGTTGGAAGAGATCTTTAAGATCATCAAGTCCAACTATTAACCTAACACTGCCAAAACCACTACTAAACCTTATCCCTAAATATCACATCTACCCATCTTTTAAATACCTTCAGGGATGGTGACTCGACCACTTCCCTGGGCAGCCTGTTCCAATGTTTGATAACCCTTTTGGTGAAGAAATTTTACTTTGTTGGGAGGCCTGCCCACTTCTCTATGTCTGATAAAGGGCCTAACGTACTTTAAGTCATTCCTGACCTGTAGTTAAAAATTGTATTTGTCCTTATTACTAGAAAAATGCAGCACAGACTTCTAGACTCTACTGGCATGGGACTTAAGCGGCATGTTAATCATTATAAATGGTGTGACTGGCTGAGGAGAGTGTGCTGCTGCTCCTCTGCCTCTGCTCCTTGCAGGGGAAGGTTGTTGGCTCTTGGGAAATGCTGTGTGTGAGCTCCACAGTCCCCAAGCACAGCGGCTGGCAGCAGCTTTACCTGGAGATGGGCTGAGCCCACAGATGGCATACAGAAAGAAACTGGTCTGTTATTTTTCCTTTTCATGCAAGAGATCCTACCTGGGCAGATCAGCTTCTGGTGTTGTGTGTTGGCAGAACTGGGCTGTCTTCAGGAGCTTCCTTATATGCTTCTTTTTAATATTTCTCTCCCCCATTGCCCAGACAACAAGTGTAGTACTTTTCCCTTATTGATGGCCTTTTCTCATGATTTCAAACGAGGAGACAAATTCTGTGGATTTATGCTCATATGAAATACCTTTGACTTCAGTGAATAAGGGTGGTATCAAATTCTTGCACCATGTCCTATATTCTTTAGGAACTGTAAATCCGTTAAAATAAACTGTTTTCTGTACTGCCACTTTAAGTATCTGTCCTAAAATATGCAGCCTTGGTTTCTAATTCTGTTTTCTAGTTCATAGAATCAATCTGTAAAAAAAAAAATCTTTTAGCAGACAGTTAAATGTTTCTGACTGGTTTGATTTAAATGAGGAAAATCTTTTTTTCCTTTCAAGTACAACACTGTAACATCCGGTGCATGAACGGAGGTAGCTGCAGTGATGACCATTGCCTCTGTCAGAAGGGATATACAGGAACACACTGTGGACAGCGTAAGTACACATTTATTGATGTAGATACTTTGTACAGTAAAGTAATTCTGGGATGTATGGATCAGGTACCCTTTAGCACTAGATTTCAGCTGATGTTGAGCTTATTTTTGATCAAGTGCAGTGGAATTTTACAGGAAAACACATGACTTTGTAATGAACGCTGAGTGAATTCTTTCTGATCAGGACTATTAAAATAAACATCATGTGAATTCATAATAATTGGATATAACTTGATCCTCTAGTTCTCACACTACCATAATTCCTATTGACCTCCAGGTCTTTCCGCTCACTAGAGCAATAGGCCATACATTTAGAATTTACATGGGATTCACTTTTCATCCTCTAGACAAAATTAAGCTTTTTAATACAATGGCTTGTTTTAATTTCAGGGGTTTGCTTCAGACTTAGCTAGTATGCTTTAGGAATTTTGCTCATTTTGATGTTGTCTTATTAGAGCTGATCAACCTATTTTTGTTTTCCTCAATCAATCCTGAGCCAACATCATTCCTGGATCCACCAGTTGAAATCTCTCCCAAACTGACTCTGGTAGTCTCTTGCTCTTCTTGGCTGGAATGCTGTGAAGAAACTCAAATAAGGATGTAGACGCTGCTTTTAACCAAGGCTGTCATGTTGCTATCTAGTGAACTATTGGTCTGACAGAGAAAATGCGTTCAGCTCATTTAATGAAAACCTTTTGTGCTGTGTCAAAATCAATGGCACACTTTACGTGAACTTCAGTGGGACCAGGAATTTACCCTAATAATCTGGAAGAGGATCACATGGTGAAAGGATTAAGAATTGTATTTCTGCCTTCTCTGTGAAATATCAAGTGGATAAAAGAGGATAAATGGAAACCTTCTTTTTACTGAAGTGAATGTGAAACGGAGCAAAGAATAACATTACTCAATGAGCATCAAATTGTATTTTAAAACCCTTTTTTCACGTGAATATTATATTTTTCTGATAATTTTTGAGAGCATCGGCTTTTGGAGTTTATTGTGAGGAAAATTTTGGTTCTGAATCTAGTGACAGCGTCGTACAGGGGAAGAATATCTTGGATTAATTTAGTCAAAATAGACATTGATTACGTTTTGCTATCCTAGTTGATAGCATGAATTATTTAACATGAGCAAACAGCCTTTTAATACTGGATTGTTTTTCTATTATGGTAGAGGAACAAATACATTTTCAAATTTGTTTCTGAATAGGGAAAAACTTTGAGGATTTAGAGGTGAAATTTTCTTCTGCACCTTCTATCTGCAATCTCTACTATTTCAGTGTTTCTTTGTTGAATATTTGAAAGAGATGGTATTTTGACATGGAATTGTCTAGCCATCCTAAAGAGAAAGGCTCTGAGAGGTCAGAAAAGCTGTGATTGTTACTGTGTTTATATTATGCTCCCTTGAAAAGATGAATTCATGATACTAATGAAGCCAGGAAATAGGACAAGATCATCAGTAGATTCTAGAAAATAATGTCTCCTGTCCTGTTACGTTTACTATTTTTACGAGTTTATCTGAGTTGGTCCAGTACACACCTTCATGTCGTTCTGGAAATAGCTCAGTAAAGATTACTTTTGCCTTCCCTCTGGTACAGCTGTCTGTGAAAATGGATGTCTAAATGGAGGGAGATGCGTGGCTCCGAACCGATGCGCTTGCACGTATGGCTTTACTGGACCCCAGTGTGAAAGAGGTATGTGCCCTAAAACAGTGGAAAAAAAATGATATTCCAACTTATTTAACAGTAATTTAAAAATACTTCAATAGTAATATGAAATAAAGTACTTAAATAGTTATATTTTATTGCTGTTTGTGAATAAGGTGAAATAGAATGAATGTTCCTGTAGAATGCCACATAAGGAGGCTTTACTGAAAGGAAAACTCCAGTCTAAGAAAGATGTGGGGATATTAGTTATGGAATAACACAAAGTAAAATGGTAACAACTTTCATAAAAGGCATTTTTAATGGGAAAGAAAACTTTTTAGCATTGTTTTAAAAGTATTCAATGTTTTATTGTTTTGTGATTTTTATGTATCACAAGCGTTGATTGGTATGATTTTAATGGTTAGTTCTTCAGTTCATGCTAGGTTTACCAAGTGTTGTTGTCTTTTCCTGGGGCAAAAATCCCCATTTATTTACTCTAACAGTAGGGTTGTTGAGCCATTGCCTATTGTAATCTATAACTGAATTGATTGGATTTGTTATTGTTAATCTCAAGATGGAAAATAAATTTTAAGTAGCATTTTTAGGAATAAGTGGGCTTCCTAAGGATAGAGGCCAGGATGAAACACACATGCAACTCGTTAAGGCCTTTCTTTTCTTTACTTTTTTGGTATGAAAACACTCCAATGGAAGAGGTGGCAAATAAAAAATATTGATAAGGGGTTTTACTCAAACTTCTGTTTCTAAGTCATCAGAAAAGCTCTTTGTATCTCTTATACATTTGCTTACCAAATATAAGCAGCACCTTGCCTCTGTCTTTGGCATGTTCTGTTCTGGCAGACTTTATTCAATTCTTCTTTCCATTCTGTGCAGTTTTATTGTTATCAATTTTAGCTTTTTATTTGCATATCCATAGTGATAATCACAACTGTTTCCACATGAAAACACAGCTCTACCAACTGTCTTATCTGGTATATGGATTTTTTTCAGGGTTATTAAACCAACGGTTCATTTGAGATACACATAGTGAACAAGGTGTAGATATAATCCTTCTGTTGAACTTTGTAGTATTAAAAATAAAACACTTTCATTTGTTAGACCTATCAGTTGTTCTGTTTAGTTGGAAATTCACAGATAATACTCATAAGTTGCATTACATATCTATGAGCCTGGGACAGAATAGACATTAATAACCTGGTTTGGGGCTTGCATGTAGGGGGTGTGGTTAGCACCTGAAATTTCTGTCAGTGTGTGTGAGATGATCACTGTTGTTGGTGCTGCACCTGGAGTAAAGCTTGGCTTTTTTATGTGGGCAGCATAGGTGGGTGATGCAGAACAGCAAGTCTTAGCAGACCAAAGCTTTTCATTCTGTGCTACAGCAGGTGGTAGTGTGAAGCAGGTATTTCCTGCGTTCCCTACAGCAGATAAAATTGCTGTGTTAGTACTGTGTGAAGTCTTGCCAGTTGTCCACTCAGATGATGTAAAAGTAGTCCAAACTGGTGGTGAAGTTTTTCTGAAGATTGAAAAGTAGCTCTGTTCTGAATCTTGGGATCTCACTGCTGGAGGGGAGGAAGAGGAATGGAAAATTAGGTTACAAATCCTAAGTTTGAAGAGAATAGAGGCTTTATAGGTAAAGGATGTACCGAATATTACTGCAAAGGCTTTGAATTTCAAGCAGTTGATTCCATGGGTGAAGGGTATAAGCCTTCAGTCCAGTGAGGGAGTGTAAAGTGCAAGTTCAGAAGAAGATTGTTCAATGCTACTTTTATGTTGCCTGATCTAGGACCAATTTGACTCCACCTCGTTACGGCAAGTATCAAGACTGAAGCCTGCTAACAGCTTCAGTCCTGTCCCTCAGGGCTCCTGCTTTGTGTCGGGTGGAGTGAGAAACTGGTTACACAGAGCCATTTGAGCCAAATCATGCCGTCATGCAATCCCATGCATGTTACTGAGCACAATTGAGGTGGAAATCTGTAACTTATATGCCTCGTCCATAGACAGTTTTTACCCTGAACATGTTTGATTCTGTAGGTATCAATAAAAGAGAAAATAATCATTAATGAGCTGTAGTATTTCTGGCTAATGCTCACTGCAGTATTGAGGCTAAATTATACTCGTATCTTCCTAGAAAACCTCTGAAATTTGGCTTCTTTCACAGAGATTTCCTGCAGCCTGTCTACCTAGCTGAGCTAATATGTTCCCCTCCTCTAAAAAGGGTGTGGTGGGTTGTGGTCCCAGAATCACATTATGCCATCAGAAAAACTTTCTCTGAAGATAACTTTTCAAGTATATGCTAATGCTGGTCTTAGAATAACTTGATTGTTCAACACATGCACCTGTGTGGTCATTAGGGAGTTGTCTGGCTGCATATGATTTTACACATCTGTCAGCTAAGTAAGAGGTCCATATTTTGAGTCTAGCTTTGGAAAGTTATTTGTATTTGTGACACTCCCTGGTGGGCTTCTGATGTATATGTGGATGGATGTTACCCAGTAAACTGACAAATTTTGTGCTTTGTGGAGTAAAACTGTGTCTTTATTAGGAAAAAAAGAAGGGGGGGGGGAGGGGGAAGAGAACAAAACCAAACCCAAAGCATCTTTATGCATGGAGGGGGAAAAAAAAGGAAATTACTCAAGAGAAATAGTCTCTTAAACTATCCCATTTCTGGGGAAGCAGGAGAGGCAGATTGTTTTGAATGTACTATTTCTGGATATAAATGTAATGTGAAGTGATACGGTTTTGTGGCATGCACATTCTCCATCTGTTTGGCTGTGGTTTGACTTCTAGGTTATGCCATGCCACAAGCTAACAGTGATGTAAGTAATTTACTGCTGCGTATCACGCAGTGCTTTTCACTACAAGCATCAAGTAATATTAACAGTCACAGAGTGTGTGTGGCATGTATGTCACAGACCAAAGAATATTCGGCCTTTGCTGCATATGTCATAGCTTAGAACTGTTTTGAATAAAACAATGTTGAGGCAACCAAATTCATGGGGGTTATTCCAATTACCTGATACGGAAAACAATTAAAATGTGGCAGGTGGATGTAGAAAAGTTAGAGCCAGTTTCTTACATCCAGAGGCAAGTTGTGTAGTTCTCTCTCTACTGTTTTAAGTAGTTTTTCCATACATTTAGTCCATATTTGTAATACAAATTAGCCTGATTGGTATTACCTCAGTAAATGCTGACCATATGGTTGTTAATGAAGGTCTACAAGACTTCTGTTGAGGTCAGTAGCTTCAAATACATGCACAATGAAAGGGCTTTATCTGCTGGAAGACCTGCTGTTTTCACAGTGCAGCAAACTTCATCAAATTTGTTGGAGTAGTATTTTTCTGTATTTATTCAGTCATTCTTTGAGAGAGGGTAGCAGCTGGCCTTGGACAGTTCTGGCAGTGTTGGCACACAAATTGCTTTTTGTGTGTCTTAGAGGTGTTAATGATGGTATAGAAAACTATAAACAATAGCAAAAGGAATTCTTAAATACATTATCAGTTGAGTTCCTTGTCTTGTTCTGGGAGTGTGTACCATGTCATTGGTGAGATAAGCTTCATCAGAGCTGGACCGATAACTGTAGCATGGTCAGAAGTGGTACATGTGTATGATTAGCTCCTGAGCTGTTATGTATGGTGTTTGGCACCTTTCCAGTGTGGGGAAAGTCTCCTGAGCATACTGTCGAGTATATGCAGGTGTATCACAATTACAACAGACCTGGCTTTTCTGTGGGATAATGTTCATCAAAAAGGTGAACTTGACGTAAGCTGAACAGCAAAAGTGTAGTGGAGTTGGAAATGCTTCCTACAGCAATTTAAGACACATTTAAAATACATAGTCCAGAAAGGAAAATATTTCATGGATATTGGCTCAGTTGAAATTTGAACTTCAAGGATCCCTTCTGGAAGGTGCCGAGTTCCCTGGCTGCGGTCCAGTGATAGGCTTTGACATGCATTTAAATTCAAACCTGAGATGTCAATGTGCTTAAAATTATCCAAGTGCTTAAGGGTCTTGTTGGATTTTGGCCCAAGCTTTCAGAGTCAGTTAAGATCTGAGAGGTGTGCTCAGTTTTAGCATATCATCTAGTCATATTGTTAATGAAAGAAAAGAAATCCCAGGTAACAGAAAATGAAGATGCAAGTAAAGCAAAATTCCTTCTACTGGTTAAAAACTGGATGCCATCTTTATGCCATTTGACTTTTAATGCTGAATAACTTGAGCGAGTTACAGATTCTGCAGTTCCTTTTAGAGTCGTTGAAGAGATTGAGAGCAGAGACTTAGCTTATGTTCCCCTGAGGATGATTCAGAACATCCACAGCTCTTTTTATTGTCTGTAAAAGAGCCTAGGGGATTTAGTTGGCTATATGAGATGCCCACGTTTCGGTCGTGTGAAAACATCCCTATGTCATGCACTTTATTAAAGTCCAGAGGAAAAACTGATGTTAGAAGCTCAGAGAGATCAGACATCCCTATCAGATATGGTAGAACTGGGTCCTCCAAACTTGTTCATAAAAACTTTCTCGACTCTTTGAATCTGTCTGTCTTTGGACATTTGGATGATTATACTCTGTGGGTGACTTCTATATAATATAAAATTGTGCATTGTTGTTATCCTTGTATTGCAAAAATGCAATGAAATGTGCTTTTCTTTTTCTGTCTGGTTCCATTTAGAGGAACACAGTGGAAGCTTAGAATGCGTTACAGCCCTGTTTGTTTATTTGAATGCTTGTGACAACATCAGGGGCTCAATCCTGCTGCATTTTGGAGTTTTGCCACTCGCTTCGCATAGGAGCAGAATTGGGCCTGATGTAGTTCAAATATCTAAAAAGTACCACGTGTGTTTTGTTTTTTTTCTGGACTCAGAATATGAGCAAGTGATTGCTTTTTCTTCAAACAGAGTCGTTTCTGTACTGCTCTCTTCATGGCAGGAATTTTTGCATAATTTTTAATTATATTTGGCCATTATTAAAAGTTCCCAGAATTAATGCCATATGTAAAAATATCTTTCCCAGAGCCTCTCTATGAAAGTGGGGCCGCTGAAAGTGGTCGAGAGTAGTGTAGTGCTGTGTATATTTTTTTTCTTTCTAAATATTACAACGGGCAGAATGTTTTCACAAAGAGGACACTGCACCCCTTAGCGTGCCCCGTCTCTGGTATTTAGTCTAAATGGAAAGTAAATAACAAAGTGTAGATAGCAGTAAAAGTATGTTCCCAAAGCCTTATGTTGCATTTAAAGTAGTATTGCAGCATATGGTAGCTGGCAAACATTTGAATAAACTTGATTTCTGTAGCTGTCTTCCAAGAAACACATCTGTTGACATAGACATGTAGTTTCTGCAGCCCTGTAACATGAATGCATGTACAGTATTATAGCAGCAAACTAAAGGATGGCTAAGCTTGGAGGCCTGGAATAAGGACTCTTACACACTGCTTTCCCTCTGAAAAATTATGAAAAATTACTTCAAGCTGAAGATAAATATATTCAGTCACAGAGTGATGTTTTACTGTCTATAAAATAATTTTAATACATGTTGCCACCCTTCATGTCTTTCAGTTCTAAAACAAAAATTAAATATCAGTGTATTGGATTATCTTTTCTATAAGAGATGTTGAGATAAATGGATGAGGAATTTTTTAATTTTTAAAATTGAGGTGCAGTCTCAAGGTGCAGCTTAATGGTGGAGAAGTCAGCCTCTGCAGAATAACTATGTGTGATTTAAGATGGTTTATAATACTTAACAATATAATCAGTAGATCTCTGGATCAGAACTCAGTACTAAGCTCAGTCTGTTATTTAATGCCAAAAAGCATTTTTAGGATCTTGTGTATGTGAAGGCTTTTATCCATTGTTCTGCTCCTTGCAAACACACCCTATAACCAGTCCTATGTCACTTGCTCTATGCTTTGTGCATCTCAAAATATCACATAGCAAGTTTTAAAATGTTTCTTCAGATATATGCTTAAAGCTTAGTCAAGATCCATAAATGATTCAGTACATATGGGCTTAGGTCTCTTGTGAGATGTGAGGGCTCCAACTTTTGTACATGAAGCTGAACATTTACATTTTGTTCCAAATTGAGTTTTTATTTCAGTCAAACAAATCCAAATCCAAAGTTTTCATTCAACTATTTGGCAGCCCTTTCTGTATTTCCATGCCTTCTTGATTGGCTGCTGAGGGCACTGACCTTTAGATGTGCAGTAAGGTATTATTTGGGCTTTGTTTTGTTTTGATTTGATTTTAGTTGTAGCAGTGGAGATGCATATAAACTTAATCACATATTGAGGAGCCCATATTTTGGTATAAATTATAACACAAATATTTGAATGGAATAACTGTGTTGTTGTAATCTGTAAGATTTGATTCTTGCATGTAGGACATCGAAGGGGCTCACATGAGAATCGCTTAGATCGTTCTCCTGGTACCACAGACAGCTTTGCTGTTGAACCTGATGCCTGCCTCCAGGTGTGCTGGCAGCCTGCAGCAAATACTAGCTACGCAAGAAATTCAGTTCTGCTTTCGTTGCAGGCAGGGGCTGAACCTTGCGCTGGCTTTGCCCATGCGTGGTACTTGCAATCTGCCTTTTAGTGTCTTAAGAAATGAAGAGTGGAGGCCTGTGCTTTCATCAAGAGGTTTTGTTGAAGTTATATACACAAAGAAATGTCTATGTTTGGTTATGGGATGGTACATTAATACAGATACGACTTTTATATACACAGTGCAGCCAGTTGAAAGATATAACTTCCCTGAATGGCCTGCACTGCCAGATCTGTGCTCTGTGGAGCTCCAGGGAGAACTGGGAAGAATCTGTCTGATGTGTTGGATCACAAAAGTCAGATTCTGTGTGTGTAAAGATGAGTGAGCTTTTATTGATTTTGGTTGTCATTGCAACATGGTGTTGCATGTGAGGCCTTCAGAATTATTGTCTTCAAGCCGTTCTTGCTCTCAGTATCATTGTAATGTCCCCATCTCTCTAATTTCAGCTATCTGCCAATTCCGGGGTCACTGAAAAACTTGTAGAACATAAAATAGCTGAGCACAACTGATTTCTCATAGAGCTTTCGATAGAAAAGGTGCTTTCAAAATGGTGACTCCTAGAGTTGAATATGATCTAGGGAATGAGTAAATGCAGCTGAGAACTGATCTCTAACAGTGCTCACTTAGCCGCTTATAGATAAAAATGTTCCTTCTTCTCTGGGCTGCAATATATTTTAATATAAGAAATCACAGCTATCTGAAATCTTTCTGTTTGTTACAGTGAATACAAGTGTTTTCCTTGTGAATCACCCTGAAATTTTATATGAATATTTTCCATTCATACCTTTTTTTCCTTATTGAGCTGGTAAGCTGAAATTCTTTGTTACAGTTGCAACAGAAAAAAATCAAATATCAGTATGTATGATACCTCACTGAAGTTTGTGTTACAGACTTCATTTTTAATTTGTGTGTTTGTTTTTTAAAGTGATCCAAAACTTTCATGATGGTTAGCTTTAACAAAGAAAAGAGAACCTCTTTTTAAAACATTGTAGATCATACCTAATGCAAGGAGAAACTGACAAGGGCATTTCCAAGTAAAACAATTCTTTTATGTAGGTCAGCTGCAAAACCCTAGTGAAAATGCATCTTAAACAGAGGTGCTCAAAATGGTCGGTGCAACTGCTTTGTCACATGTAAGTTTCCTTGCAACATATTTGTAACAGAGTTGATGAAATCTCTGTAAAAATCAAAGCTTTTCTAAAGTAAACTGTTAAATTTAGAAAGATATCTCATATCCTAACTCAGCATAAAAGTTGCAAAAAGTTACAGGAATAATTACCTAAGAGCAGCTGTAAGGACAGTCACATTCACACTTCCAATTGGCCTTGAAGTTCGTGAGTAATGATTGAGTGGTTTATATATTTTATTTTTTTTTTTTTTTTCAGTGACAGCTTGTACGGTTTGGCACTCTAGAGAAATGCTGTAGGAAAAGAAAAGAGGCCTAAATAAGGTCTGAAAAGAAAGAAGCCCTAAGAGAAAGATCACTCTCCAAATTCTTCTCTGCTTTAAAACAGAGCCTAGCTTTGCACTCCTTATCCAGAAACAACTCCTTTTGGAAAAAGGCAGAATTTCCTTATGTAAAGAAACCAAGATTCAGTATTTCTCTTTGTAGGAAGATGTATAAATGCTAGGGATAAGTGACTAAAAAAAAAAAAAAAGGCATGAAAGTTATTAGAAGTGCGTGTGTGTGTACACACATTTATACACATATGGCTTCATATTTTACAAACAGAAATATGAAACCTTGTACGTACCTGATTTTTGATTGTGATCTTATACATTTATATGTGTCTATTGCGGGTATTACCCAGGCTAAACTAGCACAGGTAGGTTAATGTAACTGTAGTCTGCTGTACCACAGTCTAAATTCCTTTTTGTGGTGCTGTAATTCAGATTACATGTCCCGTTCTGAAAGTCTGGCCTCTGCACTGTTTCCCTTGATCCTGAATGTTTTAACTTAGCATGTGACTCTGTTTTTAAAAAGCATTTAACTCAAGTAACTCTGGTTTACCAAATCATCTTGGTTATGTTTTATAATGCCCTGTCTGCATAACTTATGTTTTTTGGAAAGTTTACCCAGTGGTCACCAGGACTTTCAGTACTACCCCCATTTCTTCCTTACTTCTTGGGTCTGCTGTGACCCTCTTAACGCTTCTTATTTCAACACAGAGGTGGTGACAGTCATAGGGCAACAGGAGCTTAGCAGAAACCTGTATGCTTGCAGTTCTTGTCGTCTTGGGGAAGTGGTGGCTGATGCTTTCATCCTGCACCACTACACACAGCATTGGACAAAGCCCCTGCTCTGCTGTGCTGAAGCAGGAAAAGGGTCCTTGCTGGCATTGCAGCAGTGGTATTTTATTAGACTTACAGTTTTCCTTCTTGTTTCTGTATACACAGCAATCTCTTAGTGCTCTTTGGTCTCAAGATTAAGCCGTCATTTTTTACCGTAAGTCCTTTTACATTGGTCCCACTGCTTACAATGGCTCCATTGAATCTTTTGATAGATCAGTTTTCAGCAAGGCTGGGGAAATCAGTTTATCTTCAGCAAAAACAGACAGCACACTAAAATGCACATTTACTATTTAGTGGACTGACTCCAACCTATCAAAGAACGTATTTACGTTTTTTTAAAAATAGAGCCATAAGAATAAGAGGGGAGAGAGGATAATTTCTAATAGTATTTCAGCTTACAGAATTGCTTAGGGTGGAAGGGACCTCTTGAGATCACCTAGTCCAGCTGCCCTGCTCAAGCACGATCAGCTAGAGCAGATTGTCCAGCACTGTGCCCAGCCACCTTCTAGAAAATGTGTTAAAATATATGTTAGTCTGTGATTTGTAACACCTCCAACTGTATCATTCAAACCTGCTAGCCATTTAAGGAAGATCCAGTGCTAACATTGTCCAAGCATTCATAATCTTGGATAGTTTGCATTTTTTCTTATTTGTGTGCTCTACCATCCAGAGGGTGTTTGTCCTATGGCAGCGATTGACTGAGTGCGGTGAAATGAAAGCACGTGCTATGCTGATAAGTTCTAGTGTACTTGCCTAATAAAATCCTAAAAATGGAAGGGTTAGTTTAAAACCATAAAATAAGCTGACAAAATTACAGTGGTTCATGGGGTGTGGGATAGGGAATGGTTTTAACTCCTAATAACTACAGACACGCCATTGGGGGAATTTTCCTATTTGCACTTGACACTGGCTGTACTTACCTGCTTGTCACTTAAAACAAAATGATGGGGACACCCATTAGGTACTTCACTGATAATTTCACCTGATTTAGGAGTAAACTGGGTCCCTCAGTGATGGGAGTTTTTAGGATCTCAAAAGCTCCTATGTCCGCTGAAGTTTCTGAGAACTAGAGCACGAAATGAAGCAGTAAACATACAGTGGAAAGAGCATGCTGTGCACTTTCTTCAAAGTGCAATTAAGATGGATCTTAATGAGACACCTTGAACGGCTTCTTCAAGGACCATTGGACTAGTCTCTGTGCTGGAATAATATGTCCAGACGTCTTAGTTCAGTTGAGCAGTACAGTGACAGAATACTACTTGAGCTTGAAATGTTTATAAGAGGTAATAGTAAAACCAGCGAGCAATGAATTATCATTGTCCTGCTGGGATATGATGAAAGCCTTTATGAGAATCTCCATGTCCCGGTGGGACAGTATGGGTGGTAACTTGGAGAGATTTGTAAAATGGTAGTATGACAGCTTTACAGTCAGATTAATACAGGCTTCAAAAGAAACCACAGGGTCAAAAATGACCTCCAGACTCCAGGCTTTAAAGGCTAAAAGATCTACCATTGAAAAGGGCAGTTAAAAAAAGAGGTGATACATAGCTTTGAAAGGACAGTCAAGGTTAGATTACTTGGGCTCCAATAACCTTTAAGATAAGATATAATTTAATGATGCAGATATTATGTCTGGAATTGAATTGCACCACAAGGCGTGAATTATTCCAGTTACGTGATCCTTGAGGTGAAGAGTGAAGGTGTAATAAGAGGACAGTTTGAGGGATTGAAATAAGGAGAGGGTAATGTTTTAATCCACTGGAATTGGTTAGATGTATAGGGGCTTATAAATAAAAAACAAGAGATGCACGTGAGGGAGGAAGATGGGCGAGGAAAACTAGCCAAATAGTTTTTACACATCTCAGGAAGAGAGTGTTGAAGGCAGGTTGAGAAGTTTAGACTGCTGCTTGAGCAGGGGGAACCCAGCGGAGATGTGCATTCCATTCATCTGAACGGCTCCTCTAGTAAAAACATTGCTAGACACAAGCACCGTCCAGGAATGGCAAATGATGAATGACTTAGCAAGCTATCTTGCTGGGTATTTAATCTGTGTGGTTATCTAAATAATTTGAAATGCTTCTCTTGGCCTGAGCCAGGCTGGGCAAAATCAAGTGCCATGCATTAAACCTTGTGCTATTTCAGCTCTCAGGTCCCAGCAGGAACCCAACAAGATACGGCTCTATGAAAGGTGATACTATATTAAACTAATAGTACAAGTTGTATCAAACTCAGTTCCAAATTCAATACAAAAAGTCATGGGTTTAGAAGGCATTTTAAATCTAGCACTAGCACTTCAGTCACTTCTTGATGTCAGTACAAAAAAAATGCTTTGTACAGCTGCTGACTGAAAGGAAGATGAGAGGTTAATTTGGGTTAGCGGAAATGAAAGACGTGCAGTGGAAAAAGTATTGGTATCAGAATGTTTATGGAATTTGTGATTAAATAACAGAAGTGTTTAAATTGGAGGGCGAATTTAAAGTGTTCCTTTTTATAATTTTTTCCCCATTTATGTGAAATTGAAATTATTTACGAAGGTGTACAAGGAAATATTAATTTTTCCCCCACTTAAAAAAAAGCAAAGATGATGGCAAATCCATCTTAGTCTCTTACTGTTCAAGCCTTCTTGAGCTAGGGCCTGAGCCACCAATGCGTATTAAAATAATTCTGCTATTCTTACAGTTGATTACAGTGCTCTGTTATAAAGGGTGGAGGCACTTGGTTGTTCTCCAAAGAAAGTGAGTAATAATTGACCTAATGTACAGAGCACATGAATAACATATTCTTTTGGTAAGAAATTTATGTTTTACAGGGTGTGCTAGAGTTCACATCCCTTTTTCACATCTTCCAAAAGATTTTAAAATACTCAGCTGCTCTATTAAATTTCTAATTCAACAAATACTCAAATACAAAGTATGCGTTAGATAAAGCTCTTGAGTTGAATCCAAACGTTGAAAAATCTTTTAATCTGCCTTGAAAACAGCTGTTTAGAATTTCGAATAGAAATAACAACTTCCTTCAGCCTATGTTGTTGATGTCCACTTCAGTCTCAAGCTGGGAGGAATTTCTCTTTGTTACTCTGATGCAAAGTCTTGCTGCTGTTGCAATGATTTGACTATCCCCAAAACATACCAGGAGTGGTATCCTGGTCCTGTTTGAAATAAATGGTAACACTTCCTTTGAATTCAATATAATAGAGGAGAGACTTACTCAAAAGACTTGAGACAGTATTGATCCTTAAATTGTAGTTGTCTGGAGTGCAGCTACAGAAGCTGTTATCGACATCTCCCAGTACTAAGAGACTGCCACTGTTCTTCATTCTTCTTGATATGAGGATTGTGTTTTTTAGTGTCTGTAATCATTTAAACAAATTAGATAGGGTTTGTGCATACGTGCATGCAACTTCTATTCCTTGTTTATAAATACTCGGGTAATACTATAAAATGTTGTGTAGTGACTCTGCAATAAATACCACAAATGAAATTTCTAGGCAGCTGCCCATTGCATCCAAGGAAATACCAAAATAGCTTAAGAAGGCTATCATTACAATGAACATCAAAAGCAGTAGTGATCTGCAACTTATTGTAAACTATTGCCAAAACCTTGTAGGGAATTATTTACATTTATTCTACAACTCTTCATTTTGCTATGTGCAAAAGGTAAATTACACATGCAATTCATACACACAAGTGTGTGTGTGTGTATTGGTTATATATTCAAACATGTGGGCAGTATTTTAAACTCGGAGGGCAGAAGTCTTACGCTGTTCAGAGAAGCGAAGCCTGGATGAAACTTCTCAGTAACTGTGGAAATGATCCAAAACCTACTCCTGTCAAAGAAAGGGACACCCAGAGACTTGGGTGGGCTTTGCATTGGGAGTCAGAGTTGGCATGATCAGATCTTGTCAGCCAGCTTTCAAGAAGGTGTGCAAGGTTATTGCGAAAGCAGTTAGCTCTGTGCTCTGTTACCACACAATACTATGAATCACTAATTTTGGATAAAAGTAAGAAGTGCTGAAAGGCATAAGCCACAAATATGAACGTGTTTTAGCAAAGAAAACTGTTACCTGTGGCTGTAGGGTATGGGAAATACCATTATATGGAATGGTATTTATTTAACAGCGATTTGGGATTTCAAGATGACGAATAAGAAATATTCCAGTAGAGTAAATAGCAAACAAAATACATAAAACCTTTTATAATGTAGTGTGCTTTTTCTTTTGGGCTTATATGCTGCATGCACAATCTTTCATGTGATATCTCTAAAGTGTTTCTTGAATGCAGGTGTGTACATTGGTTAACACATAGAGGAGTTTGTATGTGAAATCTTTGTCCTATTTTTTCAGCTGGTGGTTTTTTTTTTTTTGGGGGGGGGGTGTTATTGTTGTGTTGTTTTGATTTGGTTTGGGTGTTTTTTTAAGTAGTCAGTATTGTGTGTGGTTTGCAGTGATGTGAGACTGATGCAGAGGTATCCTGGGCAGATGGAGTACCCAGGATGCCAATGACTCTACACCTCTTTTCAAGCAGGAGATCGCAGGCAGCAGGCTTGCTGCCTGGCAGAGGGGCAGCCTGATGCTTACATGTAAAATAAACAAGATCACATTTGTGAACGAAGCTTTTAATCAGCTGTTTAAAAGTTGCTGATCCAATTTCAAGTTCCTAATTAAATGAAATGGGGGAAAGAGATTAGCATGCTGCTAGGCAAGAGTTCCAATCCAGGGGTTATCTCATTTCAAACGTGTGGGGTAAATTACATTATCTTCATAATTTAGGCTTATAGTATATTCACACACTAAAAGCAAGTTCATATGTAAGGGCAATTTAACCACTGCAAGCTTATTTTATAAGACTAAACTATTTGATGCTTTAAATACATTTTTTCTAATATATATGTTATTTATCACAAGTGTAGTTGAAACCTGAAGCTTAATTATTAAATTAGGTGTTCAGGCACTTTCCTGACAAGAATGATGTGGATAAAAGACATTATTTCTGGGAGAGGTCTTACTTAGCCTTTGGATATAGTGCAAAATACCTCTGATAATCAGGAGGAAGTTTTCTCTTCCACCGAAGTGTCTTAAATTATGAGTTTTCTAATGTTTTATGAGTTTATTTTTTTTAAAGCCACCTAAAAGTTTTCCCACAGCGCTGGTTTACAAGCAGCTGAAACTTTAGACACCATTCAGAACAGTCTGTTGTTCCATTAACATTGCTGGGAGTGAGGCACATGTGTATTGGTGACCACCTAGATTCCTAAATGTACCCATTCTATTAAAAATTAAAAGAAAATATTTCCTAGATTTTTAAGTACAGGTTTGAATTCGCACTATAATTGCTAAATTTGCAGCTTTAGATAGATGCCAGAGCTCCCACGGAAGAACTTTAAACTGCATTATGCCGTACTCTGTATGCCTACGCCTTGTAACTCTTTGCTGCTCCTCAGCTTCCCTTCCTCTCTCTCCTCGTATCAGTTGTGGGAACGCCAATGTGCTGCCTGTCATGTACGCTCTTGCGCTCAGTCCCAAGCAGAAGTCAGCTTTTAATACCTAAAGTATCTGCTGTCTCAGCTGTGAATCTGCTTTTGGCTTGAGGGGGATAGGGGAGTTGAATTGGACTAATAGCTTCCTAACGGCTTAATACTTCATTTGAAGCTCAGTGAAGTCAAAAGGATACTCAAGGGTTTCAGTGGTGTGGATCACATCCTGTATCCAAAAGGGTAAGGTAAGCATTTAGTCATTGCTTACACATGGATTACCTCACTTGTGTTCTTTCTGTGAGTCCTGATTTCTTGACAGGACCACCTCTTAAACTCAGTACCTGCTTTGTATGATGCTGAGTTACAGCAGGAAGACCTGTTATGGAGACAAAAACGAACAGGATGTGATTTAATGGTCTGGTGACTGTGAAATGGAGCTTGTTCTTCTCAGAAATAATTTAAATCTGTATCTTTAACTGCTCACTTATTTTCATTTTTTGAAAGGTGAATTTTAAATCTAAAGATGGGAACACAGTTAGGCCTTGCCATGGTTTATTCTGCTCCAATCAATTGTTCTTTCAGTGTAAAAAAATATTTCAGAAGACAGTACTACTAGGTATTTACTATCTGTTAGAAATCCATTAGCTATAGTTTTAAATTTTTCCTTATTCAATACACATAATTTTATTCCTTTGAGATGGATAGATAGGAGTTGCCTAATTTAACAGATAAGCAGTATGTTGCCGGTGCTGGATTAGGCCATTCTTCATGTGATTTGTAACCCCCTTTTTAATCTCATATCCTCATTTATCATAGGCCTGGTGTTTGTTTTTCCTGATTGAGGATTATGACATTGAACTATACAAATAACATCAGGGTACCTCGTTTGTACCTTACCAGCTTGAAAGTATCAAAGTAGAAAAAGAATATGGGAGGAAAACACCTTTTGGGAAAACTGATGGTTAAGATGTGCAATTTGTGTAATCATTTTTTATTCATACTTGGTCACCCAATGGTAGCTAGAGGATAATATTTCAGATTGCATAGCTAGGTGGGATACGATGGTCTACTGTGTCAGTGAGATGCGCATCACATTGCCATGACATTCTTGGGCACCTTTTTGCTTGATGGAGCATGAAGGTGAGCGCTGCTAATGCCCTTGCCCCCCCTGCAAAGTGTGGTGCTTGCTGCAGGTCACGCAGCTCCCAGTTGGAGCCAGCACTACTCCCGCTCTACACGATACGCAGATTCTTCTCCTGGATGGCTTTGCCTGGCTGGCTGCTCTCTACTAGTTGGCTCTCTGGACCTCCTTTTTAACTAGTTAGCTGGCTGGCCTGTCCTGGCAAACCTCCCTCCCCTGGTTGGCTGGTGAAGCTCTCGGGCTGGCCAGCCTTTTCCTTCCCTTCCCCTTCCTTTTCTCCCCTTCTCACACATGGTGTCTGCTGGCTCCCACTGTTTATCTCTCCATGTCTCTGTGCCTCCCACTCATTTGTTAGATTTGCTTTGATCCATCCCGTCTTTGCTGCCTTCCTGTTTTTCTTCCCTCTGCTCTTTTGCTGTTTTGCTTCTTTGTATCCTTGTTTCCTTCACACTTGTTCCCTGAAGGCTTTCTGCTCTGGCTTTCCCCTACCTACAGGCAGCATTCATCTTTTCCAGAGCTTGCTGTCTCACTTTTGTCCGTTCACCTCATCTAGCAATCACATTATTTGAAACGTTGGAGAAACGGTTCTGTTTGTCGTTTTTTATTTCCTACAGTCATTTTCATAAGTTCCTTTATAAATCTAGTCTGTGCTTACGTAGAAATGCCGGTGATAAAATTCCAGCTGAAGCGCTTTGTCATGCTTCTGTGTCATCTTTCGCATAATTGTGGATTATCAAGTGTCTCTGTACTCTCTATAATTTACTGTCATCTCCCTTAGGACTCTTAGAAATGTCACAGCTCACTGTTTTAATCCAGACATCGCAATTATAACTAGTCTCACAAACACTTCATTATTTTAGTGTGGAGTAAGTACTTTGGGGTGATCACAACGATGGGAAAGGAAGTGTGGGGAAAATTCATGGCAGTTGAAAATTTGCTGCTGAAGACTCTGAGAGAGGGCATAAAATTCTGTGGCCATTCTTCTGCATATTTCAATCTTTGTTCCAGAGTCCTTATTCAGACACAGTTCCT
>NW_009648559.1:3146554-3176803 GCF_000708025.1 Charadrius vociferus
GTTAGGACTAGAGAAACAGATCTCTGTTGTTAGATACTATAGTGTACCTCATGTCATCTGTGGTTAAAAAACCCCATAAATACCTATACTTTTTGTCCCTGTTTGGTTCAAAGCTATTTTCCAAGTGCTTCTTTTGCTCTTTCTCTCCACATGGCCAATGTTTTTTTCATTCTCCCTAATTATGGGGTACCTAATATCACTCTAAGTACTGATTAACAAGTCAGTCCCTACTGGTAGCTACACAACCTTGTCCACTAGAAAATACTGTCATCCCCCCGTATGTGTTTTCTCATTTCATGACAGAAATATGAATCCCATGTGAGAGGGCATTGTTCCCATCTAGCAGCCCATTCCCTTCAACTGAGTATCATCTGTCCTTCTCTAAGATTTTCAAAGTTTTTGGATTGCTTTTATACATGCGTATCCAGTATAGATATATTTCTGAAAAAAAAAAATAAAAATTCATAGCAACTATTGAGCTGGAAAATTAATTAGACGACTTAATTGATTGTGCATGAGTTCCTCTGTGGAATGTATTCTGCTGCTGTTACACTCACCCAGCACAGAAAATCTCAGGAGCTAATTCCTCTGGTCATTTACTAAAAACTGACAGTTAATTGAACATGAAAACAAAACAAAACAAAACAAAAACCTTGGAGGGTCTTAACACAAAAAACATTACATGAAAGATCTTTTCTCATTTTATTACATTAATGCCAAGAGGCCTGAACTCAGCTTGAGGCTCTCTTTACCGTTCACAAAACACAAGTCTGTGTCCCGAAGGCTGTGTAGTCTGAAGAGGAAAAAACCCCACCAGCATCCAGAAGTATTGGCAGCCCCACGTTACATGTGTGGAGCTAATATACACGGAGATTAAGTCACTTGTATAAGGACGTACAGGGAGTCTGTAGTGGAGTCTGAAACTGAACCCAGGTCATCTCAGTCTCAGCCAAGTGTCTCAACCACAAGACTATCCCTCCTCTTCAGTATGTCAGTGTAGAAAGTAGGCCAAAAAGCAGTTTCCATCCTTTTATACACAGCATTTTGTAAGGCTGTGAAGTATTATGTATTAGACAGGCATCTGGACCAACAGCAGTTTCTGCGGATACTTTTATCTGTAAACAGAAGCAAAGCCAGTAAGGGCTTTGTAAATTTTACATAAATTATTATTTTATCTATAAATAGCATAGTTCAATCTATAAATAGTATACTTGATTTAAAGGCATTTTAATGATTTTTAAGAATGGAAAATGTATTTAAAGGATTCTGTATTCTGTGGCTCTCTAATTTTCATATGTTTTAGGTTCTGGTACTAGTCATACATCATGATACATTAGCAGTGATGCGTAGCTATGCCAAGCTATGTAGCGTGTTACACCATGCGGTGTAAGCTGAGAAAGGGAGGCTCGGGTCGCGTGACAGGCTAACGCACCCGTGTTACCCAAAGGTTAAGTACTCCTGTGTTAGGAGTTAGTGAGGCTTGCAGTTTGCTGACCTAAATCTGAGTGATTCCTATTATGTTGAGCATTTACTTAACTTTTGGAGAATCTCTGTATAACCAGAGTGTAACAAAACTTCTGCTTTAATCTTTTGTACCCTAAATGGAAGGAGAAAAAAAAAAAAAAAAAAAAAAAAAAAGATGTGAGTATGTGTGGATATGTGTGCATGTATATCCATCATCCTCCTTCAGCTGGGATCTCCCATTTTTTTATGAAATCAGCAGTACTGTGTTGAAGTATACAAAGAACAAGCCAGAGCTGTTCATTCCCCTCAGTGCCCTAGTTAGCTATTCACAGACATCTGCATCATTTACTGAACTCCTGATTCCTTCCTCCCACATCCCCTAAATAAAAATTACTTACCTGCTTCTCACTGACGTATGTTCTGGAGCACCACTTTTATGAACTCCATTAATTGAAGCCATTAAGTCCAGATGTTCTGTGCATTTACACAGATAAATTTCAGTGATTGTCATGGCAAAAAAATTAAAAAGTCAGCTTTGAAGGACCACTGGGATTTATGCAGCATGGAGGTGAGAGAAACTTGTTTTTCAACCTAGAGCCTCTAAAATAAGTAGTGAGAAATCATCCAAAACTGCACAGCAATCAATGTAATGGACCATTTCGTACAAACAACGGTCTCCAAAATTCTGTTGCTATTCCCTGTGAGCACGTAATTAGTAAAATACAATTGGAATGTGTCACTTTCTGTTGAGCCAGTATGGCCCAACTTTTGGAAAGAGGCCTCTGAACCTGGGTGGATCTCTCTCTTCCCCTCACCCCCATGTTTTCTACATGTGGATGTGTGCATGCACAGTCACAGGCAACGGGATTCCCCCACTGAATTGTCATTCTCTCGTCAAAGTCAATGAGCCTAACCCTTTACTTGTAACTGGGACCTGGAGTTTGTGCTGGATGTCCGTGTCTGGGCACCTACAAAATCAACAAGTCCTATCTAATAGGGAGGAAACAAAAGTCAGTTGGGATTTCAGTCTCAGAGCTTGAATGTTCATGTTCAAGGCACTCAGGCTGGTGACTGCTTCCCAAGTTTTAATTATTTGCTCCATGTGTGGAGGCAAATGAAATCCTAGGACCTGACGTTCCCATCAACAAGTAGAAGAGACGCCAGTTTCCAGTGATGAGGTAAAAATAGAACTGCAATACCTGTTACACTAAAACAATATGTACATAGCGAGTCTGACAAATAAGAAAAGGCCAAGGGCGTCACACAGATGCTATTAAAAAGTTAAGAATTGTTAAACAATACGCTAAGATTGTGGAGTTGCATGCATTTTGAGTAAAAGCAGTGTTTCCCATGTTTGCCTAGAGTATTCATAGTAATTCGAAGCCTTTTAGAAAGGCTTGCAATTGTTCTCAACCAATATCTTAAGTTAAAAAGTAAAATAAAATATGCTCTTCATTACATCGCTAACAGGAGAGTCAGTAAAGACCTTTCAATCTTCTTGCCTGCCGCATGCAACTAAGAAAAGAATTTGACCCTAAGTTTGATAATTGAGGATTCGTATCTCCTTCCCCCCTACCAGTTTTGAGATATTTAATTAGTTCTGCACTCTCGTTGCTTGGGAAAATCAGGCTTTTGATGTGGTTTTAACAAAGAGTATTTAATTGACCATTGTCATAAATAGTTTCTGTAAACCTTAGATTAAAGATGTGATGGATACAGAAAGTCCTCAGTCACTTGAGGCCAGTCATTCATTGACTTTGGGGGACATCCAACCATTAGTGCTAAGCAAAGACAAGACTCCAACCAAGTGGTCAATGAAGACAGGAACGACAGACCTTAAAGAAATAATTTAATTTTACTTTTTTAAATTAAATACTAATATATCTGATGTTCATTGGCTCTTTGCAATAAATATAGGAGTCTGGAAGCTCTGTATCTTAATTTTTTCTAAAGATTATTCACAGTTAGCAACAGAGCAATTTAATGCTTTAGTAAATATTACAAGGAAGTGTTAAAGAAGAGAGAACCCTGGACTCACTGAAAACTTGTACAATCCAAAGAAGACCAGCGAAGGGCAACTAAGATGATTGAGGGATTGGAGCATCTCCCTTATGAAGAAAGGCTGAGAGAGCTGGGACTCTGTGTCTATGTGCCTATGGCACACAAGTATCTAAAGCGTGGGTTGAAGGAGGATGGAGCCAGACTCTTTCCAGTCGTTCCCAGTGACAGGATGAGGGGCAATGGGCACAAGTTGGAACATAGGAGGTTCCATTCAAATACACGGAAAAACTTCTTTACGGTTCAGGTGACAGAGCACTGGCACAGGCTGCCCAGGGAGTTTGTGGAGTCCCCTTCTCTGGAGATTTTCAAGACCCGCCTGGATGCAGTCCTGAGTAATGTGCTCTGGGCAATCCTGCTTTGGCAGTGGAGTTGGACTAGATGATCTCTAGAGGTGCCTTCCAACTCTGAAGATTCTGTGATTCTGTAATAATAACTGAGGGGTAGGGACCATAGTAGCATCTCCAGAATTGTACAAAAAATTAAGAGTAATAAAACACATGAGTGTTAGCATCTCATGTACTTTATCTTAGTGGGTATAATAGATATTTTTTTTATAAAATTATGCTTGCTTAGTTGAAAACACTTGTGAGTCAAGGTTAGATCATTTGCCTTTTTGGAAGGAGATGTTTCCTACTTCTAGCAATAGGTGTTGAATACATGAGATAATTCCAGAGTTATGGCATGTATTCTGTAACATTTCAACAGAGATACCATCAGACTTACTCAGAGTTAAGTAGTGCATGTTATTACTGTGTTTATTTTTGGACCACAGTCTTAATGCAAATCCCATACATGTGGTTATGCAAAATGAGCCAGATTCTGGTCATGATTACACTGGTGTACACAGAGTGATGCCACAGCTTCATTGAGGAAGGAATCTGATCCTGTAACACAGAGCGTTGCATGGTATTTCAATTAAGTGGTTGATGTGTTTCACTGTAGAGTTAGAGGTGACATATTAGTGTCCGAAGCAATTTTTGTACATTATTGACTTAAATTTGTAACGCTTTCTGAAAATTTTCAGGGGATTATTGTAAAATCATGAATGAAATAATTGTTAAAAGATTTCTGTGAAAATTGAAATACTGTATGTTGACATTGTTTTCCGCATAATTTTTGTATCTTTTTAGCTGGCTATTTACAACATAAAACCCTGTGTTACAACCTTACTTAAAAAGAACAGTATTAGTTATTCAAAAGTATTCAGGCTAATAAAAAAACCATATTCAGTATTTACATCCTATCAAAGCTGACATCACTAAAAATACATGAGTATTGAGAATACAAAAACCCTGGTAACTGCCTAGCTGAAGAAATTTGGCCAGAGAGCTGTCTGCCGTGTGGAGAAGAATCTTTACAGGAATGCAATCTGCGTGCTCCTTGCCTTCGTTCCGCGGAAGTTTTCCACAGCCATAATTTCTCAGGAGTGCTGGTCCTTTTGGGTTATGGCAAAGAGGGAGCTTGCTTAGGACAAACCAGTTGATTCCTGGCAGTTGTTATAAAGGAATAAGAAGAAATTGTTGCTTGCTCTAATTACCTTGTTAAAGAGCTGCCAGGACTTTAGAAGTTCTGCATTCTGTTAGGACCACAAAAATTATTTGCCCATGTGTCATTATGATAATATATACTTACCAACACCCAAAACATCATTATTACATGTACTGCCTTCCCTTTAAGTGATCCACACTGAAAGTGAGTCGAGTTCTGGTCTTTCCTGCTATATGTTTACTCATTGTATTTCACTTAGCTTGAGCAGTGAAATTGGCTCCCTTCCTCCTCTCACCTCCCCTTTTTATTTATAACCCATTTTCAGTTTTGGGCTGAGTTTCATTCCAGTGCTCTGCAATTGTATTGTGTTTCATGACACTGCAGAGGAACAGTTATATTTAGAAAAAAAAAGTTATTTCTGATGTATCGTACCACTCACCTTTTTAAACGGGAGCACTATCTCTTCAAATCCTGTGTGGCGTTGCATTGTATGAAAGCATTTTCCCTTTTTTTGGATGTTGGTCTATTTAGTATACTGGGTTTTTTGGATGTTGGTCTATTTAGTGTAGTCGTTAGGATCTATTTTTCTTACACGGTTTGCACTACTTTTGGATAGTGTCAGTAATTTTATAGTCACTGTCTTCTGGAAGCAAAGAGAAGAAATACACAGAGCTCATCTACTAGCTTTGTCTTTACCCTGCTATTTAATAGTTAATACTTTGTGGTATGTTAAGAGAGTTTCTATAACGTGGCACTTCTTAAGAACTCTTTTTAAAAAGTAGTAATAAACTTCAGCCAACTTGTTCTTTTTAAGTGAAACTTCCAGAGTTCTTCAACTGAATCCATTCTCCTTAATAATCATTTGGTCTTGACAATAAATATGTCACCAAAGTTACTTACTTTTTTGCAAAAAGAGAGATGGAAGTCAACTCAGAATTTTATTTCATTGTTGCTAGCCTGTGAAAGAAATTGGAAAAATTAAAATCTGCAAAGAACTGTTTCTTTGTAGCTTGTACAGCAAAGTAGGGTGGGTTAGAGTTTGTCAGGTAACTGATTATTCAGAAATGAGAAGTTATTCTGCATTTAACTGCATTGCTTACTGTTTTCTTCATCATGGAAAAGAATAAAATGTGGTAACAATTTTCTGTATTTGGACTGCTGCCGCACATAATTGGGAACAACAGAGCTAAAGCCTTGATTTTGGTGAAATGCTTAGTCTGCGTGTTGGATTAAAATGTGTGCAACAAATCACTCCAATTCTATAATAATTTTTGAACATTATTTTTTTATTTTATTACTGTAGTGTTATTACTTTTCAGCTACAGACGGCGAGAACTGGGTCAGTTGCAAGAACAAAATTGGCATGAAAATAGTTGTATATTTGTTCTTGAAAATGGGTTGCCAAAATACTTTTGAAAATGGTCAGCCTGAGTTGTTCTGTACATCAAATGCAGCTGATAATGTTAGTTTCCCGTGGTTAGTAAGCTGTTATTTAAAAGTCCTGTTCTTTAACCAGTATCCTAGGAAGACTAGATAATATTTGCTAGATAGACATGTTAAACAGATCATCTGTGCAGAAATGGATGTGTGAAGCAGCTTACAGAATGGAAAATAAATTTAGGCTGAAGTGTGCCAGCAAGTCAATATATGAGAACAATTTGCAACAAGCAAAGGTGAGGAAGACATGCAGAAACGGGGTCATCAGAATCATGAATTAAAGAATAATATTCCTGGGACTGGAATATATGAGGCAGTAACTAACTTTTGTGGCTGACTAACAGAATAAAGAGTTATGATACCAGTAGAAGTTATTTATTGCAAGTGTTAGATATGCTTCCATGGATGTTTTTTACTCTTGTTAAAATAACAAGAGGCAACTTGGAGCTGTGATCTGTCCGCAGCACAGCTGTGGTATTTTGAGACATTGCTGCTGCCAGATTTATACCCCTGCCAGAAACAATGCCTGAATGGTTGCGCTGAGTCCCTAGTTCCAGTGACATCTTAGCACTAGCCAGTGTTAAATCTCAGCAATTTGAGCTTTGTGTTGCACTGTGCGCTGAAGCAGCTGGGAAGGGGTCTTGTTAATATGTGAAGCCATCTCTGGCACTGGAAGGGAGCAGGCAGAAGTGGCATGGTGATAATTTCTTCACATACCTAAACCTCATTGGTAAGAAGTGTTAGACATCATAGGAAATAAAGTTTTAAAATATTTACCAAGTTTTGTTTCCTTTCATTCTGAACACCCTCTGCTATCTTTGCCATGTACTTTCCAATGATGACACATTGGGATCTGACTGGGGTGAGTAATGGTGTCTGGCTGGGGGAAGGAGAGGACAGGGAGTGCTTAACAGTGAGTAATTATTAAGGAAATGGCCCGTGTGGAAAACAGTGTTGTGATTGGATGCATTTATCAACTGGCATTTCAGTGTCACCTGTGGACGGAGAATTATTGTGTCTGACTTTTTGAAACGGTTGGACGTCAGTGCATTGAGCTAACATGGGAATGGTGTGTTGTGTGTCTGGTCTTGATTCAGTCCATGAAGCAAGATGTGCGACATGTCCCCCGTTAAGAAAGATGGAGGTAAATAATACTTACCCCATGGGTTCCTGAGCATGGTTATTCACTTTTCTGACCAGCGCTTAGAAGCCTCAAAGTCCCGTATGCAAAACATGATTTCATGATAGACTACAAGCGACCGAAAGGGACATTGTGCAAGTGAAAATGGAGTTAGGAGCATATTACCCTTCCCTGTTTCTCTGGTGCAGTGACACACGCAGATTTGCATGAATCTTTTGGGAGGGGTATGTGTGTAAAGCATTCTGTTTGTTCTCTCTGTCCTTATCAGGAGATTTTAGTGTGTCTGAAAATACCTAGAATCACTTTGAAGGACGTTTGGAAACCGAGCCTGAAATGCTAAACCTTTGTGTTCTGTAACTCTCTGTGCTATCTGTGGTGGTGCTTACTGCTATAGTCAGCTTGGTCATGCTGTACTCTTGTGTCAGTTCTGAGATTCTCTGTAATTCTTGGAATTCTATGGCAAAAATTTGCATTTCAAGCACAGCAGATCCTGCCTTCTGAAATGAGACAATTGTTGTTTTTCTCCATCGTCTTTAAATGTATTGCTACCTTCTCCGAAGAGAGTAAAATGATGGAAGTACAGTGAAACATACAGAGATGGAAGCTGTTTTTTCCATTAACAGCACAGTTGTTTGTATAGTGAGAGGTATCGTATGGTTTCCCATCCTGTCAAGGAACACGGCTTTCTCAAAGAAGTAAAATTTCAAGAGCTGGCGTTTCTTATCATATCCATGCTGCTGTTGTATCACCATTTATTTCAGATTTGTGATCAGAATATCCGATACACATTTCTTCCATTCCTGGTTTTTAAACTCAGGAAAAGTGATAGGAGTTTTGTTTGTGCAAGCACACCTAAATCAGCTTATGTAAATATGATTATAAATGCATATTTTTAGGATTCATTTAAGGTCCTTTAGTCATGGCTCAGTGAAAGCTATTTTTTAAAAACACTGACTTTATCTCTATTCCAAAAACATAATTTGCTTGATGTCATTCTCATATCATTCTTATTGGTGACATGCAAGCTGATACATTTGAAGTTCCCTTCTCCCCCATTCATTTTTCCCATATATAAGTGTCCAGCCACTGGACGTTTTTGGAAACTCCTTTGGAAATCCCATCATCTGTTTTTTTAATTCTAATCCTACATTGTCTAATCTAAAAGTTATGTTTAAGGCAAATTTTCCTTCTCTGTAACAGAGATGTGATATCTTTTCTTGTATCTAGCATTCTCAGCACCTGCGATTCCAGGCCAGGGAAAGATGGAAGCTCGATTTCTCATACTGTTCCTGTACCTGACTGCAGAGTGCTGCATTTTAATGACCCAGTATTTTTTTCTGCTCGTAATTGCATAGTTACTAATTCTGTCACCGTTTAAAATTCCTGTTTGTAATTTCAATGCCATTGAAGAACAGAACTTATATAAAATTCTTTTTTCCATTGTAATACACATTTTGGATACTTTAACAAAAATAGTTGAACTTTGCCTGAAGTCGTGTACCTCTTTAAAAGGATTCTGCTACTTGAAGCTCAGACCGCCAACCTTTTAGCTAGCGTTATTCTTTGGCTGCGTGAGATCAGTTTCCAAAAGAGCATTCACAGGTACAAGCGGTAGCGATTTTCTCTTCTGATGGCTGGCCAAGCAGTGGCATGGGCTATCAAATGCAGCAGATCACATGTGAGCAGTGCTGAGTAGGCTTTGCAGAAACGAGACTGCATTTCTGCCTTGTGCAGTCTCGCTTCCGATGTTCCTCTTCTATCCCCAACTGGTAAAAAAAAGCCACAACAAAACCAACCCACGAACCAGCAGAAACAAAAATGCTGCTAGGCAGGAAAGTAAGTTGTAATAAAGATCATCTTTAAGGTACTTCACTTGCCTTAGAGCCCTTTCTGACCTTTCTTTCATTATTTGTATGATAATGGAATATTCTTTTCTTTCCCTTTTCCACTGTACTAAAGCAAGGGAAAGTTGCCAGTTTGTGTTGCTGAGGGTGGTTTCAGTTACACAGCAGTCTTGGCTGGATTTGGGGGTTCACGCAGAATTTACCCATGCAAAGTGCTAACAGCTAGCGGGAATGCTTCCTCCCTCCAAGCAATGTTCTGGGTTTGCCTCTCAGCTAGCGTCCAGCACAGGGGACTGTGTGAGCTGTGCATGCTGTGTGCTGAGAACTGGAAAAACAGCACTCGTTTTATCATTATCAATTTCTTTATGATGGCAAGAGATGGCATTTTCCTGTTTTCAGTAATGAGCTCTTGATCATGATAAGATAAATGCTGGCTTGCTAGGATCCCATCTTTCAATCTTTGCACCCATTCAGTTTCCATTTATTTTAACAGGGGCGGAGGAGTCTGTCAACCTTCCTAACACGTGGTTATCAGTTTGCAAAATCAGGCTGTTAATTTGAAACTTCAAGAACTCTTTGTAGGAGATTTATAAGGAATGAATCTTGGAAGAAAGAGTGACCAGAATTTCATCCAGCATCCTTGCACTAGTGTAATTGTTTAATCTGCGTTCCACTAGTTCAAAATTATTTTAAGCTGTATTTTTACATTAAAAACTATATTGTGCTTGAAAACAAACAGAGGTTAGCGTGAACTGAGGGCTTAAGATTTGTATCTGGTGTCAAAAGTCTTGCGTTATACTGGAGTCTCTTTGGTGCTGTCCAGCATTACTTGGAACAATTATCATTATTTATTGCTGTACTTGGTTTTGATCAAAGCCTGCCAGTATTACATATTTCAGCAGCCTTTCGGGTGCTTTTAGGAACATAAAGGATCTTTTGAGAAGATAACTGAAATTATTTGATGATTGTGGCTGGAACAGGAATGAGTTTTAGATCAAAGTGGAGTTTGTTTCTTTCCTGCGGACTTAATAAGCTGTTTAGATTAGGTGAAAATAAAGTCTATAATTCTCCATACTAACGTGCTATGAACTTGGATAATAACAAATAGGAGCTGGATTTGCTTGGTTTTGAGTGCATATTTAACCTACTTCTTGTTACTGAAACCTTGTGGGAAGACTTGCATGATTAGAAAGTTAACTTCATTGAGTTTGCCATGTTTCTAAGTTGTATTAGCCACTGCTAAATCATTTATAGCTTGAAAGCAAACAATTGTAAATGCTGATCCATTCATATTCTACCATAAAATACAAGATGGGTTATTCACTGCTGTCTGATGCGTGCTTCCCGCTGCGACAGAGAACAAAATGACTCCTTTTAAAACCGTCTATATATAAATGGCATAGGGACAATCTACAATGAGGGATTTCATTCTGAGGAGGTACACTGGAGATTTCCTGTTGCCGACGAAACTGTGGTGTTTCTAAAGAAATCGTCATCTATTGTTTTAATATTGGGAGTTTTGCATACAGTAAAGTAGATAGCTCTCTTAGACCTCATTTTGTTCAAGAATAAAGAATCAATCTTGGAACTAAATTTTTTTAATTGGTAGGCATAATGGATTATGACTTATTTGAGTTCATTTGTGTGTTGAATGAATAAGATAAAGCCAGTAATATTTGGGATTGTACTACGTGCTTCCAAAGCTGCATTTCTACAATGAGAAATGAGAAAGAAGGCAATGTAAGTTTTGACAACAGCACAACCAATCCTATCTAACTAGGAAAATGAAAGCAGTTACAAAAATGCTTAAGAATGGGAAAAGAACTTGATAGAAGCTCTAGTGTAGAAAATTAATATGGGAAGTGAAGGGACACAATGAGAAATACCAAGCCAAAAAAATGTTAAAGCGATGAAAAGGAATTAAGTAACGAAGGGGAAGAGAGATGTTATCTGAGATTCTGACCCATTTCATGATGAGGCTGACAGAATTGCTAGGAAAGAGGAGGTAGAAGTGTTCAGTAAATGTAGCTGTAGTGTTTGGAGGGGATAAGACAGAAGTTTTATATTTGCAATCTGATAGCATTTAAGGATGACATTAAATAGGAGTAATTGCATTTACATATTTTTATACAGCTCACCAGCACCAGGGAGACTGAAAAGAGCTAGCTGAAGGGTTCTCATATCATGCAGGTTAATCCTCCATAAATCTGGAAATACAAGACAAATTTCCAGAGGCTGGAAGAAAATTATTGTTAGGCTGGGAAAAAATCGTTGTTGTTCCAATATTTTAAAAGGAAAAGAGATGACCCAGGTGATTATAGGTCTGTTAAACAGGCAAAAGATAGAATAGCAATTATAGGATGTCATAACTAGTTAATGAAGGGTAAATAGTATGTAGTGTCATTTAGTACAAGTTTATCGTAAATAGGTCTTTCAAACTAACTTGATATCCCTTCTGTTTAATTGGTGAAGATAATATTAACAATGTAGTGCTATTGTATAGCTTACAGGACTTCTGTAAGCCATTTGATTTATTATATCAAAGAGTGGGTTGATTAATTAGCAGAATTATAGCATATGGACACAGCATCCCTGCATTGGAACGAAGATTAGTTAAATGGTAGGTTTCAAGGTGCACCTGGTATGGGGAAATGCGGCAGATGGGGAAAGGCATCCGTTCTTACTTCTGCCCTGTTTAACACTTTTTTTTTTTTTATCAATGGTTTGGTGGAAATATATTATTGTTAACAAAGTTTGGAAGTGGGATGAAAATTGGAGGAATTTATAATGTCATGACTATAAGGCAGTGTGGATTACTTAGTGACCTTGGCTGAGGCACCTGGTAACTATTTCAGAACAAACATCAGGTTCATAATTTGCTGGCTATGCTTACAGGATGCTGGACTCTGTCCTGGTGCACCGTAACAAAAACATTTTAGGGTTGCTTGTGAAGAATTAACTGAGTGCGCACCCCGGATGTACAGGAGACAGCAGGAGTTGGCAGTATCACTGTTTGATTGTTGCCCTTGGAGAATGGAACAAAATAAAGCCTCCTACTAGTATTTTATTAACATCTTAGCTTAATTCTGTCTGTTGGCTAAGTGGCCTGTCCTACCATAAACAAATCAAAGCAGATGTGTTCCACATGCCCTCCATTCAGCTGTAGGCAAAGCTTACCCCTGTATCTGGTACAGCGTATGCCCAAATAACAGTGAAAACTGTCCTCAAAAAACTTCTGCAGTCCGTATTCTCTTCCCTGAGACTCATGTGAGAACACCACTTGTGGCAATAAGCATATCCTAACTCTTTTATCAGTATTACTTTAATTAATGCACTGAATGTTTAAACCAAACTGATGAAAAGTCCTCCCAAAGAGTATTACTAGAGATTAAACCAAGGAGCAAAGGGGACCTGCTGAATCTTAAGTATATAATACCCCTGGTAAAATAGTCACAATGTATTTATAGAGCTGCTTATTTTCAGTGGATTTGAATGAGAAGAAAACTTGAGAAAAATCCTCTGCAGAACACTGCTAAGTAAAATTCTTGAGCTGGTGGGCAATTAATCTGCAGAAGACTTGCCTGAATGTGCTGTTGTTTTGCTTTATTATGAGTTTTGTTGTGTATTTTTACCGTGGCGCTGATTAGTTTTCCTGTCTTTGGCGCAGATTACAGGACCGGCCCTTGCTTCACTTTGATAACCAACCAGATGTGCCAGGGACAGCTCAGTGGAATAGTCTGCACAAAAACCCTTTGCTGTGCAACAGTTGGGAGAGCATGGGGCCACCCCTGTGAAATGTGTCCTGCCCAGCCGCATCCCTGCCGCCGAGGCTTCATTCCAAACATTCGAAGTGGGGCCTGTCAAGGTAAGTTAGCAGCAAAGCTTCCCCAAAAGCTGCTGAAATTGTTACTGGATTAATCTTAATTGCGTTATACTGCTGTGAATAACCTGTCCTAAGCCATTCTCAGCTATATGTGTGAAGAATGGAAAAACATTGTCAGATGCATTACTTCATGATTCAGTGAGTGCCTGATGTTCAAGTGAGTACATTAGTAACTTAGGTCATGTGAGAGCAGCCAGCATTTTAATGAATTTCTCCCTGCCAGCAGCCCCTTTCCCTTGGTTCTGTAATGGTGTTTTTCTGAGTGTACCACTCGATCCTTCTGTGGAGGAATTAATTCTGTTTCAAAAAGCACTGAAAACATGCAAAAATCAATCTGTGGCAATACTGTTCCACTTACCTGGTGTGGGATTTTTTTAGCTAAAATTTGTTGATTTTGGATTCATCTTGGGTGTCCTATCTCTGGAGCTATCCTGCTTCGACCTGGAGAAAAGTGCATGTCGTGCCATTTGAAATGCCCTATTATGTATTTTATACAATTTTGGAAGTGCATTTGCATTTGTTTCACATCGTAAAATCTACCCAGATGTTGCTTACTTCTTTCAGAGCATGCCTTACCATAGAAAGTCCTTACACTGCTTTTGGCTTTTATTCTAATACTTCCAGCTGTATAAATTCTTTTATTGTCTGGATGTCTGGCAGGAAACAGGAGAAAGTTAACAGGGGCAGCTATGTATTAAACTGATGTGGATTATACATTCCCAGAACCATATCTTTGGGGATAGTTTATTTCAATCTGTCTAACATTTTCTAATAAGTTACAATATTTTTGAAAATAGGGGAGATAAAGATTATAAATCTATGAGTAATTTTATTTAATCATTAAATTCTTATGATGGACTTCAAGGCATTCCATTGCATTCAAAATGTAGATATTCCCTTGTCTCAGGCTGAGTCCTGGCTGGTGCCTGCAGACAGGCGTGATGAACTTGGAGATGGGCATGTGTGTGTATGCTGCATAATGCGCACGTATTTTGACCTCAGCCATTCTGTTCCCCCTCTCACTGTAAAGGTCAAAACTAAATTTTGCAGAAATCTGTGAATTGAGATTCTGGATGCTTCTGAAATCTTATGTGCATAAATATGTGGCCCACACCCCTGAACTCCTGCCACACCTAGTTATATCCCTCTTGTTTGTGTCACGGAAAGTGAGTGTGGTCACGGAGAGTGACCTCTCTAATGGGTTTATGTGGTTCGGAATAAGGCTGCTTCTGCTTCTACATTTCTTACATGCAGCCACACTTATGCTAATCTGTATGCGGTGCCAACACAGTTTTGGCCCTGTATGTTTGACTTGTACTTTCCAGTTTTCCCCTCTCTTGTAATGTGTTCATAATTTCAACAGATCTGCTATGGAACCACATATTAGCTTTATTTTTCATGCAATTGTACTAAATCCAGTCCTTTTGAAATCAGATAACATCCATTCAGACTGAAGACATTTCAGGGATTTTACATCCATATTCAATCTAAATGAAGGAAAGCATGTTAAATAAAATCCAGGTTCTCTGAAGAGAAAAAGGAACCGTTATTATTGTGTGAAGTCAGAAAAAATCAAATGGAGGGGAGAGCAAGTTTATTTTAAAAAGTAAATAGAATATCGCTGCCCACAGTTTGACTTTGTCTGTCTGGCTGAAAGTTAAATTAATATCACAGCTGAGATTTTTAAAGATACAAAGGAGGAAAAGGAAAGCCAAAAGGTGGGATTTTGAAACAGACATCATGACTCAGGAGCATGACTTTTTTTTTTATTTTTTAAAAAGTCAGTACAGTGCTATGAAGTCTGGCTGATTACTGTTATTAAAGCACAGCATATTGCTGTAGCTCGAGTCCCAGCAACACTGTGGCTGTGTCGAGGGTACTGAGGCTGTGCTAGTGCTCTGTGCCTCCCAGCACAGCAGTTAGCTCTGGGACAGCACTGCTCCGGCTCCGCTGCTGCACCCCCTGACCTGTTTCAGTCAGCCCAGGCATCTTTACATAATGCTCTGCAATGTGGTACAGATATGCCCCTTGGCGTTCCTGAAGCTTCCTACTTGTGGCTCCCAGGGAAATTGCCTCTTGGCCTTTTGTACAGACATAATACTTTGCTTTTCAGACTACAAGACACATTACAGCTGGCTCTGGGATTTAAAAAGGGAGATTTGAAGGCGTCATCTCCTTCAGCTTGTGTTCCTGCACTGAAACCGATCCTAGTGTGAAGCCCACAAATTCAGAAAATCAGGTTTTACCAGCAGTAGCTGGTACTCCTTGGGGAAACGGGGGAAGTGCAGGCGTTTGAGTTGGAGAGTGGCGAGTGCTCTGTTCGCTCCCAAAGAACAGGGAGCAGCGGACACAGGCAGCCGCTGGGGACTGTGAGCCAGACCTCCACTCTCTCCTATTGCAATGCCACTCCTCCTCCTTTAGTCTCTTTTCTCTAGCTCTTACTAAGCCATAGCAACACTTTTGCAGCTAAGTGACGCACCCATGTTGTGCTAAAATAGCTGTGAGGCCAAAAACTGGGGCCTCTTGAAAATGTTTGTCTTGAGCTTCCTACCTAGCCTGTGATATCGTCTTTGTTGTTTCATTTTCTTGAGAGAAAAAATTAAAAGCAAAGAGATAAATAAAGGGGAATAAATGTCCAAATTTATGAATGTCTAAGCAGGTCATTAATAATTCCTCCTGAGACATTAATTATGGCTATGAAACTCCTTGAGTCGAATCCTAAACGCAGCTTAAGGTCATTGGTGCTGATCTTACTGGAGTGACGGGTTAATCATTTCCATCAATAATGACTATGCAGTTCCCCGTGCCTCTCCGTGAGGCCCCCTCTGTGCACATTGCACAGTGCTCCTCTGTGGCTCCTGCATCTCTGTGCTGGTGGGCTATCCACTGTATGGAGTTGCCAAGATTTTTGAAGGGGCAAGGGATTTTGGGTGCCCAGCTTCAGATACTTTAAAGGAACCTGGGTTTTGGCAGGCTGTGTTCTCTGCACACCATTCCCCAGATGTTTTGGAAAAACAAAGCAATAGCAGTTAGATGTTTAATGTCTGTAACAATAATAACTATGTGATTTCTTGCAGAAAATATTTAGAGTACTGTACTTAATCATACTTTGCATAGAGTAATTACAAAATTAGTGTCTGTCTTTGCAAGCAAGTATCATAATATTATGATGGGTGAAGAATGGATTTAGGCATATTTACTTTAATTTCTGTGTAGACAAATTATTATGGCTGTTCTTGAGAAATGAATTAAAAGTTTTTTCCTTTTTTATATGATAGATGTGGATGAATGCCAAGCCATCCCTGGGATCTGTCAAGGGGGAAATTGCATTAATACTGTTGGATCTTTTGAGTGCAAATGCCCAGCTGGACACAAGTTTAATGAAGTGACACAAAAATGTGACGGTAAGAACTTTATTCTGAAAGTAAAGGGGGGAAGTCTTCTTTTTGGGGCCAACTTTGTTTAGAAGTTTGTAACAAAATTTCCAGTCTCTTTTGCCTTGCAAAATAGCATCCTTCACAACAAATACGAACAATGGTCCTTTCTCCTTTTAAACCAGAGAATCTTAAGTATTGGCCCTGCAGTTTTTCCAGGCTTTTATTCGTGTAACATTTTTCAGACTTAAAGGTACATCTGAAACAAGTTAAATGGTAAAACTAAAAATATTGTTAACCAATATGTTGCTTTAGAAATGCTTGACGCACACGTGCCTTGTGTGGATCTTTTAACCAAAAAGTGTATATGACTGGAAGGTTTAACACATTCCCACCTGCTCAGGTAAACTGTATTTAACATTAGTGGGAGTTGGGCACTGCTGAGTGAAGACTGCGGGACTGTGCTCTAGAGTCATCCTTACAGTTGCAGATGTTAAAGAAGGACAAACATTTTTCCTTTCCTCATTGGTCGTCCTGTTTTGGAAGTACAACAGGTGCTAGATATTAGTGTGGAAATTTGCAGTGCGTGATTATGGAATCTTGCTAATTTTTAACTGTGATTTTACAGTATTTTTTTCTCTCCCTATAATATAATAATCAGGCATAGATGTCTCCGTTGCTTTAAGATAATTTTGGATACAGAAGGAATGTACTAAAATGTGTCAATTGCACAATTTTTATTCTTCTTTATTATGAAGTCCAGGTAATTTTTAAACTCTTACAACTGATTTCTCCTTTCAGTCACTAGACAAAAATTAAATTAATTTGAGCAGACAAGTTCCATAAGTGGTTGGTGATTTTGGAGTGTGAACTTTCAATATCATATAATAATGGTGTGTGTGACTGTGAGAGTAATGTATGCATGCACCACCCGTTCTTGCATTGGGTGCCTTTAAGGAAGCACTCAAAATTTTTTAGTCATTTTGGAAGATTTATGACTACCCTTTCAAAAGAAAAATGCCTATTTCAAGCATAACTTTATAATTTAATTGCAGGTTAGGGAATGTAATTTCAGAAGAGTTTGTACACAGCATGGTTTTCATATTGACTGCCAAGGGTTTTGGCAGAAAGTCACCCAACTTTAGGGTAGAACAGCATTGCAAATGTTTCCTTCTGTGGATGAAGTATCAAGAATACCATGAATAGGAAAGACTGAACGTGTGCCTTGTTAAATATTAGTACTTGAAAGACTGAGAACTGTAGGCTTGCATAGGCTGTATTCTATTCTATTCTGTATTCCTATGGTATTTTTCGATTGCTGAATTGTGTAAATAAACCAACCAAACAAAAAAACCCAAACAACAAAAAACCCCAGTCAATCACCACCTTCAGAGCCTGCACTTGGTAGGAGCTGAGAGACTGAACCCAAGAACCTGAGATAGCTTGGTTCATTCTCAAATCCTGTCACAAATTTCCACAGTCTTCTGAAATCCCCTTGGAGTGATCGCATGGCTGCGAAGATAGGATGAAGTTTCCTTTTTTCAGTTCCATACCAATAAATTTTTGAACCTCAGCAGAGGCTTACTTTCAATACATCTTCATATTGCATGTACCAAGCAATTTTAGTTAAAGCCGTGTAGGTATTAATACAATTAAAAAAATTAAAAGTAGTACCCTTATACCAGCAGCATGAAATAGGATAGTGATTCAACAGTTAAGAGCGTGGTCACGTAACAACAGAATATCCATTTTGCTTTTCTAAATTATCCCTTTGAGCTTTAAGTTGAAATCTCCAATATAAGACAAGGTATTTGCCTTATAGTAATTAATTGTAATTAATTCTAATACATAATAATTAACGTCTGACCATGTGCTTGGTTTAACTTCCTAGCAAGTAGAACTTCTGGCAGCTGTAATATATCCTTGGTCACTCATTTAGTAGAACTAGGAGGTACCGGCTGCATTATCATTGATGTTTTTTCAGTGGGTCCCCATTAAAGTATGAGACAATGCAACAAAATGGGAAATAAGGTGTGTTGGCCAAAGTTCTCTTCATTAGCATAGCTGGTGGAAAGCTGTTTATTAAGTGTTACAATATTTCACTGCTTCATATCACCATTCCTCTTGCAGTTGCATTAATGCTGAGGTAAATACTTTTTTGTGGTGATTGGGGGGAGTAATTTTTCCTGGAGTGACAGAAAAAATTAGTGACATCTGCAAGTACATCAAGCGTACTTACCTTTATAAAACTTGCATACTTAACAATGACAATGTTGCTTATATGAATGTCAACACTAATATAAATAGTGAAATACTGTTTGGGTTAGGCTCAACCCTAAAATAAAGAGTGATGATTTTGCTTTTAAAAAGGTCGGACTCTATATAAACAGTGGCAACACTGACTTTAAGATAAACATTGGTGAATTTAAGTCAGAAAATGCTTGAATCTGATCCATTTACGACTGCATTTTTCTCTGTTAATTAAGGGCTCTATTCAGACCAAAATTCAATTTCCACATTTTTTGTCACTGAGAGTTTTGGGACTCCTGCAGAGTATAATCCTGGAGCAGAAGCCAGAAGTTTCTTAGCAGTGCTCCCAGGGCACTCGGACTTGAGGCTTTGGCAACTCCCTAGAAGTAGCACTGAACAAAAAGTCACACCCCTCTCTCACACCCAAGCGAGGAATGCGACCCACATCACGACAGCTAGCAAGATGCTGGAGAGGAATGTGTGCGCAGGGGGCCCGAGGCCCAGCACCACTTAGGATGGGTTGGTCTGTGAGGTCTGGTTATCTGTATGCCACCCCAGTCCCTCCCCTCCTTTCCTGCAAAGGCAAGGGGTCACAAAGGTGTTAAAGCATCCAGTGCTTTACCTAGGGGAAAAGGAATTGATAATTTTTATGTTACTGAATTTTTGTATATACTGTCTTCACAGGAGAAGTAGAACAGTGATCCTCTCTACTTGCTGAAACACTCATTAATGGTCCTGTGGGACTCTGGGTGTTCCCCCATCTGTTGGGGCCAAATTCCAATTTAGGCGTTACATTTAAATTCCTCCAATCGTTCTTAATGACTAGGATATTATTCACTCCTTGCCTTGGCGTGTTGGGTGGTGTTGCAGTATTTAGTCTCAGAAGTTTTTGTGGTTGGTGAAATCATTATTACAGCCATGTGTCTATCTGTAGATCTCTGGTGGAGAGGTTGGATAGAGTCCTGTGATGCCATTATTTCTGGCTGGATTCTCCCTGTCAGGAGAGCAACTGGGTGATTGTAGATGGCTGTGACAGGCAGCTGTCATTGATCACTCTAGAGAATAACATCCCTTTCTGCTCTGCTTTGCTGATTTTTCTTGTAGGTACCATGGAAAAAAGCGAGCTGTGGTTAAGCTCAGCTGGACTCCGGGTTCCTAGAAGATGAGAGCAGTGCTAAGTAGATACAGCTGCATTGTTAAGGCAGTCACTGGCAACCAAGGGGAAAGTAACTGCACATCTCAGGCAGGCTGCTGATGGTAATTAAGGAGCGATTGGGGCTGGCATAGGTTGTTATTCACATGTCTGTAGATAACACAAACTCCTAGCTGTGGAAGAAACCCTTCAAGTTCCCCCTGTTCATGTATGCAGCTAAAATTAGGCATAAGAACGTATTTGTTAGCTTTTTTCGGCAGACACTGAAAATTTTTCTGCATTGGATCTATGACGATATTTAGTATATGGATTGAGATTCACTAGTGAAGAAAATCATGATACAGACTTTTATTTTAAAATTGCTGACAAAATCTAAGGGGAATTATAGATGTTGCCTGACTTCTGCAGTAGATATTTCAGTTTCTGTCTAGAAATCTCTTGAAACTTCAGAACATTTCTTTAGTGGAGAAGGCCAGGAAAGGTAATTTTTGTTGCCTGCAGTCATCCTGCTTTGAGCTATAATCCTGTCAGATTGCATTAATTAAACAGTGCCTAGCTGCTCAGTGCTTTTACATGGGGGATTTCCAAGAAAAACCCAAGTGTAGTAAGAAGGACAGGCAATTCAGTAGGTGCTACACTTCCCTTTGAGTCAGTATTGAACTGTTGGCTCAGTATGGTGCCAGGAAACACTGTGCTGCTGGAGATACGGTGAGACATAACACTTAAGCTCCTGATTGTTAGGGTCATTACAGGACCCATGACAATTTTCTTAATTCTAGTGTGCAGAATTCAAACTGGAGGGGTTATGGTTTACTTACAGTTAGTAAATCCCCTGTGCAGTTTAAGATTTTGATCCATCATTAATAAGCAGTAAAATAAACTCCCTGGCTTTTTGCAGTTTACAGATACGATATTTTCTTGTGTTCTGTTTCACTTGTGTTTATCAGATGCCTAACAAAAGATCCTGATTGAAAACTGCTGATTATGCCCCTAGTAGATAAGTGACGAGGGGTCTCAGACCACAGTGAATTTGATCGTTAATACTAATTATGAAATACCTATTCTTATGCCAGAACTAATTTAGCTAACCTGCGCCTGCTTCTCTTTTTGCCTTGAAGATATTGATGAATGCAGCACCATTCCTGGAATCTGTGATGGAGGAGAGTGTTCAAACACAGTTAGCAGTTACTTCTGCAAGTGTCCTCCAGGGTTTTATACAGCTCCTGATGGCTTGAAGTGCATAGGTGAGTAGAATCCTGTAAATACTAAGACAGTAGGTGTCATGAACATTCATCAATATCTAAAATGGGTTCTAGAAACGTGTTTCAACGCGTGATCTTGAAATCCTTCTTTTATATAGCAATACATTATGTGCCTTTATATGTATTCTTAGTTTTCTGTTTGCAGGATGTTTCGTCTTTCCCTCTTCATTGTGACCTTCCTTTTCATTTTTCTTACTACAGTTTTTTTGTTATGCCGTATTTGTTGCCTTAAAAAAGACAGAACTTGTTTGTCAGATCTCCTTGATATTCTTGCTCTTGTTTGTCTTTGATTTAATCCATGTTATATTCAGCAGTCATTTAGAAAAGCAAATACAATTGAGAAAGAAGGTAATCACCCCAAACAGCTTTTTTCCCCTCATTCTAAGTGTTATGACCTTAATGCAGATATTTTTTGTTAAAGGAAGTAGTGTGGTAAGCTGGGTGTGGGACATTTGCACCTGCTTTCATGATGTTGGTTTGGCAGTGCTGTTCTTCCAGGCTTTCACTGTTGAAGAGCAGAACCTGTCTTCCAAAGGTCTGACTAAGAATGAAACAACTGTGTGATTTAAATGACTGCCACTGCACTGCCAAAGCCATGAAAGAGTAGTGTTAGCACTTACTGCTTCTGGGAAGTGTACAGCCTGCTCTGAGGAAGGTCAATATTCAATTCATATTTTTTTTCTCATTTTTATGCAGTAATTTCTTTTTTCATTGCCAGTGCTGATTTTTGAGCAATTATTGTCATTTGAGACTCAAATAAAAGGTTTATTTCCTCAGTTTTGCCAACACTGGGGTTCAAGAGAGCACCCTGTGTTTAATACCTTTGGCAGAAAATAATTTGGAAAAAATTGAAAAAAAAATAACTTCACAGACAACGGTACCAAATGATATTAACTTCTCCAAGAGATCTGGAAGTAGTTTGGGTTATGATTCATTTTGAATGGTGCCATTCTATTTCTGCAGGTTGTGAGAAATGAAGTATATTTCTTCCATTATCAAGAACAGGATTTTGGTAGATTGGATCCATGCCGTACACTTTAGATGCCAGTGGAAGTTGCTTTTATTGCTTCAGATTAATAGCTCCTAAAATGATTGTGGATCCTTAAATCATTTATTGCCACTTGTACTTAATATTTATGACAGAGAATCACCTTTCTGTAACAAAAAATTTCTACAGATGCACAACTTCCATTTGCTTTTTACTTTTTATAGTCACTGCTGTAAGGACCACCCAGCAGTTACACCCATGTTATATTTCTGCAGTTAGCCAGCCTTTTTTACCCACTGTATTTGTAGGCTGAAATAGTTCAGCTAAAGAATCGGGTATTTAAATGATGCCAGGCTGTGTGAAGTAATATGCCAGACGATGAGCCATCATTAGAATTTTGGCTTTCTGTCCAAGGCAAAATGTGCTAAATGGGAAGCATTATTAATTATCTGCAGATATTTTGGATTCATGTCTAATATGCAGACTGCATACTTGCCATATTAACAAGGAGAGAGCCCAAATCCGTATTCAAACTGGGCAAAATGTGTAATCTTGATTTAATTACAACATGCCTGTCTTAAGTGAAGTGTTAGCTGAACGTGTCTATTCTGTTAGAGATGAGGAAGTGCTGCTGAGAAATGTATCCCTTATGGGACTCAAACTGGAGCCAAACATTCAAAGGAAGAACCGGGAGTTCCATTATTACAAACCTTAAAAATTAGAATAGACAAAGCAAAGATGATCTCTCCTAGAGCTGAAGAGCAGAAACAGGAGCAGGACATCTCAGCCCAAGTACATAAATACCGCTATGAAGAAAGCTGCTAGCCTGTACTGCTAGCTGGCATAAATTTGTATGGTCAGGTTACTTTTTGATGGTGCTGGGGTTTTTTTGTTGTTGTTTGTTTTTTAAAGAGACACATTTTTCTTGGAAGCTATTTTCATGGTGATTTTTTGCCTTTTCAAAATGCAATTTTTTTTAGTGAAAATTCTAAAAATATTAAAAGCTGAAGAGGTAAAAAAGTTGTTTCCTGCTGTTCTTGCCCTTATTTGTGGGTTTTACCATTTGGAACAGAAAATGAAAAAAAGAATCACTTCTGATTACGAATATGGAAAGATTTGGCATTTTTCTCAAAAACCTTCTGTCTTTTTCTGAAACTGATGTGGCTTTTGGATAAGCTCTTACACCTGTAGGAAGACAAAGGTGTTCGCTGTGTGCTTACCTTTTTAGGACACCTTGTGTGCTTGCGCAGGTCCTGTGTAGATCCTTTTTCCAATTCTGCCCATTATCACTTTTAAATATTTCAAAACTTGATGCTTACAAAAACTGAGAAGGATGGATTACAGAGGATGATGATAGGGTCTGCTAGAGGGCTTCCTTCCTTACCGTCCACCCCACCATCACACCAAGCTTATCTGTCCACCCCCTATGAAGACCAAAATTATAACAGATGCAGCAGGGAACAGTTTGCTTCAGAGTTTTACTTGATTTTTAAAAGGGTAGATTAAGGATTGTATGTGTTTGGCAGTTTAGTTGCGTACCAGGAGAAAATGGAGGACCAGTAATAGAACTGAGCATGTTTTTTTTTTTTTCTTCATTTCAGATTTCCATTATATGATAATAAGAGTGAACTAACTAAAGTTTGGAAGCAAAGGCAAACTGACTCTTTCAGCTGTCCTGCCAGTAATATCCGTGTTCAGGGTTCCAGCTAATAAAAGGCAGAACCATCACAGACTCTCCCAACATATCACTATATATCAATTTCCTCAAAATAATAAGAAACTTCCCTGCTTTTTTTTATATCCACTAGAATAGCTAGTAAACTCTGGAAAGCACTGTTACTAGACAGATGAATCCATCATGCCCTGGATAACTGAGATACTGTTTCTTTAGGGAATGGTGTCTGCTGTTGTAACGTTGTATCTGCAACTTTTTCCTCTGCATTTTGACAGCAAATGTTCATGTATTTTAGAAACAAACTTGGTCTGGTTTATCATGCAGCATCCAATCACACCACAGCTTATACTGAGTTTGACATGATGTGACATATTGTGAAACAATTGCTCAGAGCTTCAGATTGTATCACAAGATTTTTTTCCACTATTTTTTTTTGTTTTGTTCCCATCCACATTTTCTCTCCCTTCTCTAAGCTGGGGGATCTCTGTGCAGTGTTGTTAGAGCTGAGTGTATGAAATCTGGGTACAGGACGTTCTTTGTACAGCACGTGCTTACCCTTTTCAGACAGGAAGCCAGCACATCTCCATAAACAATGTGATGGCACCGGTTAAAGCTGTGCTGCTCTTTCTTGCCTGCAAGCCTATATCTTGTCAAATCACTACATACTTCAGCTGGGAAAGCCATGACTAATGAAAAATGAATTAATGCTTTGAGAGCTGCAATGCTGCGAGTTTATTGCTGTACATCAGTGGCTTTCAAATCAAAGCTTAGACAGAATTGATCTGGTACTACCTTTAATAGAGATGACTGCAATTCTTCTTTGGGAGCACAGAGGCATATTTTATTACATACTGAATACACGTTCCTATTCTATTTTTGCCTCCATTAATTCATTGCTGTGCCATATTTCACTTCAGCTTTCTTACAGGAGGTGTTATACCGGAATCAAAGCAGCCCAAATATTATCTAGATTTTTCTGGTTTTCTGCCTTTTGTTTTCTGATTGTTGCAATGTTGGACGTGCTATGTCATCGATAATGTAATCAACCAAGAAAAACAGGACCTTTCCCTTTTGTGAAAGTCACATTCCTTGTTGGACTGATGATTACATATCCATTTCTTTCTCTTGGTAGATGTGCGTCCTGGATACTGCTTCTCTTCTCTGACCAACGGGCGCTGCGGCAGTCAGCTCCCCCAGCCTTTGTCCAAAATGCAGTGTTGCTGTGACAGTGGCCGATGCTGGTCTTCTGGTGCAGCAACCGCTCCTGAAATGTGCCCGATCCGATCCACCGGTATGAAGCCACCTCTATTCTTACGAGCATGGTTGAAAACTGAATTAGGCAGGGATTTTCTTTTATCAGTAATGTTTTAATTAAAGAACTAACACAGAATAATTGAGGCTGGAGGAGCCTTGGGAGATTGTTTAGTCCAAACTGCCTGCTCAAAGCAGAGCCTTCTATGGTGGGTTGCACAGGACCCCCAGGGGGCTAGGGCAAGCAGACATAAACAAAGGATTTAATCTGTTGCTAATTAATGTTTTGTAGCCTGGTTATTCCAGCCTTACCTGATTCATATTTTGTTTTCGGCATCCTCTTCAGGCTCAAGTTACTTCCTCCAGAGCCTTCTAATAGATCCCTATTCCCTCTGCAGTTTCATTCTCATTGGAAAGCTGGGGTTTCCTTCCTCTTACATCTAGCTTTGAGGTGCCATTTATGTCCTGAAGTTTGACAGAACGTGATTTCTGTCTGCTACCAAAATGTGCTGTATTTTTATTGCCTCTCTGTGTATTGAGATCCCCAGACGATGTGAGATTTGAATTTAGAGAAGATGGTGAGCAGATTGTGAAACTAAGTGTGAGGGAGTGGAGGAAAGATGTTTTTGAAATTGTTTAGGACTGGAGACCTAATGAAATGCTTTAGAAAAGAAGAATACAAGAAGCTTAAGGATTGATGGGAGATCGACAGGTGCAGAGTTTAGGGAGAAATGGGAGTCATAACACTATAGCAGTGTAACTCCGAGGAAATTGTCAGAGGTCATGTATGGGAGTGTTTATTATTCTTGGTTTTAATCCTTTGAATGGAACTGCGTAATAATGGAGCAGAGATCTATGACCAGAATTCTTGGAAGACTCTTCCTGCTTCTGTCACTATCTCATTAATAATATTTAAACATGTTAAATGTCCAAGACTGGCTAGAGTAATGCTAACAAAATAATCTATTGATGCTCATCTGAAATAGGAAGACAAGGAGAAAGCTTTCAGTCTTAAAAAAGGCCCTATTTTCTTTACATACTTTTTAATTATTCATATCTAACTGGTGGATAAACTGGATGGAAAAGTGAAGTAATTTGGCCAAAGCCACAGACTGAGACACGGTGGAGAAGGAGCTAGAGCACAGGCCTTCCTGACTCATAAATCCATGCAAGGTCTTCCAGATCATTTTTACATGCCACTTTTTTTTTTTTTAAACTTTGTTTTCCCCCTCTGACTTGGGATATAAATTGAGACTATAAACGACCCTTTTAAAAAGTGATTTGAAAACCTTTGAAAGGCGTTACATGTATGTAAGGTATAGCTGTCATTATTTAATCAAGTTCAGTTATTCCTTAATGTATCCTGAGAAAGCAAGATGAGGAATTTAGCTGTCAGTGGCCCAAAGTCTCTCTAACTCTGAAATGGAAATTTACTGCAATATAAAGTAGAGCACTGGATGCATAATGTAACCAAGCAGTTGCATTTTCAATGTGAGCAGCAGACCCAGATGTTACTATAAAACAGGCTGTTTATTGCTAGAAATTATACATGGAGATTAAAGTTGCAATAAAAGGGCTTGTGCTGTATTTCCTTGCATAACATGGCAATAATTGTTTATGTGCAATGACAGGGTTTACCATTGACACTATAAATACTTGAAAAGTGGTATCTTAGGCATCCAGCCCTGTGTGTGTGTTCAATTCTCACCTCAGCAGTCCCTTGATGTGTGCTAATTTCATTCAACCGATGGGCAGCCCCAAGGCCCTGACTTCATTTTGCTCTGAAAGCCTAGGCTCCTGGTGGATTGGCTTTGGATAATTGGGTATTAGCAAACTAGAGTGAAAAAGAAATACAGCATTGTTTCTGTCACAAAGACTGATCAGCGGGTTGTAGAGAATGTGTGATTAGAGAAGTGACTATTAAAACCATCATCGTTAGCAAACCTTTGCATATTAGAATTTGTGTATGTACATATGCAGACACTGTTTCTTCTGAATATCTCTGTTTTATCACAGGTAGACCACTGATTGAGAGTAGATTCAGTTTACATATGAATTGGAAAAATAGAAAACTAGGAAAAAAACCCAAATAAACAAAATACAATACATAATACAATAAAATCTTCTTGGGAATTATTTAAAGACTAAAATCGCTCTAGGAACAATAGAGGGAAATGCATGAAACAAACTGATCACCTAAGAGCATTAAAGCAAATGCAAAGGTCATAATCAGGAAAAGCAGAACTTCAGGCTACCATGTTTATTTAGCAAATCCTCAGTGATTCAGGAAGAGCTTCTAATGTGTTTTACAGGTGGAAATAGAAGTGAGATGAAAGTGTTGAAGGCTGAAATATCCAGCTTAGTTCTCCCAACACTGAATTTATTTTTCAGTTCTCATTTTTATATTGTTTCAGGAATTCATGCATCTCTAGCATCTTGTTTTCATTATATAATTCCTCTCCCCTGCTGTGCCATAAACTTTAAAATTTTGAAGTTCAAAGATATTGGCTGCGCAAATAGTTATTTGTGTACACACCAATTGTGGACATGAATTAGGTCAGCTGGAAATGTGGTTTTTAATTGTGATAGTCTGCATGCATTCTTTGGATCACAAGTTCCAAACCCACACTTCCCAAAGACAAAAGAGTTGGAGGAAAAGTGGGGCAGTAGGGCAGATGCCACTAAGAGAGATAAACAGTAGGAGGATGCATAACACTCAGCATAGACTGTGCTTACAGCAAAATAGATCATTTTCCCATCGTCTGGGGAAGAATGAACTCGGTGTGGACCTGACTCGGTTTCTCTTCGTCTACGTTCCTTAGACTCACTGCACCTCATTTGGTTTCTGCTTTTATTGGCAAACTTCATTTTCACAGGGAAATAGTGTTAGTGTATTCATTCTCTAATTGGTTTTGCCTCATTGCTTATATTTATATTTCTTTGTTTAAGGAGGTTAACTTCTAAGAAATCCAGTTGAAACTGGGCTTTTTTCCCTGTTCAGTATTTTTCTAACTCTGTGGCAAGGTTTGTATTAAATTAACTTGGGATCAAGTCCAGAAGTCCTTCTTTAGGTAAACTTCCTACTGAGTTCATCAAAGATTTTGCCTGAAAGAAGACTAAGTAGATGAAGATCAGGTCCCCACCTAACTGTTCGATTTCATATCCAGAATATCAGTTATGTTACCTTTTTACTAGCGGTCTTCTGACAAGTAGTATTGATATCCTCTTATGGATTAATGACTCAATTCACAGAACAAAGCTTGTTACTATGAAGAAAACATACAGGCTTAGATTTTCCAGATTATTTAAGGTTTGTTATTGCTAATTTGAAACACTGTGAAAAGGGGGAGAGTTTGATTTAATGGAAAGGCTACAGGAGTCTAAAACAGCATTCGTGTTGTCACGTTTCAGATGAGTATCGCAAACTGTGCACAGTAGCTGCTCTGCTGCCAGCAAGACCTGAGCTTCCTCCAAGCCGTCCAGAGGTCATCCCTCCACCACTCCTTCCTGGTGTTTACCCTCCTCAACAGCCAGAAATCGTCTATCCATCTCGGGCTCCACCACCTCATGGTAAGAAAGAAATAATAACCTTTCCTTGCACCATTTCTGTTTAGCTTCTTTAAAAACAAGCTTCTCAGCTTTCTCAGGAGCAATGGTGCTCGCTACAGCTGTTGGTATATTTTACTTACTTTACGTGAACGTATAGCCTCTGAATATCCTTCTAATTGTAGCTTGGTTACCAGGTATCTTAGAGCAACTGCACCTCATTGGTAGTGTTGTCCCTGTTAAGACAGGATTCAAAAATTAAATCCTCACTCTCTCTACAGAGGCCCGTATATTATAGTGGTTACATTATTATTATTTTAAGGCTATTGTGAGCTTTGCTGCCTGTCAGTATTGAGGAACGTGAATAGCTCTTTCACTAGGTTATGATAGTTACTTACACTGAAGAGCTTGGCTGAGAGAAAGCAACTTCTTTCCGGTTGTTTTCCTCACTCTTGCTTGGCCAGAATCAATCAGTATGAATCAAAATACTAGTCTGCTGGACACTGAGGCTGACCCAGCGTGAAGAAAGAACTTTTTCAGTGATACACATGGATAGGCTAAGTTTCTCTAGAGCAAGGAGGAAGCCAGAGCAGAATACTTTATTTTAGCAGAATTAGCAGAATACTTTATTTAGCAGAATTCCTTATTGCTCAGGGAATTTACTATGTGCCCATATAGTCTGCAGTAGGCATGTGCCACCTGAAATTGTTTGGCAGAGCCACACACTCTTTTGCAAGTAAACACAAGCTCATTTTGCCCATGCTCTGTGCAGATGCAAGCAGGCTCTGCTTGCACTGGCACCAGCTGAAACTATTTAGTCTTGGTTCAGCACCAAGCTGAGCTAATAAGCCTAAGAGGCAAAGTATGTTAACTCAGGCCTGACACTGCACTGACGTAGCTGCACAGCTTCTGGTCAGCTGGGAGCATGTACAGAGCCAGCTCACGTCTCCCTGCCAAAGACCGTACCTTCCAGGGTTATCACTGCCCTCCTTTCCCTTTGCTATCTAAGAAAACGAAGAACTGAACCAGCCTGCCTGCTCTTTGCTACTGTAGGCTTTTAGTAGAGTCCCTGCAGTGCCACATACCCACTTTACCACTAGATATGAGCGGACTCGGTCCTCTTTTGTCCTGCAAAAGAGGAAAACAGGATCAGACTTGCCACAATTAAAAAAAAATCAGGGGTAGCTAGCTGTTTTCAGACAAATCCCTATGAGTCCAAGTGCCGTTTTCTCTCTCCTGATGCTGATTTTACTGTCATTCACACTATGATGGAAGGTAAAAGTTGACTTTTAATGGAAAATGCTGCACAAGTTGCAGATTACCAAAAATTATTATTATGAACTATTAAAATATTTTCCAACTCTGTTATTTCAGTCAGTCTTGCCGTTTAAGTAACATAGTATTGCCTAGAACTGCGACATCTAATGTATGA
>NW_009648559.1:3176849-3180289 GCF_000708025.1 Charadrius vociferus
TTTTCCAACTCTGTTATTTCAGTGATCTTGCCGGTGAACTTCACTGACTATTGCCAACTGTTCCGACATCTCTGCCTTAATGGGCGCTGTATTCCCACTCCTGGGAGCTACCGCTGCGAGTGCAACAAAGGATTCCAACTGGATGTTAGAGGGGAATGCATTGGTATGTGGTTTTCTGCCGTAAATCACAGAGGGGAATTTTGCTTTAAAGAAAAAAAACCTATTTTCCACACAATGTAATAACTCTGCGTTCTTAAATAAAACAACCTCCCCTCCGAAAAAAAACAACCAGTAAATAGACTTCCAAGAACTAATTGCTTTCAACTGCAAACTTATTTTTGCAGCAGTTTTGCCTTTAAGACAGTATTTAACACATCTCGTAACTTGCCACAAAAATATGCAGAAGATTTCTTATTTTACTAACCTGTGACTATAATGGGTTTATTAGTGATTGCAAATGACCTCTTTAAAATGCTACCAGCTCTTTCAGTATGCAAATGACCTATTGTTAAACAAACAAACCAACAGTCAGGATCTTGGGCTTACTAAGATTTACAAGTCCTCTTTCAGCTCATCAGGAGTATCTTGTTGGGCTCCTGAGCCCTTTAATTTTGGAACTCAGCCAGAGCTTGATGATAGGAGCAAGGATTAGCTGTTTCTTACATGCAAGATTTTGCTTCTGTCAAAATCTTTTTCTCCTGGGGGCTGGGAATGTGGATGTGTGCGATTAAGGCCTCTACCTCTCGCACGTACAATATCTTGTCTTGTTGAGTACTCGTTTTTTCCAGCTCCTGTTTAGCTGAGAAGATGGGATCCTTTTACTGGGAATTCAGTGGTGTCCCCATTCCTTTCAGACTGAAGCACACTGTTTCTCCAACTACAAAACGTTAAAATACCCCTACAGACCCGAATACCTTTCAACCAATGTCTTAATAAAAATGTGTTGTCTGTGTTTTGCAGATGTTGATGAATGTGAAAAGAATCCGTGCATCAGTGGAGACTGTGTGAACACCCAGGGATCCTACATATGCCAGTGTCGTATAGGATATCAGAGCACGGCAACTAGAACAGAGTGCCGAGGTAAATGACGGTTTTACAGCTGTTTCTGTACTATTGTATACATACCAGGAGAGAAAATAGTTTTTAGGCAAAATTTAACAGGCATGTTAAATGGGAGGGGTTTTTAAAGAAAAATAAATCAGATATGGCAGTAAAAATTATTAACCTGCCTAAGCTGGCTCTTCACAGGCCAGATTATGAAGAAAGACATTTTGTCTTGTGCTGAAAGTAGCTTGGCACCATTTGTGGCTTCAAAGTAGAAGAGACTTGTTTGGGTTTTTGTTTTTTTCTTTTTAAATTATTGAGACCCGTTTGCTTCTTGTGGATCTCAAGGACAATTAAACATCCCTTCTTTGGAGAAGATTCCTTTACTTATAAAAGACTGTTAAAAGACTAAGAGATGTGGACGGAAAGATAAGTCTTCTACTGGGTAAATATAAGAGTACAGTGCCCATGTGTTGTCCCTGCCCACTGTCAGAAAATGAACTAAATATAAATTAGAGCAATGAAAACTTAAATGACGTATGGAAAAGTAGTGAAGCACTGGGAAGGTCTAGGTGGGGAAGCTGTAGAACCTCCATTATTGGTGCTTTGAAGACCAGGCTCAACAATAGTCCCAATGGTCTTCATCCTGTCTTCCTATGGGAGTAGTGAACACATAGCTCCTCAGTGGTCAGCCCTCTGTCAGGGTTCTGTGGCTACCGAAATGTTTTGGGGTTGGAATTTGACTGTAAAGGTGGATGCAGTCCTTTATAGTTAAGTCATAATGAGATAATTCTGGTAGGAGAATGAATGACTACTTTGATATTCCATAAGAAATGAAGCATCTAAATGAAACGGAAGGTTTGAGTGCTCGGAGTCCCAGCTTGTCTTCATGTTTTGCTTTCTGCACTAAGGAGGGTTCCTTGAGCATGCCCTCGTTCTGAAGTACAGTTTCTAAAAAGCCAGAAGAAAGCTGTCTGTATTTGTGTGTGATTGTTTTTTTTCTCCCTTCGCTTTGTGAATTGGAAAGGTATTTGTGGTGCAGAAGCTTACTCCAATCCAGGAGGACATGCAGAGCCAGCACCACTGCTGCATGTTGCTGGGAGTATTTGACCCAGTTGCTGCCAAACAGCCATGTTGCGGAAGCATCTTCATAGTTCAGCTGACTAGTGGTGAAGGAGTGCTGAAGTGGAGTCTCAGCAGTGATGAATTTGCTCATGAGTCATTTTTGTCACACGCTTTTAATTTGACTGATTCATTACACAAACACATGGTTGTCAGAAGCCCAGTAGCTTAATGGCATTAAAGTGTGGTCACTTAGCAGTTCCTTTGCAGTCTATGGGAACTGTGCTTGCTTGACAGGCAGTTCAGAAAATGCTACGATGTGCAGAATCTTTGTTTTCTAGAGGAATTTTTAGGACCAGTTTAGGGAGAAGAAAAAGGCTAGCGGGGCGCCCTTGGCAAACTACGCATATAGCACTGGTACTTGCCAAAATCAGCATGTGCTGTAAAATTACTTCGCATGACTACTTTGTATGTTGAGGTTTTATTTTTTGCATACACAAATGTGCCTGTGCTGATACGCTTTTGCAAATGTATTCCTTACATCCATTCTTGAAAAATGAAGCCTCCGTAGTGACCAGATGTTTATCCATTCCTTGCTCTTGAGGTTCCAGGGGAGGATTTTTTTCTGCATGATGAGTCTGATGACCGATTAAACATTGCAGCCTATATTGCAAGCTACTGATTCAACTGTTATAAGGATCGCTTATAATTCTAGTAGGAGTTTGGCTGAATGAATATGTTAATTTGAGATACAGATGAATAAAATTGTCACATTATGATTATTGATCAAAACAGAAAATGCTTTTCAGTTGCAGAAGAGGGGATAGAAAATGGACCTAAAAAAGAAAAAAGGGAAATCTTACGATGATTAGCTATGAATGTATGGGAGTCAAAGCTTTAATAGCTAAGTGCTTACTGTAATCTACCTGACATTTCTGAGGGGAGGAGGTCAGACCTGACATGGAGATGCAGCAATTACAGACATTTCAGTATGAGGGAAGCTTTGATTTTTGCAAGTTTCTTGGAGGAGGGGGAAAAAAAATAATCCCCAATGTTATTTCATAATTTGAAAATTAGAAATGTAGCATAAACTAGTGGTGAGTCTCCAGTCAGCTGTATGTACGTAAAGAACAATGAGATTCTGTGTTAATTTTCTGCACCATGATTTAGATGGCATCAGATGTGTAAAAGTACAAATCCTAATGAACTTGAAAAACTAAAAGGCCAGAAAACTCACGAGATGCTGTAGCATTTCTGCCTGTCCAAAGGAAGAAAGCTGGTGCAGTAGCTGAAGCCAGGCTCAGGTACAACTGAGTGCCACAAAAGTGTAGGGA
>NW_009648559.1:3180318-3229999 GCF_000708025.1 Charadrius vociferus
AAAGAGACTGAACAGGGAGAAAACTTTATGGTTCTATGATAAAACTCCCTTTTATGCATTGTTGATAGATGATGTGTGTTTATCAAACGAGGGGAGGTTTATCAAGCCTGTATGCTTTTGCTGGAAGTCAAGAGGGCTGCAAGCTGCCACTTGAGCAGCTCTTACCTCTGCTGGCCTGGTTGCTTGCTTGCAAAACAGTTACTTTCAGGGATTTCTTAGCAGCTTCCCAGAACTACTGTGCTGCTAAGAAGGCAAATACAGGTTCACAATTTTGAGAGGCATCAGTTTGCCCTCAGATAGGTGCCTAGAGAGCAGGGGCGTTTGGGAGGACACCCTGTACTCCGCTTCTTGCTGAAGCGCAGCACTGAACTTCTGCAGAGAGGGCCTGGGGAAGGGCAGCCCCAGGATATTTGGGAAGACAGTGTGGTTGCGCAATGGATAGGTCTGCATGGGCTGGTTGAGATCTCTGTGAGCAGAGTCCCTTGTGTGCAGGAATCTCTGGGAGAATGTCCAGGCCTTGATGGAGAACACTGAGCAATCTGAAAAATGTCTAGACAGTCTGTCTCAGCATCTCCTCTCCCCTTCTTCGGAGGAGAGGGAGAGCTGCCAGCCTTGTGTGATATCACTATTCAGGTCCTCCAAAGCACTTGCCAAGCACCTCCTGCAGAGAGAGGGAAACGAGGAGCTGATGTTTCAAATACAAAATAAGCAGGAGAAATATCTTCTGAGATGGGAAAGTCTTGATCTTTCCTGTTATCTTACAAAGCAGCAGCAGCAAAAGATAAGCTTCCCCTGTCTTTCCTTCAGTAGTTAGCTATTGTTAAGTTAAACTTCAGTAGAAATATTTTCATGATGAACAAAAATGCAAAAAAAATTGAAAGGGTCTTATTCTTGTTGGACCAAGCTGCAGGGTAACGTTCACTGAATTTTTCTCACAGAAGTTCTTGAAATTTCAAGCTGATGAACATTTTCCACCCCCATAACGTTCAGTTATGGAAATCAAAATAAATCATTTTTCAGGTGAATATAGTTTCCATGTAGGATTAAAAACCTAGGGCAAGAAGAAATGGGAAGAATTCCTCTTGAGTATAAATAAGAAAAAACCCCAAATGTTATTTTTCCTTTTGGTTGACTTTCAGACATTGACGAATGTTTACAGAATGGTCGTATCTGTAATAATGGACGATGCATAAATACAGATGGCAGTTTTCACTGTGTATGTAATGCTGGCTTTCAAGTGGCAGCTGATGGGAAAAACTGTGAAGGTAAGACTTCTCTGAAGTTACTCTGTATTGGTAATTACAGTCACAAGGGGTTATTCGTATCAATGAAAAAGAAAAGGACCTCTGCTGGGGGGGAAGGGAAGGAACAAGGAATCAAACTTCTAAATACCTTTTGCTGTATCTGGGAGGGCAAGTAAACTGTCTTTTGCAGCCAGTTCTGGAGCCTTGGCTTGGCAATCTTCAATGGGATGTCTGTCCAGCAGGAGAAATAGCACATACCACTATCGCAAAACGCAGTTTCTTTGATGGGAGTGGTACATTTTAAACTGGAGCACAAGTCACATGCTGCCTGATTTTACTGTGTGTTTAATAGCATGCTTTATGGGATCTTACTGGGTGACTAGCAATGTGTTTTATGTAGATGCAGTCTGGTCTGACCCATAAAAACTGTTTTAAGAAAAATTTGTAAACATAATTGATGTGTTCCTACCTCCCAGACCTTTAGTAAAGGGGGGAAAAAGAAGAATGTTCTTTATCATGCTTCCCAAGGTCCTTGGGAGGGTTCCCAATGATCTATTCATACGTTAAAGGAATTTCAAGCACTGTTCTTAGAAACATTTTTGGCAGAATATTATCTCAGTGATTCAGCTCAAAGACTTAATGCCAAAATTCCTGGTTGGGATAGATACATGATTTTTTTTTTTTAAATCATAAATTATTTTTGTCTGACTTAGCCTGTAAGTAAAAAGAAAACACACCATGTCTAGAAGTGTAATTTCTGTCCAAGACAGCTGCAATATTAAGGAAAATAGCACGATTCTGAATATATTGTAATGTCATTATGATCCAGTGATTTTATGTGCTAGTAGTGATTCTGTTAATCCTTGGTAGAGACAGACATTTTAAGACTTTGTTTTTCCTGACTCTTTTTTAGATACAGTTTAGCTGTATCTAAAGCTGCTTTTTAAATATCTTATTATGGAACTATATTGACTGAATATATTTTGAAATGAATATATTTTGGAAAAAACCTCAATTCTGATTTCTTCCTTTCCCACCAAATACCATGTGCTAATAGTAATAAGAACCAGGACATCGGCAGTCTGGTAAAACATTTTTAATTCCATTGCATATGTTGCCAGAATGTCTGTTGCATCCACTTATGAAACAGTTTCATCTCTGGCACTGTAATGCATTGAGTTTTATTCTTAGGAATACACGTGCACAAACACTAATCAGTATAGACCATGGCATTGTGCCATACCTTAATGTAACTGTGTATAGTCCTTTAGATGAAACTGGTAAATAGTGCTGATTTTTTTGGATGTGAAGTCCAAAACTAATTTCATTTGTGCCAGGACAAAATAAAGACTAAGAGGATATAAAAGCTTACTGAAATAAAGCACAACATTCTCTTTATTTGCCTTCCCCACCCCCCCACCTCCCCCGTAGTGTGAGTAACTGTGCAGGGTTCAGAATAGCGATGTCTGGGACCTCCACCTTTTCCTATTTGAATCCTTCATGCTATGCTGTTAGGTCAGAGGGTGAATAATGCTAGTATGAAGCTATGATTAGTAAGTACCCTCCCATGTGACCTGTCATGCTGAATCCAGAGAAGGGGTAGGTTTTATTTTACATGGAAGTTGATGATGAAAGCGCCCACAGAATGCATGCTTGAGCACAGTGCTGGGAAGTCTCCCACATAATAAATCTTAGACTCAGCCAGTGGAGGTTACAAAAGTTTTCACTCCAAACACAAATGCCCACTGCTCCCCTTTCAGGTGTTCTTAGTAACATAAAATTGTATTTACCATTACAAATGGGAGGCTGCTTCTAACCTAGCTTCTATTTACATGAAGATTGCAAACCCTCTTCAGTTACATGCCTTTCTCACTTTTTGGGGGTTTTTACCAACTGGCAGTTCTTAAGCTGTCCAGTTTCTCATCTGTTTTTCATTCTCTTTGCTCTTTTTGGATGCATACCTTTATATGCTAATGATTCATTATGAAAAAATGGAGTAATTTCTTTGACACATCCTCTAGGACAGTGCAGTATGTCCCATCGTATGTTTCTGATTATCGTATAACTCTGACAACTAAGACAGAAATTAAGGTTTATCTTTTGGTTATAACTAGTAAGAGTTCTTTGTCTGAAACATTTGAGCATTATGTCTGTTATTGTACATTTTCAGATATGGATGAATGCAGCATAAGGAACATGTGCCTCAATGGGATGTGCATCAATGAAGATGGCAGTTTTAAATGCATTTGTAAACCAGGGTTCCAGTTAGCATCTGATGGACGCTATTGCAGAGGTGAGCACAATAAATTATGTGTTCCCAAAGCTTGTGAGTCATATCCCTCTGGTAGCTTCAAGAATCGCCTTATTTCCTTACAGTTGTCCTTGGGGACAAGAAATACTGGGCAGAGTTCTTGGCAGATATGCTTTTTTAATCAGCTAGAATGACTTGTCATTGTGCAAGTACTCAGTCTTCTCCACAGTGTTGAGCAACCACCCTAGCCAGCCAGTGGGAAATATTCTTTGATCAAGGACTGTGTGATCTGACCTAGTTAAACTCCAGGTTTTTTTGCCTATGAGGTCTTCTGCGGTTTGGTTCCAGTATATCTCTTTTTTTGTGTTTGGCCTTTTAGTTTTCTGCCTTTGGCCACCCAAACGTCCTGGCTTATTTCCTTCTCTGGGTTTTTCTCCCATTCCTGCCTGGGTGTTCCTAGTCAATACAGCATCTCTGAGGAGTGCCCAGCACCCCATGTGACCGAGATGCAGACCTGAGCACCACTGCAAGATTGTCTTTTCCATTTGCTGCAGTAGCTCAGCAATACCCCCTGTGGGAGATGCTGCAGCGTTCTGGTTGCTAGTTATGTCATCAGAGTTTCCGTTCAGTCCCATCAGGAACTGGAAGTTTTGTGTGTATAAATCTTCATGTTTCAACAAGTTTTATAGGCACAAAGCAGAAGTCGAAATAAGGAATAAACAAGTGCTGGACCGAGTTACTTGCAGTTTTTCCTTTGAAAAATTTAAGATCTTTTAACTTTTGGAATCAAGGCAGAAAAAGTGCTTGCTTGCACTTTGGCAAATTTTAAAAAAATGTCACACAGCAGCATCTTTTTGTGACCAATAACAAAAGTAAATGTTTGAATAATTTGGTTTTGAGAGTTTCTGACGTGAGAGGTGAATTAATTTGTATCCTGTTGCTTCTTGAACACTGTACCAGTCTTATATCTGAACTGTGTCGTGTCTAGACTTAGATTTTATATCCAAACCAGGCCAATAAATCCAGTAAAACATCCAGAACTTCTCTTGCATTCAGTAACTTTTGCACTAGGTATGTAGGACAGTGCTACCCAGCTTTCAGGTGGGAGAATCACGTATTGCTAATGAGAGATAACCCCATCTTTACTGTATAATAGGGATGTTCTGGGATAATTAATTGTTCTTTAGCTTCTCAAATGAACAGATCCATACAAGTGTATCCTTAGCTTAACAGCTACTGGCCATGTTGGCTGCCGCCTTCACACACTTAGAGCAATCAGCTTTATTTCTGTTCTTACCTGTTTTCTAAGTGGTAGGTGGATGTCTGTGCTTTGCCAAAGCTTATTTTCCAGCTGGTCTGTGTGTGGGACAGCAGCGAGACTTGATGTCAGACTTGGTAGGGAAGAACTTGGTGCCCATCAGGCCTTGGCACATCAGGCAGTTGTGTTCCCAAAGACCGCTGGCTGCTCTCTGTGTCATTGGCAAGGATGTGACCCACTGGTGCAAGCTCAGCCGAAATGCTTGCCTTGATTTTTGCTGTGAGCATCTTCTGGTATTTTTTTCTTTTTGCTTTAATTTTTTTTACATCAGTTTGTGCACTGAAATGCCATCCAAGAAGATGGTATGTAAATTGCTTCAGACTACTTAAAAACCACTGATACTCAACTTCACAGCCTCTGTTACGTGCCTCCTGGCTAAAGAGGAGTATGGATACAGCCAAAAAGGGGTTTCTGGCCCTAGAGAAATGTTACTTTTGTGCATCAAAGGAAGAATATTTGAAAATTATCCAAAATTGCAGGCAACTCAACTGATTCCTACTGAAAGTTGGAACAGATCTTATAGTAAAATAAAGGATTTCTCCCACTGCTTTTCAACACTTACACTAAGCCTTGTTCTCTATGAATGAGCATGCAAACATTCATTACGTGTTAAAATTACTATTGGGTCAAAATGAAACCAGATTTTGAGACCTTGACACCCAAATTACACTTTTTCCCAACTTCATATTTGTCTCCTTTCTTCCACTTGCCCAAAGTATCATGAAATAATTCCCAGGAATGTAGTGGCTAGAGAGAACACAACTCTCTGGTAAGTGTCTCCAGTCATGTTAGGAAAGGTTTAAAAGCTTGATCTTTAATAATGTCTTTTCCTGTATGCTTTATTGTTTATCCTTATTGAGTCTTCCCTGTACACACCACGTAGACAGAAGTTATTTACTCTAACAGAACAGTTAACCTTTGAAACACTCATTGTTCAAATTGCACATCCTGAATTTCTTTGTGAAGTGAATGCGTTGGGATCTTACACAAGCTTAAACTTTAAACTTACTCTTGCACATGCTGTTAGTGCCCATGCATATTTGGAACATGTGTATGCACAAACTGACATTTCTGCAGCAAATTGGCTACTTGCCTGAGCAATTTTGATACAGAATTGAACATGTGTTTTTGCCAAAGTCTTAAGGGGATCAACACAGGAATATAAGAACTGCAGTGTGCAACACATTGCCCCTATAAACATCTCACTTGATGCAATCTAAGCTGAATTTTGAACTATGAAGAAGAATTTCTAACCCAAAGTTGGGGATACTGTAAATGACACTTAGTTCCATCAAACTGGAATTTAAGTATAAGTACAGGGCATATGCTTGGCTGTCTGGTAAAAAATTCCACTCGGGCTTTATGAAGTAACATGCCAAAAAAGAATGTTACACCATAGTCTTATGTATTCCCTGTAATACAAGACATACTAAACTTACTCACCATTAGCTTCTTTTGCTGATGATTTTTCAGAGATGCTTACATCAGGCAGGCAGAGTTTTAAAGCATGATGTGTGTTGCATACATTGTTTCATCTTTAGACCAAACAGGAATTCCCCAAATTGAAAGCTATTGCAAGGCAACTGAAAGTGGCAGTTAAGTAGTCTGAGTAAATTTTTCCTGGTTAAAATTAGAGGACTTGGTGTACTGAGCTGGCACTACTGAGGAAGCTAAACAGAAAACGCAAAAACTCATTGGACGTGGAGAATGAGTCTAGTAGGTGGTTTTCCAGAACCAGGTTGAGGTATTCTGGCAAAAGTGAGAAAAAGGGTATTTTTGAAGATGTCCAATTGGTAACTTTTGCCACAGAAGGCAGCGGAGCCTTGTCAAGGTTAAAAATTTGGACCTTATGCCTGCCTGTGCAGTTGATTTACTGGGTGGAATCTCAGCCCTGGTAAAAGCAGAGGCTTTTTGCCCTATCTTGAATGGAGCCAGGTTTTCAGCTGATCTGTGCAATTCTAGGTGACCAACTTTACCTTTCTATAAAACGTTTAGAATAGTATTTTCAACACATTTGTAAATCGATGCAAAAGAAAATGGATTGCATATTTCACTTCTTGTTAGCTTACGAAATCTTTTTTTAGAAATTAACTACAGGAAAAGGAAAAAAAGTAACTTTGCCTTTCTGTTTCTATAAGTAATGTTAAAAAAGGAAAGTTAATTGTTTTTTTTTTTTAGGAGAACTTATATCTGTCAAAGGAGTTCACTGTCATCTAATAAAACAACTGTCTACACTGTTAAATAGTATGGTCACATTTTGAAGTCCCAACTCTTACTTACACAGATTAAGGACTAAATTTAAAGTGGGAAAAGCATTCAAGATTTGTCTGAAACAGAACAAAAGGTTGCAGGATGAAGTAGAAATGAATCGAGCCCGTGTACTTAAATATAACTTCTATTTTAAAATGCAGTTTGAAAAAGGAATCTTGGATCATACAAGCCATGTTTTATGCCAAACAACACAAACTAAGTAAAACACAGAGGTGTTTCACTCTCAATTTGCCCTTTTAAGGTCAGAAAAAAGGAAATTGTCACACACGCAGTCTCTTGTATATATTATGGAGAGTTGTTATGAAGTGATTATTTTATAAAGGTTATACGTACTTCCAAACAATATTTTAAACACTCCTTTTCTTAATCACTTATAATATAATGGCATGCTCTCCGTGTCTAGAGTATGATCTTACTATTAACAGGATATGCAGCCTATATAATTTTTTTACTAATTTGACATCCTTTTGTGATAGTCTAATATTATAAGGCTTCACTCTTGTCTCTCATTGCCAAGGACCTTATTGTTCAATGTGCTATTGTTGGGCAAAGATGGTAGCTTGTGCTCCATGATTGCTTAGGGCTCAAGTCATTAACAAATTCCTTTCAAGGCTGGAGTGCAGTCTGTCCATTGAAAGTTTATAAAATGGGCTGTAATGAGCATCTGATAGGAAAACCCAATTGTCATGCAGATCACCAGAGAGGCACTACGTGCAGGCAGAGTCTGACTGTGGACATTCAGATGTACTTCCAAAAAGTGAACCCGCAGCAGGAGGAAGGGAAATTCTTTGGTGGCCCTGTGAAGGCATGTTGTGGAGGGGGTGAAAGATTCAATTTGCTATCTGGACTGATTTCTTACAGCATAAAATAACTGTTAACACAGAAAGGGAATGCCCTGTTACATGCTACAGAAGTCCTTTGTCTCAGCAGTCACAGTTTCTTCCTTCCGATTATGTTTTTGCCTGAATGAACCTTAAATCAGAAGATGTACCACTTGGGAACAAGTTAGGAAAATGTAGTCACTTTTCGCTCTCCAGTGAGAGTGAAATTATTTTGTTCTGTTATTTTTTCTTTTGAATTTTACATTTTCTTCTTCCTTTTCACAGAATCAATTAATCATTATTCTTAATAAAACCTTTACTTGAACTTGTTTCCATTTACACTTGGTATTTTTTATAGGATACAATGAAAATAAGCTGCACAAATGCAAGTTTCAGCCATGTGTTGAACATTATGTAATTTAATTTCTAATAAAGTTCATCCTGTTCTCCAACAGACATCGATGAGTGTGAGACAGCTGGAATATGCATGAACGGGCGCTGCGTGAACACTGATGGCTCTTTCAGATGCGAATGCTTCCCTGGTCTTGCAGTAGGACTGGACGGACGCGTGTGTGTCGGTAAGACAAGGTTAATGTGTGGCGAGTCACAATTAACCAATGTTAAGGCATTAATGCTAGTCTGATGAACGGATCAAGTTTGAATGTAGAATTTACCATTTTGTCATGGATTGGTGAGTGGTATAGTAGATACTAACAGCTCGGGGACATTTACTGTAATAGCCCATTTTGCTCTTTTTTCTTTTCCTTTGCATTTAAAGAGAAAAAAAGTGTTGGCCAAATCACAAGGTCAGGTAGACTGCAGCATAGTGGTGTTGGAGGCGAGTAGTGAGTGTCGATTTTGAGTAGGTGAGAATTTGCCCCATTTCTGTCAATGTAAAATTCTTCATTTTCGTCTAAGATTAAAGATTTAATTACTCTTTCACCTCTCTTTAAAGTGGGACATAAGAATTTTTCCACTTCTGCCTGTTTCTCTACAAGTGAAAGATGTTTGACATGTTTGATTTTAAAACTGTAATGTGTCTGACAGTCATTACGGGACAGATTTTTAAAAATGAGAAATGTCACCCCTGGACCTGAAAAGACAAACATTTTAAATCTTATCACTGGAATATGATTACTGTTTTTTTTTTCTTTGTTTTGTACAAGCAAAGATGGATTACTTTTTTTAAGGACAGCATACTTTGTGATCTTTTCCTGATGCAAGTTTGTTTTTTTCCTCTCATTTTGCCTTTTTTCGGCTATAAAATGAAAAACAAACAAAAAAAAAGCTTTAGTGTGGCCTTAGTGGGCTCAATCCAGGGTGTTGCACCAGTGGTGATTTTAGCCTTGATGAACGAGAGACAACTAACAAGGCTGGGAGGGGGAGAGAAAATCCTTCTTGTTAAAATATCAAATCCGTCCTCTGACTCTGAGAATAAAGTAAACGGTACTGAGTTTTTTCGGAAGTTTTGAGATATACTTGGGTCTAATTCTGAGATCCTGCTGCTGAGCCTGTCCAGTTACAAGTGAGTAGTGTCCCTGTCACATGGCAGAGACTTTGTCCCTTTTCCCCATGGCTTCTTGCTAGATTAAGGTTAAGTATTGGTTGTTCCCCTAGTACTTCACTAATGTATGTTAAGTCATTAAATGCAGTAACTAGTTTGTATGTCTGAACTCTTAAGAGCATGAAGAAAAAGAATTTCCTGTCCCGAGTTAGAGTGAGGATATAGGTGGGTGAAAAGCATAGGGAAATGGTGAGAGATGTTTTGTTTTGACAGCTATTTTACAGTGTTTATGACACCCAAGCTCGATTTAATACGTGTTGTAATTTATGGCAGTACAGTTGGCTATGGCATGATTAAGAGAGATTTCTTTCCTCAGATACACATATGCGAAGCACATGTTATGGCGGCTACAAGAGAGGACAATGCGTGAGACCATTAACCGGTGCAGTTACAAAATCAGAGTGCTGTTGTGCCAGCACTGACTACGCCTTTGGGGAGCCTTGTCAGCCCTGCCCAGCGCAAAATTCAGGTACAGCGTATTTACTGGTACATATTCTAATCTAAGCTTTATGTTGATAAACTATTTTTAGAAAGGTAAAATACAGTTTTGTATTAACATCGCAGCCTAAATCAGGAAGGTTAAATTGTCTTATAACATGTTATATATTTTGAGCAATCAGCTATTTTGCATGTTGGAAGAGTACAGGAGAGAATTTTTTGAGGCAACAGTGAATGCCAATATCTGAGTCCAGAGTTGTTACAAGCATTAAAACAGATTTTCAAACAAGAAATTATTTTGATAGATGTCGATAACAAAAAATGTAAATTTGACCTCAAGTTATTAATGAAAACATCTTGAGTAATTCATATATTCAAATCCTTATGTACACCTGTCTGTCAGATGTTTGCTGCCTGAATTCTATATCCTTCAAGTGATCTGAGATAGTTTATACAGTAAGTAGCCTTTGGATGGTCAACGCAAAAACAAATGTCTGGCTAAGCTGGTTGAGAATACTTGAGTCTCTCACTGAAATCCCCACCAAGCAAAGTTGTCTGGAACATAACTTCTCTCTGGCAAGAAAGCAATCCTAATCATTCTCATAAGCAGTATCTGCTTTTAGGAAAGCACTTCTTCCAAGAAGACTGTGCTGATGCAGTCCCTGTCCTAAATAAAGAGACCCTGGTTTCATGGAGGTGACTTACTGCAGGGAGCTAGTTTGAAGCTGAACTTTGAGTGGTGCTTTTCATTCAGCAAATTTGTTGTTGCATATAAACAAAATTTGCCGTTCGATGTGTAGTTCAAAAGCATCTCATACTAGCATGGTATCTGCTTTGCAGGCAAAAACAATTTTAGATTTATTTTTTAAATCTCAGTTTTAACTGATAGCTTTATGAAAAGCATTGGAGAGACAAAACCAGTGGAGCAAATTAGGCTGGGTGGGCTGATGTGAGCTCTTCAGCAGGAACTTGCTGACTACCATTTTATAACATGCTGTGTTGTTTAGAATAGCAAAACACCAAGGAAATGTTACCAGGATAGGAAGGAGCCCTTCCAGCAGCCTCTGCTGGTATCAGTGGGCTCTTACTGTATGGTAGACTTGTCATATTTTGTAAATGTTGGACTCTGTATCATTGACTTCTGTTTTATATTTGAATTACTTTAGCAGAACATTTACATATATGGAAGCTATTTTTCCTGTGTTATTTTGCCCACCTCTTCAATTGTTAAAAAAATACCATCTCAGGTAGGGGGAGGTGTAGCATTTCTTTGGGATTGGAGTCGGGGAGGGAAAGAGAAGATTTCTTAGAGAGGAGCATTGTATCAGAGAGACTGAAAAAAAATTCCAGAAAGGAAGACATTTGTGTCTCTGTGCTCCTCAGAAGCTCTTCGTCAAAGTTCCTGCCATTCCAGGCTAAAAGTTTTGCCTGTGCATGTCCAGAGCAGGTCTGCTTTCATATACAGTGGCAGCTGGTTCAAGCAGGGTACATATTAATCTGCTGGTTATGATAATATTGGGAGATACGTTGCATGTGATTTTCCTTAAAGAAATGACAGCTAATTCCATGAGTATTTTTAATATTTATTAATTTTAGCAGTGTAATTTGGGCTGTTATTAAAGTGCAAATATACTGGAAAATGTTGACCTATATGGCAACAATTAATACTGATCTGTCTGTCAGTTTATTCTATTAGTTGTTCTGAACTCAAAAGAAGAACTTGAACCTAGTGGTAACTGAGATATTTGAGATACTTTGAAACGTATTTTAATGTTGGGGTTTTTTTAAGGATAAGAGATCCTTGATCTGCTCTGGACTCCTGAAGACACTCCTGCTAAATGAAGTTACATATGGGCTAGATTTATAGGAAAACTTTTTCTGTTTCCTGGTCACTTGAATGTGCACCTTGAGCAAGAGCTTGGGCATATGAGTTTTGGAGAATTTTGTTTTGAATATGTTATGGTTCATTTGTGTAGGAGAGCCAGCATGAAGTTTATGTCTATTCCTAAATTCCTCAGTTCACCATGTGAAGTTTTTAGTCATCCATCTTCATGAGCAGATGCAGACTCTGAATCTGCTAAACTGTTTCACAGGTTGAGAACACTATGAGGCCAATAGTGTTTTTAGAATAATTGAAAGGCATGTTATTTCATTTGAATAATTAATTGGCATTTGTAAATGATGATGCTGAAAGCAATGAGCTAAGAAAGAATATTCCAGTAAGTATTTTAATATTTTTCAGCTGAATATCAGGCTCTGTGCAGCAGTGGAACTGGCATGACTGCAGGAGGAAATGGTAAGATCACCTAATTCAAACTGTATCAGTTCTGGCTAAAAGCATTACCTTGATATCCTTGATTTGTTAGACATGCTGGTGGGGATGATGGCAAAAAAAGAATGGGAGAAAGGCTTATTCAAATGGCTGTTTGCAACGCATTAGAATAATTTAGGATGAAATGAGTGGAGTGTGCCATGTCACTAGTGCACCCTCTCTGTTTTATGCCATGGAATGTAGTGCTGTTCTCAAAAATTTGCAATTGTTTTGTAAGTGTTATTACCTATATGACTTAGAAATCATAATATGTAAGCCATATTTGCACGTTTCACATGAAATCATCCTGAAGAATAAAGCCATGTTGAACATTGAGCTTCCTCACATGTTTTCATCTGTCAAAAAGGCCAGGCTGACAGAGTTAGGTTAACTACAGAGAAGGAGCAAATGATTACAATAAAAGCTTTGTAGTTGTAGAACTGTGAAACTGCAGACGCTAAGTCAGCCAATGCTCACTAGCAGATTTGCAGGCAGTAGAGAGGGAAAAGTATTCAGAAAGGAATGATGTTCATGCTTTAGGGAGTGATGCTATCTGGAAATGCTATGAATCAGGAGATAACAGGGGAGTATTAGTACATGTGCATCTCTAAATGTAAGACCTCAGTTTAATATCCCATTCTTATTCACAGTTAAAAGTGTCTTAAATGTCAGTGGGCTAGAGATGGTCTTAAATCAGTGTGAAAGGGACGCTTTTTTCTCTTGAGTGTGAATACTTAGGTGTGAAGTCACTAATCAGGCCTACATGATTGTAAATATGGAGCAGCCAATGTTAGTGATATTAAAATTGTATCTTTTTCTAGTTTGGACAATTAACCCTCCCAACCCTTTAACAACTGACTCTCGGTTTCTGTTTTTGTTTTTTACCTTTTTGTAGATATTAACGAGTGCTTACTGGATACTGATCTCTGTCCAAATGGAAGGTGTGAGAATCTGCATGGAACATACAAATGTATTTGTGACCCTGGATATGAAGTGGATTCAACTGGGAAAAACTGCATCGGTATGAAATGTCCCAGTTTTAATTTTGAAGTTTGATGCTTGTTTTTATCCTCCACCTTTTTTTTCCACGTTTCATCAGATCCACTATCTGCTCTTATGATATTTCTGGATGTTTCTGCTGAAATCTTGTTTTAATTTCAGTGCTTTGCAATGCTCATAAAATCCTCCACTGTGGGGCTGTAAGGGACCATTGCCATCAGTGACTCAAATCACTGGCAGCTAGGCAATAAACATCCAGTTCAGTTAAGTCCACTGAATATGCACTCTGCAGTACCAATGTTTCTCAAAATTAAAAGAAGCCAGATCCTGCAATTACAATGAACCACAGGGGGGATGTAGGATCATCAGTGTGCTAGGTGCCTCCAAGAACTGATCAGAAGAAGGTAAGCCTCACATGTGCTACAGAAGGCTTACATGGTTTCTCCCAGCTGTGACTTTGGGGAAAATTCCCTTTCAGCTTTCAGACAGGGTTATTGGTTTAACTGTGTTGTATACTGGCCAGACACAGGAAAATTTATTGTCATTGGAAGCACCAGCAGAATCTGATGGCATGGTGTCTCTAGCTAGGGCTGATTTCCTGTGCAGTACAAGTGAAAAAAATGTAAAGCCAAATTTTGCATCACAGAAAAGGTGAAATAAGTTCTTCTTGATCCTTAGAGGTGACCAGCGGAAGCCCTATGGCATGGGATAAAAAGAATCCAAATAAGGAGCAGTCCAGTCTCTTCTCACATTATCTGGGATATAAAAAATCCCCATCAGATGCCTGCAGACTCCTGTTACAAATTTTAAGTCTGGCAATTCTCTTGTTCCATTACATGGTCCCATTGAAAACCCTTAACTTAAAAACTCTTTAGATTCCTTTCTTCCACTTTCTTCCATTGGTGCATTGTTCCAGACCTCCTTTGCACAACTGATTAGAAAGTTGTTCTGATTTCCTGTTAAAATGTACTTGTTACTGTTTTATTACTAGTTGATGTTGTACTAATATTATCTTTTGACTTAGCATTGTGTCAGCACTTATCCCCAAAGTATTTATAAAGAATCATCGTATCCTTTCTCAAACTCTGTTGGCTAAGCTATCCAAATCCATGCTTTCAGTCTTTTCATAAAAGCAGAGGCTGCAGCCTTCTCTTGAAAACAACTGATCTGACCACTATACAGTGTTCTGATGAGGTCTGACCAGTGCCTTGTGTAATGGTGCCAGCAATTCTCCATTGCCCCTAGGAATATCCTGCCTAAATTGATTCTAGAGTGTCTTAGTCTTTTCTCAAATACATGTTATACTTTGGGATCAAAGTCAACCTCTAATTGGGAGTTACATCCAGAGTTTTCTTTTCTTGATAGCCTTCAACTGATGAGTTCTTCTTTATAGCATGTTATTGGTTCCTAATTGCACGGTTTTGAACGTTGGTGATTATATTTCTTCTTATTTCTCTCATTCACGTTGTCAAGATAAATTTAGTCTTGCATGATTCTCTGTATTGGTAATAACATCCAGCTTGGTGTTGTCCACAGCTTTTGATCCCATTCATTTTTTATTTCTACATTGCAATGAATATTTTATAGGACCAGTCCCAAGACTGATCCCTGAAAGGCATTGCTAATATCCTCTCTCCATGATGATTACTCTCCTTTTTAATATACCGTGTTGTTATCTCTCCTTCAGCCAGCCCTGGAACCACCTTAAAGTTCTTAAATTCCTTCCTGTTATCTCCAGCTTACATAATAATTTTATTTGAGTTCTGTATTCTCTACTTAAACCTAAATAGCTTAAGTCATCTGTGTTAGCCCAGTCTAAACTATCCACTGTCTTATTTTTTAAAAAAATAAGAGTTGATCTGTCTTTGATAAGAGTCATGCTGTAATTCATCCCATTTTCCCATTTGTTTCTTTGGCTTTAATTATCCATGTCCCATTTCGGTGTCTGCCCATAGCTTATGGCATCCCTTCTCTTCTCCCCATCCATCTGTGAGTTTTCCAGCTGCTCCCCAGCCCACCCTGTTGCAGCCCACATCCATGCTCCATCACAGCTGTTTCCCATTCTTCCATAATGTTCCACCTGGCCCTCTCTCAATTTTTCTGAACTCCTGTGAAGCTTCCCACACGGTCTGTTTTATTCTGCAAATCTCCCTGCTTTTCCTCGCACTTTTGCTGTTCCCAGCTGCTGCGCTGACCCTCTGAGTCTTCCCAACTTCTCTCAACACTTTCTGAGGCCTCTCTGACTTAGCCAATTGTTTCTGTCTGCTCTCGGGGTCTCTTCTGGTCTTCACCTGCCATTCATGGCCCATTGCCACTTTCTTGCAACTTCTCTCTAATGACCACAGCTCTTCCAAAGATTTCCTAAGGGCTCTTGAAATTTAGTACTAGCATTTCTATTTAAATTTTTCACCTCTGAAGCAAGTGTAGACTTACATTGGCCTTGTTAACCATAACATCTAAGACGGTTCAGAGCCAGCTTGGAAAAAATGGTGATTTAAAGACCAGGATGACCAGCAAACCTTTCCAAACCAATCCTCTCCTCATTTCTTTCATGACTGTGGGGGCTGCTGTGCAGGGAATCAGGGACCGCACAGACCTATTCCACAATATAGGCAAGATGAAACTGTGATTCCCAGCTTTATTTTGAACCATGATTTGGCTTTCACATATTATGTATATGTGTAGAAAGGAAGTACTAGCTCTTATAAAAGCAAAGCAACCTGCTAAAGAATAAAGCATAGGAAAAAGTCAACAAAAATATACAGAGAATGTGGGGGTTTTTTATTTTTCCTTATTGAAAAAACAGAATAAAAATGTTAATTTAGGTAATATTTGTGTGGTTTGAATTTATATAACTATTATTGTTTCCATTATTTTAATGATAGTTTTCATGAAGAAGGAAGGTGCAGTAAGTGGGATCTTTAGAATTAGTTTATGTGGAACGGTCATTTCCATTTGAAATCATTCCAAGCCTGTTGTCTGCGAAAAGAATCTAGAAATCTTTTTAGTGTCTTTGAAAAGCAGTGCAAGTCATGTCTGTGAGCATTCTCTCTCTCCCCTTTGTCTCCTCCTTCTCTCCACATACACAAAATCTAATGAAGTGTGGGTGCTGGGAAGAAAATTCTGTCCTAGCTTCTATTCCAGAAATGTTTTCTTTCTTAAAAAGTTCTTGATTTTCATTGTAGACATTGATGAATGTGCACTGAACATGCTGCTTTGTGACAATGGGCAATGCAGAAATACCCCTGGAAGTTTCACCTGCACCTGTCCAAAAGGATTTGTGTACACTCCTGACCTAAAAACATGTGAAGGTAATTGGTAACACTCCATTTCATCCTAGTTGTATTCATTTGGATTGTTCTCAGATTGTGCCAGAAACACTTTGAACCTTGATGAGGATATAATGTTTAGAACTGAAAACTGCATGAAGAAATTATATGGGGAAGTAGGGGAATGAGGAGAGACAAGGCCAAAGTGCAAGCGTTAGATAACCTCATGGAGCAGCCTGTATGAGTTCTGTACTAGCACTCTCCTTATTGACTACTACCAGTGGGCCCACACTGTGCCAAGGGTGAGAAAAACTTGAGAAGAACCAAATTTTACAAATCTGTTGTCTTGTGTGGAAAACAGAGCCAGATGGCTCCTAGTTTGAACTCTTCTTGAGCCACAGACAGGATGTGTATCAGATCATTTAAACAACACAGTCCCTCACCACAAAGCAGGGCCATAGCTGGATATCACTGAAAAATGAGATGCTGCTTCCAAGTTCAATGTTTTAATGTTCTGACATGTTAGTGTGTCTTTGGGACACATGCATCATTAGTCTATAGTGAAGAGTTTCATAATAGAAAAGCGGAATGTCCGGAAAATTGGTCATGAGGAAAGCTTCTTCCATTTTTCCTTAACCTGAAAAAAGCCGTATGTAGTTTTGCTAATGCTTCCTGGCGCTAATGGCAGTGTGTTTCTCTTCTAGATATTGATGAGTGTGAATCTAACCCCTGTGTTAATGGAGTGTGCAAAAACACACCAGGCTCTTTTGCTTGCGAATGTTCTCCTGAAAGTACTTTGGATACAACCAAAACCATCTGCATAGGTATTTATTCTTCTGAAGATTTTATGTTTACTGTTTGAAAAAGTCCAGTGACATGCAAACTTTCTATACCAAGTTTAGAAAAGATTTAAAAATAACTTGTGTAGATAAATTTAGTGGAAAATGCTACAGAAACAATGTTAAGAAAGTGTTTGTTTTCACCATTACTGTGGGTACATAAAGTGTGACTAGTGCTTGGGAGTGTGGCATGCTTCCATGTCGGATTTGAATGACAGATGAAATGCTTTTGTGTCAAATACAGAAATGCTAAGACTACTTCTTCAGGACTATACTCACCCACTTAATTCCTCCTGCAAGAGGGGTGGATGTATTCTTTTTAAGATCCACTCTCTAGAAAGGCCAGTTTTCTATTTGAGATGGAGCATGAGTAAGTTGTGTACAGTCCAGACCAGCTCAAGAGCAGTCACCGACAATGCTGTGACTCAGATACTTGGTGGACTCACAGTTTCTTCCCGTACTTGTTCTGGAGGGATAGCAATTTATAGCTGTTGCATAGTCAGTCATAAAAACTGTGGAACTGTGGCCCTGATGCTTAGCTATCTCCTGCCACTCCCTATATGGGAAGGTCAGATATCCAGACTGGGGGATCGAATAGATTAATGGAAGATCTAGCAAGGGTTCATATCTACCCCATTCTTCTGCATGTGCCTCTAATCTGAGTCATATTAAATACAATGACTCAGGTCTTGAATGGTGTTGAGGTGTTCCCCATTAAGGTCAATAAGCATAAACTAGGATTGGCATGAGCTCTGTGCTGGAATGATTTCAGGCTCTAGTCCAGCATAGAGAAAAATAAATTAAGAGCTTTTAAAATAAATTCAGGTCTGATGTGGTAAGTTATAATGAAAGGATGATTCTTTTTCATGGTTAAATTCAGGTGTGTTTGCAAATATATTATTGTATAATGCTAAACAATCTGCATGACAATACATTGGGGTTTTTCCAAACAGAAACTGTTAAGGGTACCTGTTGGCAGAATATAGTGGATGGAAGATGTGAAATAAATATCAACGGAGCAACTCTGAAGTCCCAGTGCTGTTCGTCACTGGGTGCTGCTTGGGGAAGCCCATGTACACCATGTGAACGAGGTAACACTGTTCATTTTCCTCAGGAACCTAGGATTTTTCCTGTTCTGAGTTTGGTCCAGATTATTGTCACAGAAGTTTGGGCATAGGCTAGACAAATAACTTGTTCTATTATCAAGCACTCATTCCTTATTGAGTCTGAAAAGAAGTCTTAATACTTGAGAGGTAGCATGTAGCTGTAGAACTTCGGATCTAACTTTGGATTTTATAGTAAACATTTTACGAGTTTAAATTCTGAGGGGAAGGGACCACACCTACAATCTGTAACATGCAGCATTACTTTAGCATGGTTTGTCATAATTAGTGATCTAGAGTTCCTAATGATGTAGCAATAGATGCATGTTCCCCAGAGCTCCGGAGAAAATGTTTGCAACAAATGGATCTTTGGTGTGGTAATGGAGGGAGGAGAGGGAGTAGCCCTTGTTGTTATACTCTGTAGATTAACTGATGACCTAGAGAATTATATGGTTGATCAAGAAATGGGTTGAGGTCTCTGCATATTCACTTGATAATTAGAATGAACTGTGGGATGAGCTGGGAACCCGAGGATGAGCTGATGAATGCAGAAATGCGTGTGGCTTGTTATTTTTATAGGCTGAAAGCTGCTAGTTTGCTCAAATATTTAGTTAAATTCATCCTGTATATTTTAGCAGAATTCATCCTCATCCATCCATGGTAAATAGGGCTTTAATGTGCTGTGATCAAGTTAAATGAATTATTTGATTTGAATGAAGCAGGAATCATATAACCCCTTTTGGGTTAGCTAGCTGAGACACACAGGAAGCAAAAGAGGATAATGGCTGACACTCTATATAGTTTATGTAGTTGCCCCATCTTACCTCTTTATTATTTCAGAAAATACTGAAATACTGTCTAAGCACTCAGACTTCTCATAGCAATAAACTCAATATTTCACATGATCAGTTTTGCACAAGAAGTTAATGGTGAGTTTTGGACTCTAGCATTCTAAACGTTCACTTTTGTTTGTTTTACAGACCCAATATGTCAAAAGGGATATTCAAGAATAAGAGGAACATTGTGTGAAGGTATTTATTGTTGCCTTAACATAAATCAGAGCTTGAATGAAAAAAGGCCAGTTTTTTTATTTAAGTGGTTAATTTAGCATAGAGGAACATTATGCCAAATTCTTACCTCGTGTAGTTCCATTGACTTCATTAGAGTTATGTCAGAGATTAATTTGGTTTCAGTTTGTTTAACATTTCTACATACTCACAGTTTATCTCAAAGTACACACTTGCAAATATAGTGTCTACCAGTATAAGGAGATGGTTCTCTCTTCAAATACTGTTAACTGAGTAACCTGTTTGGGCAAAGTATGCATCTTATATGTGTTATAAAGCATGGCATTATTAATACAGTGGTATGACAAGCCATTACTGTGCTTTCGAAAAAGAATGCTTAAAGACTATATTTCACATGAAAGTTTGGTTGGGTTTTTTTTCCTTAACCTTGGCTTTCTTCCATGCAACATTATATGAAATCGGACACATTCCAAAGCATAGTTTAATTGTCGTCTTAAAAAAAAAATACGGCATCAGGACATCAGGTTAAAGAAAAGGTTGAAGATTCTTTAAATGTGTAGCTTTTTGCTTGGTATGAGATGACTCTATACTATTCTGTGAGAATTGAAGGTCCCACCCTATTTCATCTTCATTTGAATTGATTTGAACCCCTGGCAAAGTACTGCATATTTCCATAATATGCAGAAGCTCAGAGAGTCTCAAACTGCTGTGGGTCATCCTGACTGACAACATCTGACATGACACTGCAGTTAAAATATTTTTTAAAAATTACTCCCATATGTAGCTTCCATAAAGAAACATTGTTTTTTCCCTTAACAAAAAATAAAATAAAAATAAAATTAAAAAAAGAGGAACACCCTCACACATATTCTTTGCTTTCCAAATGATGACTGAATACTTTGGCACGTCTGTGCTGCAGACCCACTGTACAAAACTTATCTGACCTCAGCAACACTTTTTGGAGTGTCTAAGTGAAAGAAAAGGGAAGAAAAAAAAAAAAAAAAGCAGCCCCACCTAACTGTCTTCACAAGGAAAGTCTTAGAACATTTTCAACACTGCTGGGATGGAAAGTTTATCCTTCCAAGATGTAGACATAACTGTTTTCAGCATTTCCTTTACCAGCACTTCGGATTACATCTATTACATGCTTTAATCTTTCTCATTTCAATGGGACCTGGATAGCCCCAGATTTTTCAGAGTAGTTTCCCCTACTTTTAACATACTGAAGCCATATTTGGGTTTCAACCAATGTAAGCATTTTTCAAGATGGGAAGATCTCTAGGAAATTTACTGGCAAGTGAGAGACAGGACAAGGGAGCAACTTTAGCTCCCAAAAGTTGATACTCAGTTCTCCCATACACAGCCCATGTAAACTGAGTAATGGACCTTGTGCAAGGAAATAAGCAAGCTAAATTGGCAATGTTCCTGTAGTTTACGGGTGAGCCCTGGAGTTGTCAGCTGTAATATGGCTCACAGGCCGTGAACTGTCTTTCAGTGGTTTCAGATAGTCCACTGGCTTTTTTACTTCCTGCCTTCCAGTCAATATGAGCCTTTTATTTATAATATCTGTTCAAGGGCAGAGGCCACCGATGTCCACCTCGTGTTTATCCTTTACCCTGCTCTGTGCTGTTTGAGAACTGCAGAGTCTGTTTGCACCAGGAGTTTTGTCTGTTCGCACTAGCGAGTCCAACCTGCCCGCTTCTGGAGTACTCTATACATGAGTGTTCAGCTATAGATTATCAGAGTCATCCTCTTCGCATTTCTTGTTCTTATCCTCTCCTGTCATGCTTCATTTCGGGCCATATTTAATGCTGGAGGCTTTTTTCCTAAAGGCAGTTGGGAAGCATGTGCTTCTCACAAAGGACACGGGTGGGAGGACCCTACGCTTAGATAACTAAATATTTATTTATGCTCAGGCCAAACTAACAAGTTAATCAGATTATCCTTACCCAAAAGTGCTAAATTTGCCGCATGAATATAGAAATATAATCTTTACTTAATGGAGTTAAACTCCGTGTGCAGTCATAAGGAGTTTATTTTAATCTATATGAAGTTACTAATTGCTGACAAGGTCATAGGGCCAGATTTCAAACAGTGTTGTAGTTTCCAGACATGCAGAGGTGTGCCTGATAAGACACAAACATTAAAAATACAGAAATGTAAAAAACCCCTGTGTTTTGTATTAAAAAAACACAGCACAACTTAACCTCTTTGGAATAATGCATAATCATATGATGCACTTACCTTTGTTTTTCTTTGCCCATTTGCTTCAAAAATCTGGCCCATAGTGAGTATGAACATTTATATACTTTGTAAATGCCCCTCGCTTTTTTCGTAACTTTTGGGTTTGATTTTAGTATATGTAGAAATGACAAATAGCAACATGTATTATTTCTAATCATCAGCAGTTTTCTGTAACTAATTGGTACTGGCTGACTTGCATAGGAAATCCTAAATATTTGGAATTTTGTCAGGCCATGTAAACTGCTGTGGTTTTGTATTTTGTCCTAAAAAACAAACATTAGAATGTTCATCTTTTTTCTGATTTGTTGGTGTTTAGCATGCTAGTGATTACTTTTATTCACATTTTGTTTGGAAATAGATGTAAATGAATGTGAGGTGTTTCCTGGAGTCTGTACAAATGGGCAGTGTGTCAATACCTTGGGATCGTTTGTTTGCCAGTGCCCCAATGGAATGACTTTAGATGCTTCTGGACGGACGTGTCTTGGTAGGTATTAATTCCATTTACAGGACTACTAGGGAAGAGCAAATCTATGTGCTGAGCCATGTTTGCACTGCATATTTTCTTACAAGTAAGGAAAGTTATTTCTGTCCACAGAAAGAAATTTTCAAATGGAATCAGTCAGGGACATGAACTTAGTTCAACTGGAATATGAACAGATTCCAATGGTAGTAACTAAAGCTCATCACCATCTGCTAGCTGGTGAATAGTGTTGATTTTAGTTCCTTACAGATCGTCTATGCTTTTAGCACTCTTCATTGGCAGCCCCGCTGAAGTCACCAAGGTTGGAAGAGTTGAGGGGAGACTGCTCTGGGCTGGGACTCAGGTGTCTGAGGAGGGATGTGGTGTTCCTAGACACACCATACACCTTAATGGAGGGTGCAACAGAATACTGAAGTTTTGTATGCTGTCCTTTCAAAGCACCTTTGTCCCTTTAGGACAGTAAATGCCTAAGATTCGTCTCAGAACAAGGCATAGCTTGTAGTAACTAAAAGGCCTTATATAGATATGATAAGCTGGACTGCTTAAAATCATCTTCTGATCAATTTACTTCGTGTGGAGTACCATTTTCAGAATAGAACTTTAAATGTACTTCAACTCTTAATTTCTGAGTTTACCATTAGTATTTTGCTGTCAGAAATTATGCAGTGTGCTTGGTACACTCCTCTGAGTCCACAAAAACATGGAGCAAACTATCCTGTGAAGGGATTCTGGAAAAGGATTCTTCTGCAGTGAACTAAATTTTCTCTTTTTCTCTCAACATATTGTTTAATTGCCCAACAGACATACGCTTGGAGAGTTGCTACCTGCAGCACGAAGATGAGCAGTGCACCTCACAAATCCCAGGCCGACACCGAATGGATGCTTGCTGCTGTTCAGTGGGGGCAGCGTGGGGCTTTGAGTGTGAGGAGTGCCCTCTGAAGGGATCACCTGAATTTGAAGCCCTTTGTCCAAGAGGATCTGGGTTCTCTACGAAGATAGAGATAACTGGGAAACCTTTCTCTAAAGGTAGTGATCCATTTGTGGTTTGTTGCTTGCTGGCTTTCCCTTTTACTCTTCCCTTCAACAATTCCTGTGGGTTTGAAGATCTCGGTGATAGTCAGGCACTTCACTTACCTTAAGGCACATTTGAAAATCCAATTAGATTTCATGGAAATTACAGCCAGAATAAGATAATTTAGTCTGTGTCGCAGACCATTAGATACCACATAATACTGCAGCTTCAAACCACTAAATTTGTGTGTCTAGTAGAGAGGTTAAATTGTGCCTGACTTTGCTTCCTGTGTTGCACCTAATGGCACCTCTGGCTGATGGAATAGCTTTGAAAACCTGGCACCTCATAGTACAAAAACTGGAACAAACTGAACAGTCAGCTCTGGATGTGTTGAAAGAGCAATCCTCCTTACCTGTGCAGGGTTCAGGAACTTTAATTGTACTGTGGACCAAGGAAGAGAGGGTGAATAATTTTGGGAATTTCCTGTGGAGCTACTTGGAGAAGTAGAGAAAAATGTTTCCAGGATGATAGCTCAAATCAGAAGAATTTAATTTACTGTAAACCAAGTCTTGTTATGACTGTTGTTGGTAAACTTCCAGCATTAAATGGGAAGCACACAGTGACACCCTAGCATCATGTGCTGAAAGCTGTATTTCCAGGGTTACCAGTGGGGTTAAGCTGGACAGTGTCAGAAGCACAAATGGATGTGAATATGTTTATAAAGAAAGCCAGTTACCCAAAACCTAAACATTCTGAAGGAGGGGAAAATACATGTGAATGACAACTGCTGTTGTTAGTTTCAGCCTTAGTTTTATAAACAGTTACTAAGCCATTAATTATCCATAAAGAAAAGTGACATGTGCTTTTATTTATGCTCGTTATGTTTTCTGTGACTCATGGAAGTCATGTTTTTTTCTCAGAAACCAGAAGACAGAGTGGTTCTTTTGGAAGCACCCTTTGCCCTTGTAGGTTAGATCCTCTGTCCACTGAAATCTTATTATTGACTTCAGTGGGCTGCAGATCAGATCCTCCAGGACAAAGAGGAGAGTAATACCATTTTATGGCAGAAAGTGCTCTTCATGGTTCCAGTGCTGCATTGTTGGTTAGGGTGAAGTCAGTATCAGTTCATGTAGCGTGGTCTACAATTTTCCTAAAAGGAGGGGTCATTATCATGAGAAAGGATGAGCTCTGAAGTTGGCATTGTTCTTTTGTGTGGTGTTTTTGTGTGGTGGTAACATCATATGTCCTTACTGTTTCATTTTTAGATATCAATGAATGTAAAATGGTCCCCAGTCTTTGTACCCATGGAAAATGCAGAAATACCATTGGTAGTTTTAAGTGTAGATGTGACAGTGGATTTGCCCTTGATTCTGAAGAGCGGAATTGCACAGGTATGCTGCATGGATAGATCTCTTATAACTTTGATTTGAAAAGGAAAAACTGAACTCCTTTGAAAAATACTGTGAATGTGTTTTGTTTTACAGATATTGATGAATGCCGCATCTCTCCTGATCTTTGTGGCCAAGGCATCTGTGTCAATACTCCTGGAGACTTTGAATGCGAATGTTTTGAAGGCTATGAAAGCGGATTTATGATGATGAAAAACTGCATGGGTATGTTTTTTATAGACCGTGGATGTGCAACAGTATACTATGTGCTAGTATGCTATGCATGGGGCCTTTTTCTGGGGTGTTTGTTGTTTTTTTTTAAGGTTTGGTTGCTCCTGGGTTTAGGTCTCTCTCATTTTGTGAGTCTTATTAAAGTTCACTTTAACTTAATTTGCACCCCAAATGTGATTTTGCTGCTTCTGCAGGATGCCGTAGCATAAATGAGCAAGGGTCAGGATTTTAGAATGTTAAATTTGTCCCTACAAACCCCATTTTGCTAAGTGGGACACCATCCTGAACTTTGAAGTTAGAGCAGATTGAAATTTAGAAGAAGCCTCTTTTGAATTAATTTCATTTTATTTTTTTAACTGCACTGTGGTGTAAGGGATGACTTGCTGTAGGAAAGGCTCCAGAGCCAATCTAGGCAGACGGTGCTGTGACAGGTAGCAGACTATGGGGAGGGATGGGCTGCTGCTGTGGCAGTGCTATCCCCTGCAGTGATGTGCCTTTCATTCTCCCCACAGACATCGACGAGTGTCAGCGCAATCCCCTGCTCTGCCGAGGCGGCACCTGCATCAACACAGAGGGAAGTTTTCGATGCGATTGTCCTCCAGGCCATCAGATATCACCAAATATCTCTGCATGTATAGGTGAGATGTGCAGACAAAATCAATATTGCGCACAGCTTTTTATACCGCTCTTGTGCTGCACAGGCATTTACAATGTTTGCTTTAGTATCATTTTCATTCACACCTAAAATGCTTTCCTCTTTTTCTTTTGCAACAGACATTAATGAATGTGACCTAAGCACCAGCTTGTGCCGAAATGGACATTGTGTCAACCTGATTGGAAAGTATCAGTGTGCTTGCAACCCTGGATATCAGTCCACACCTGACAAGTTATACTGTGTTGGTAAGGACAAAAACTACATGGGATCTCTAGCGAATAGGGAAGATAAAACATAAATTTGTTTTTAGTAGTTGTATAAAGACATTTTTAACTGTAATTCAAAAATCTAGTATAGTCTGTCAAAAGAGTATGCAAAAAACCCCCAAAATTGTGCACATCCATTACTTTTGAGGAATGAATGAAATTATGGTAGCGCTACAGTTAACTGTAATAGCTTATTTTCTCTAGTAAATCAATCATGATGCATAAAATAACATACTATTTTAAATGGCCTAAGACTTCAGATTTTGATTATTAAGAGGGAATACCTTGTTAAATCCTGAGTTCTATATTGTATTAAAAATCATGCTAGACCATGGAGTAGAATCATGTAGTTCAATTGATTTTTTTTCCTAATTTGATCTGTAATTGTCTCAAATATAGGGCCTTTCCAGTAACTGTTTCCTTAAAGCCACATTTTGTAAATGACATTTAGCTTAAATCACGTATTGTGCACTCTTATATGCATACATTTTATTATGCCACGGAAATACATGAAAAATCCACTGGCTTTAATTCTGCCTAGTAGATAATTTTTTCCCTCAGTACTTACAAAAAGCTGTGCTGCCTTCATGATACTATGGTAACCCAACAGAGGTATTTTTATATGTAAAAAGACAACTGCAGAGGTCTTTCTATATGCAGTCAGAAAATACTATCTCTTTACCTCCTGGTCAGCCTAACATCCATCCCAGTGCCTATATTTGCAAACACTTGGATGTTCAAGGAGTGTGCAAATATCAAGTGTAGATTCTGGATTGATGCTGTTCTGGAAAGCTGCTTCAAATCATGTCCTTGAAATGTGCTTTAAAGTAAAACATATTGTGGGTTTTAACTGTCATTTTCTCCTTTTTTTAGATATTGATGAGTGCAGTATAATGAACGGTGGCTGTGAGAACTTTTGTACAAACTCGGAGGGCAGCTATGAATGTAGCTGTAAACAAGGCTTTGCACTCATGCCAGACCACAGGACATGCACTGGTAAGGGAGGTTTTGGGAACTTTTGTACTGGAAGGGTTTATTTCAATAGTTTAAAAATGGACCTTATTTTTGAGATTAAAGCTATTGTAAGAAATATACTGAAAAAAAAAAAGTAATTAATGCATGGAAAGTTCTTTTTCTAAAGTGAACATCTCCAAAATGTCAGAATTGAACAACTGCAGAACTGAATTGCTTTGAAGGGAATTGATTCTTCATAATTTCAGGAAGTGTACAAGTTGATTCTGAGTTTGATAACAAAAAGCTGTATTTTTTTTCAGTAGGAGATGAATTTTCTCACTTAAGGGAGATCTATTTGCATCTATTAGATCCAAATCCCAAATGTGTTGAAGTCAATGGAAAGAATCATCATAAATGTAAACCAAAATGCTCTGCACGTGTACTGTATGGTTATATTGGAGAGAGAATACACGAAATGCTAGAAAAGGAGCTGATTGCCCTGTTCTGTGGTTGTGTGGTATCTGATTTAAGCAAGCAAGAAAATTCCTATTTTCAATTCTTTGTTTAGTCAAATGCAAGAATACTGCATTGCTTCAAAACTGAGTTGCTTTCAGAAAAACTGAAGTCTAAATAGTGTGAATCTATCTTAGGAAAGAGCTCTCTTGCACGCTAAACAAGGTTTGTGAGAAAATTTTCAAAGCTTTGTAACAGCCGGGTGGTCTCCTTTGGGAGTCTGGGAGTCATAATCCCAGTATGTGAATTGTACTTGGTGATTTCCACATAGGTTACTGGAAGGAGAATTCTACCCTACTCTTCTCCTACTTCTTGCTGCACAACCACTGGCCCGCTGAGGCACGTGAATATTTGCCAGCAGCTTGCCAATTCCATCCAAGAGCTCCTTGAAGAGCATGAGAAATATAACAGGGTTAATCCCTTGGGGTAGAATTGCCTTTATAGTTGAACAAATGGAGAGTTTTCTATACTGAATTAATAGAGAGAGCTCACATTTAGAATTTGTAAATATTTATAGACCTCTGACCAGGGTCTGAATTACCCCGAGGCCACCCGCTACCATTCCAAAGGATAAAAGAGCCTTAAAGCATAGTTAAATGTGGTTTGTCCCTCCATTGTAGCTTACACTGTCAGAAAGATGTGAAGTAGCAAATCTTCAGCAAGTATCAGACTGTTGTTCAAAGAAAAAAATAAACTAGAAAAAGTGCAAATTTGTCTGACCCTGAAATTAAGTATTTCAAAACTTAAAATATTTAGATTAGAAATAATTTGGTTTAGGTCAAGTTTCTAGAAAAGGCAAGTTCATACAAAAACTTGCCCGAGCATTGGTGTTTGGGGCACTTTTTCAATGCAAAAATAAAACCAGTTGATCAAAATTGTGCCTCAGCCAAAATCTAAACCCAAGTGACAGGATTTAGAGGCTCATGAGAGGGAAGGGGGGAGGGGGAGCAGGGTTCTCGAGCCACTTTTCTGTTCGCGTCTTCTTGGCTTTACTGGGGACTAAATGACCCGACGTATCTCAAGCCTACTGGCTAGAAAGAGTTCTGTGCTTTACTCCTGCTTGCCCTTAGCCACCCAAAGACATCTCTAAACTGAAAAACAGAGCAGATCATTTAGAGGACCTTCCTGTGTATTAAACTAAAACCTTTGGAATTTGAAAACTACCATCTTTCCCTTCTCAAAATTAGAAAGGGAGGAAGCAATTGCCTTTGCTGTGGGGAGGGGATGGATTCTCAGTGGTTTTGTCCGCACATTAACTTCACTATAAACATGTCCATAGAATTTTGTAGTCAGGTCTTACCTGGGTGAGGAATAAAAAAAATATCTGATCTTAGTTGTGAATTTTTGCATATTTATATTGAGCCTTGACTTTGAAAAATAGAATTTCATTCATAGGCCAGCCAGTAATAGCTATTAGGTATTCATTTTCATACTCTCCTCTAAGAAAGATTTGAATGCAATAGCCAACACATAAGAAAGTTCAAATAGCAGAAACACCAGACACCTTTGATGTCAAGTCAAACTCTACCTAAGAAAATATCCAGAGATGTGAGCTGTCACCTTCACTACCCTTTTAGTTTCTAAAAATGCTGCTGCCTTCTCTTGAAGAGATGTTAATTACACATATAAACACCTGGTGAATATTCAAAATCTGCATGCTGAAATTTTGCCTCTGCCTGAATAATAAGAAAAAAATGTATTTTGTGACATTTTCTAATTGCACTGAATATCTGGTTTTACTGTTAGATGTTTGTGCATGTTACAAGATACAGTAGCACTGTGACCTGAGTATGTGAAACACCTATTTTACATTTTCAGTTTGCTCTCTGTGTGAACATGTCTTTTATCTTTAACATCACACAAAGCTAGAAGCCATTATGGAATATATTTCTTGATAATTGAGCTGGTAAGAATGCTGTTCAGTTCAGTAGTAGGTCAGGTTTGAATTGGTGAGGTTATGCATAAATAATCAGCTCAATTAGGAGAAACAACGGGTTCTTTGTCAGCTGATTTTCCCCCAACTGTGAAATCAGTACAGTGACAGGTTAGTAAATAAAGTTCTTTATTTCTGTCATTATTATCCCCATTTCTAGTGCTTAATTTTGCATGTTAATTCAAATTCCATTCCAAATTAACATTTCCAGGCTAATGTCCATGCCAACACTATTTGCTTGTTAATATGAACAGGGACTGGTCAGCCTTCTTCCTTGCAGAAGTTGCGTATCCACACAAGCACTAGCTGGTAGAAATACAGAAGAATAATGAACATAATATTTTAAGTTAAAGTGAGTTCATTTTCTGCAGCTGCATAATTACTGCAATCCACAATAGACTGGTCTGATAATGAGTTACACCCTTTCTCTTGGAGGGGGTTCCTGAATCTTGTCTTTTTGTGCTGATTTTTTTCCCATGGTATCACTAGGCAGAGTTTCTGATTTTTGCTCTTGCTGGTCTATGTTGGTGCTGACACAGGGAGATTCTAGGGATTTTTACAAGGAACACTAATATAACCCCAGGGGCTCTGAAAGATTCCAGACCTTAGCATGGCTGCATTAATATAATAAAGTGTCTGCTTCTACAGCTTGGCCTCAATCAGTGACGGCCAATTTCACGATTTGAGAAAACAACTTACATGCTAGAGGATGTAACTGTATGGCTGGTCTGACCAGTCAGATAAAATGCTAAAAAAACCCATAAAATCTCATAGTGAAATAAATGTACGTACTGTAATTATTCCATCATGAGTTCAACTCTGTGTTTGCAGTTTGTCGCCACCCTTGAGACCTGTAGAGGTATTCTACATGTATGATGGCTTTTTTAAGATCTGTAAAGTCCAATATTGTTGTCACTGAATTTGACTTCAGAGCTTCCATTGACTTCAACAATGATGGGATCGTATCCATGAATATCCAGTTGTATGTGGCCATGTGGTGTGACAAAGGTTCTGTGTGGTTTTTTTCCGTCAATGACTTTTTTACCTCCAAAGTTGGTTCCTGTTCCCATTGGAGTCAGAGGGAAATGTTTGCCACTGACTCTTGTTGGAGATGAGGAGCTTACTTGTCAGGACAATTTTGCAATGTACCATTCAGTTATTTGTAAGGATTCAATCTTTGTCATGTTTATCAGAGCATTAAAATGTTTGTTTGCCATTATTATGGTTGGTTGCTTAAAGGTAGTGTATTTTAATCTGATTTTTTTACCTGTAGATATTGATGAGTGCGAAGACAATCCTAACATCTGTGATGGAGGCCAGTGTACAAACATCCCAGGAGAATACAGGTGCCTTTGCTATGATGGATTCATGGCATCTGAAGACATGAAGACTTGCATAGGTAAGTGACAGTACATATTTTCCTATCTGCTTTAACTAGGGAAAAATTATTTATTAAGGTGCTATTTCCAAGTAGGCAAACAATGATATTTTAAAGAGTATTGTTCTTATCCCCTAATTTTGGCCACCTGACCATAGGACCAGCCCCATTGCACAAGCCTGTATTTATCAAATGCAGGTGTAACCTCTGCATATCCCTGTAGATTGGGATGCAAGCATGATGATCTATAGCGTCATGTTTTGGGTCCTCTTCCAGTGAGGTTTTTATGCAGCTCAGATGAAAGAGTGCTTGCAGAAAGGAAGTGCTTGTGGATGACACCGTGGAAAATTTCTATCAAGATAATCACCAGTGCTGATTTAAACTTGTGTCTAAGACAAAACTGTGTGCAAGTGCCGTACCTTGGTAGAACAAAGTCATGAAACAGTGTATCTCCAAAACCAAATATTCACATTCAAATGAAAAATCTGGAGTGTATTTGAGGAGAACTGTTTGTACAAAACTAGATAATGCATGTATATGTATATAAATATATATACACACACATACATATACATAGAAAGCATCGATAAATAGTCATAGTCATTCTTTGGCTAATATGCTGAATCTTAGTCTCTATTTTTAAAGAAAGTTGGAATTAAAGGTATGTTAATACAGATATGGTAATACAGCAGTCTTAAACCAGGTCTGGAAACGTATGCTAGATAAGAAAGAACTAACTTAAGCAGTTTTCTCTTTGCGTACGTAGACCCATTTTTTGTACCAAAACGTCATATCTCAAGAGATTTTACCCATTGCTTTCTGAGAATTTTATTTAATAAGTATTAATTCATGGGTTTTTTTAGATGTTAATGAGTGTGATCTTCATCCAAACATCTGTCTGAGTGGAACCTGTGAGAATACAAAAGGCTCGTTTATCTGTCATTGTGATATGGGATATTCAGGCAAGAAAGGCACAACTGGTTGCACAGGTATGTTTTAAAGTTTAATTATTAACTTTTAGTTAAACTCTCAAGTCTGCATGCCCTCTTCTGTAGTGTTCAATACATCCTCTCACTGTGCTTCTTGTCACTTATTTGTGCTAAATATTGTGTATCTCTTCCAAATTTGCTGAGCTTGTGTTCTGCTGAACTTCAGTGGCACAGCATTCAGCCTGATGCTGCTTCTGCTGAAATGGTTGACAAAATATCCTCTGGGAACAAAATTGGGCTTATTACTGCATTGTTGTTGGTCTAAGAGAACAGAAATGCCATTGCCTGTAACTTGACAGAATCCTGAGGACCTCAGTGCATTTGGATTAGTTAGTTGTATACTATTCATGCAAATAACAGGTATCTGTTCCAAGTATTATTTTGGCACAGATGGCTTGAAAATGTGCTAAAATATATTTTCAGTTTTTGCAAAGCGGCAACAATACAGCTACTCAACTACATTATATCAACAAAATAAGAATTTGCATTATTTCATGTATTGCCAGCAAACAGAAATGAGATTCAAATATACAGGCTCCGAGGGCATGGTATTAATAATTCTAGTGCTGGTGTCTCAAGCCAAGGTGTTGAGAGTCTTAGGCTTTGCCCAGATATGAATACAAACATATGTTTAATATAATTTTTAATGTAGACTTAGGGTAAACACATTTCTGGCAATGTCTTTGAGACAAACTTTTTTTCTTAGTCTGCCCTTATTGTACAGAGTTAATAATATACTTCTGTAAGTACCCCAAATATATGAAACTGGTTTTTTACAGCTCTCATAGAACAATCTGAGAGCTGGAGTTATGCTTTGCATATTGGACCATGGACGAATAGTTGTGCATTAGTAACAGCTGCTTTTGACTTACATATAAACTGATCTAAATCCAAGAAATCCCTAATTGTACCCTGTAGACCAACATTTCAATGTTCTTTGTTTCTGTGCTAAATTATACGAAGATCTTCAGTACTCTAGACCTGAAAACCCTCATGCTGATCAGTTACACATGGCGCAGCTATCACTCCCAGCGGAATGAGTGATGGTCAGGAGCAGTCAGGGAAGATGAGGCAACTAGTAGAAGGCAAAAGGCAGAGAAAGGTCGTGGAGGCAGGGGAGGAATCTGAGGTATGGCTTCTGGGGAAGAGCCTGGAAACAGCCACCATTTTGGCATCATGTGACACAGGGTAGTGGCAAATGTCCCAAGCAATATGTTTTTGTTAACAGAGAGGCAGGGAAATCCCTCCGTCCTGGTCTCAGCCAAGCCCAGCCCTCTGGATGGACACTGTCTGCCATGTGGGCTCTTCCCACTGCCTCGCACGTCTTTATCTTTCCTTCCGCACATCCTCTGCTGCTTTTGGCTATATGCTGGTGTCCCAGGGAGAATGGCACTCTCCAGGAAGACCACCAGGACAGCTCAATTGCAACAGATGCTGTAGAGGGGCTCAGTAATTTGAGAGAGACTGGTGGTCTAAGACAAAAAATGAAGTATCAGTTATGCTGATATAGCTGAGATGGGACCATACTCAAAATAAATCACCAAAATCTTTTGAATTTAAATAAGAAAAGGGAGGAAGCAGAGCAGGAACTTTTTTTAAAATTCTGCTTTACTGGTGGAGACCTTTGAATTTCCCACCTCATGTTTGCACAGTATTAGAGCAGAACTGATGTTCTCAGGCTTGGGTACTGCAGACTTTGAGAGCATCCTTCAAGACTTCTTTTGGAGGGACCTTGCCAACAGCACCTTGACACCAGGATTCAGTTCTTGTCTTACAGACCGATCAAAGGTATCCACAGGTTTTAGGAACTCCTGTGTTAAAAAATGACAAAAATGCATACAACACTTTGAATGGGAGGTTCTCTGTTTCATGAGAACAGCTAAATAATGTCCTGTGGGTTCCATTACAGTCTTGTCTAAATATTTCAGCTCCCTTGTCATTACTGATTGTTTCCATTTTAACAAATAAACATGTTTTTTTCCCCAATCATTTAACAGTATTCAGAATCCACCCACTGACTGACATTCCCATCCCACACAGATGTTAGTTCCCCCCCTCCTTGGTTCTCAGTAAGAATGTGGTCAACGTTTAGTCACAAAAATATAATTTTTAAAAAATGTGCAAAAATATACATTGTAGATGCAGGTTTCCTAGGTGAAGTGCTATGAATGGTTTAATTTGTGTTCACAAAGCAAACTGTGGCAAGACTGACTGAGATCGGTTCATTTTAGATTTTTCTAGGCAGGCCATGGTACATAGTCACTAGAGAGAAGATTGCAGAGTTTTCCCCTAGCCCGGTTCCAGATTGCCCAGTTTTATGACAAATATCTTGTCTCTGCTTTTTCTGTCAATAAAGTATGCATGTACTTGTGCAGAGATGAAATCCTGTATTGGCACTTGCATTTGTATTTTATGATTCATCACCACTCTGGAGTATTGCCTGTAAATTTGCAATATTTCACATCTAGAGTCTTAGATTTACTTGCTTTGATATTTTCGCAGAGGAACAAACTCACTCTCTCCCATCTATCCTTGCCAGTTATGGCTGTGCGCACAGACCTCCAGTTCGCTCCTGGTGGAGCTGTGCTTGCACAGGCTTAGGGCGCTCTTCACAAAGTCAAACTGAACGAGGTGAACTTGCGGGCAGAAGTTGCTAGAGATGGTCATGAGATCAAAAATAAATGTGCTTTAAAAGTCAGCTGGATTGTCTCCACAGCAGGCTCAGGGAGTCGGATGGCTGAGACCAGGCTCTGACTCTGCAAGGGTCATGCTGGTGCCGTTTGGAGAAAGGCTAGTGGAAGATGTTCAGCTGCAGCCTTGGTGTGGAATGTGAGGTTAGAGAGTTTGGTCTTGAACATTACTTGCTGTCATGCAGTAATGATGATGATAGTGGTTAAAGGAATGAGTACACATGGTATACTTGCACGGCCGACAATAGCATGGTTATAGAGAAGGACACCTGATAGGGTGAAAGGAAGAGGTGAGCCTTGTCATTTGCTGGCAGAAATAGGTCCATAATGTTTTGTGACTTGTACAATGCGCTTGCCTCTCTCCCCTGCCTTTGGCTTCTGGCCGTTAATAATACATAGTGTTTCAGTCTTGATGGCACAAGAGAGTTCTGGTATCAGTGAAACAAATACGTTTCCCCATATGAATCTGGGAGCTGGCTGTGTCAGGCCAAATACCAGAAGATAATAATATTAAGATGCTGCCCGCCAAATAGGGGTATTACAGAAGGAGCTCATTGTGAGTAGGCGTCTGTCCAGCAATAACATGCTGCACCCCAGGCTGATGACGTAAGGATGGATAGCAGGCAAGAACTGAACTGCCCCATGTGAAACTCCAAGAGGTGCTTACGGTGCAGTATGCTGAATAAAATCCAAGAGTGATTCCAAAAGAAAAAAACATTTTACAGGTATAGAGATCAGAATAGGGGAATTTTTCCATATATTTTTCTACTTGTGTGAGTTCTAAGTTGAAAGTCACAGTCCTGTCCCTCTGAAAAGCCTTGCCTTTTACCTACCTGATTACATGGGCAGCAACCCAGGAGGAGGAAATGCCTTGTGACTTCCACCAGATGACTGGCCCTGTGGGAATCAGGCCCGGGCTTGAAATACCAGTGAAACGTCAGTGCGATAAAATGCACAGATATGCAGAGAGTGCCAAAAAAAATTAAAAAGTTAGAAAATGCTTAAGGGATTTACATAATTCCTGACAAACAGTACTGATGTATAGGTGGAGACTGAATTAAATTCACACTTTGCTGAGAATCCTTATAGGCTATTGAAGCCCCAATGAAATTTAACAGAAAACGTAAATGGTACACAGAGTACCTTGAGGATTTTGTGCCCTGTGATAAATGTGTGAATTTTTGTGGGTTAATGTTCACTTGCATTTTGTTCAAATGCAGAGAAATTACTTGGGTGATGCCAGAGTATAGGTGAGAATACAGTGACTTATCCCCATGCTCTTCTCTGGCTGAGTTTAATGATCCACTTCCAGACTCTGTAGAGGTGTGCTGTGCAGAGAGTGGCTAGCCATTTCCTTCCTTTCGTTGCCACGTTTGCAAGCATAGCGCCAACATGATAGGTATATATGATGTGTATTTCTGCTGCACATCCACAGCCCTAAAAATTTGTGCCTCTGTGATTAATGGGAGAGACGCTTTATTAATTTCCAAAGGCTTGAGAGAAAAAAAAAAAATGTCAAGAGAAGAGAACTGAAGGAGCCAACAAAATTGGGTGACTGACAGTTTTTTTCCCCAGAGTGCTTGGGATTGTTATGATGTCAGATCTGCATATTATTTATCATGCGTATTCTCATCTGTTGTAGGCAGACAACTCCCTTAGTATTAATGGGAGTTGTGCAATTACAAAGCTGAGAACATGTGTGCAGCAGGACTGGGGCACAATGGGACTGGCTGAGGATGCAGTGTCAGTCTTGGCTTGGAATGTCTTTATTTTCCTTGGCTTGTCATGGCCTCATACTGGAGGCAGAAGGAGAAGGTTGATATAAATCAGTGACTCACTCCTTTACTCTTTGGTGAAAATCCCCCTGAAGTCAATGGGAATAGGCCATCGTTTTGTGAAGCCCTGACTTGAGTAGTGTCCTCCTGTGTGCTCTTTGGGTCACAATACCTTTACTCAGACTGAGTAATGCCTTTCTAGTCAAACAATCACATGAAAATAGTTGGAGTATTTGAAGAGTGTAGTACTGTTTGTACTGCCATGCAGACAGCACAATCTGGACTCTTGCTCTTATTAAAGATATTTATGTTGAGTTAATTTTTCCCCTACAGAGCTCAACTTCTCCTTTTTGTTTCGTTCTGTGAAGCCATAATTCAATACTTATGGCAACATAAATCCATATTAAGCTCCAGTATAAGCAGGCATAAATTCCATTGATTTCACTGCCCCGTTTACACAGGACCGTGTTTGGTCTGAGATTTTTTTTGCCTTGGAAATAATTGCAATGCAATAAATTTAGGCTTATAACTCAGCTGTGCAATGAAAGGAGAGAATAGGGATTATAGCAAAACAACATCTGAGTTAAATGCAGATAGCTTTGAAAATAAGTAAAATCTGGGATGAGGCCAGTGATGGTATTTTATGTGCCTTAATCAGCTTTCATTTAAGTATCTGAAAACCTTCCCATGTATCAATGAAGTAAGCCCTGCAATGTCGCTGTAAAGGTAGATGGTATTAGAAAATATATTTTGCATTCCCTATTTGATCTTTACCCCAGCATTGAAATCTGTTGATTTTTTTTTTTTTTACTGGAAAAAAGCTGAAAAGGATTTCAGGATTTTGTTCAAAGCGAGTAGAATGGCATTTCAGTGAACGATCTCTGAGAAAGTTGATCCCATTATAAATACCTATGTTTGGATACAGATTTGTGCTCACAACTTTCATCCTGCAGAAGTTTCCAAGCTTTTTAGTGTGTGTGTCAAACAGCTGACAGGGGAACAAGTGTCCAGTGCAAGGGGTCCAGTGTCACGGTGCTGCGGTTCCACTGAGAGATGTTAACGGGGTGCAGGTGCAAAGTGTTAGTGGGTCACTGCGAGGTGGAACCCACAGTCACTTTATGTAGAGTTGACAATTTGCTTTAGATTGCCTTAAATTTGAGCCTGAGCATGACTTCATTGCAGTGTAGCTGTTGCATGCAAGTTTCTGTTTGTGTTTGCTGGTGGTTTAAAAAAATTCTTGGCAGAAATCTCTCCACTGATGATTTTTTTTTTGTGTTGTTTAGTTGTGCTCCGCAGAGTATAAGGAAGCCTGTGATTATTTGCATGTTTCAGAGCATCAAATAGTCAAATACAGTGCAATCTTAATGTTAGCAGTGGTTAACAGTTTTGGTTTTAAAATAATGTAAAGGTTAAAATATAGAGTGTTTGCCTCAGCTTTTTTATGTCAATGTATACTGTAGCTGACGTCTCAAAATTCCTTCGAGTCTTTCCCTTCAGTGCAAGCCAAAATGAAGGGGGATTTTTCTGACCACCCTTAAGATTTTTGACAGACACTAGTTTCCTGTTTAAGGTGATGTTATCTTTGTATGAGATTATGCGCATGCTAAAGGCAGACATGCTCTGAGATTATCTGCTCCTGAACCTTTTTTATAAGTTTAAAAAAGTGTCCGTGTGCATGCTTTCAGGCTTGTTGGTGCAGTCAACATTCATTAATAGTAGATTCCAGCTGCCAGATTCAGATCTGTATCTAGACTTTAGTGTTCGGATTATGGGAATACTCATGTTTGGGGTTTTGATTCAGAGCACTGCCTCATTTAGAAGGAAACCCAGAAGAGTAAGATTGGATGCAATTCCACCATACAGACTTAAAAAAACCCAAAACAAACAAACACACACAAAACCAACCAACCAAAAAAAAACCCCAAACCAACAGTGGGTTTGAGTAATTTCTGGGTTTGAGTATTTAATTGTAGGATGACAGATGTATGTTGTCTGCTTCTCAGAGTCACGTGTAGCCTTTGTAAAAAGGCAAGATATATGTACAGGGCATAGAGAAAGGACACACGGCCTCTTGTCTAAAGAAGGGTGGGTAGAAAAATGTGAGAAAGGGTTACAAAGGAAGTTATCACCTGGACACTTTCCCCAATGGCTCCACTCTCTTGGCCTATTTAAAGAGCTAATTATTTTTAGGTACAATGGTAGGGAAACTGAGATCTATGGTTTTGAGGCTGAAAACCCCAAAGGTTGTTACATGGTTGATGGCTGATGCATTTTCTTAATCATCTTCTCGAGATGGGGCTCAGCTGTGTTTTTATGTGTGGAATTATGCGGAGTTTATGAGCTTGTTTTCCCTTCCCATCAGCTATTGCACAATGAGATGGCTTACTGTGACAGCAAAGTCACCTGGGAGGGCTGAAAAAATGCATATAAATGCTAAGTGGTTTGATGTGTATTCTAGATAATTTACATCCTGCATGGAAGTAAAGCACAGTTAGAGAGGGCTTGGTTACAGAAAGCACTGTAAATTCCATAGCTCAGATGTGTAAGAAAATTCCTGCCACTTTTGTTTTAGTTACCAGTAGTAATTTTGCAAAACTTTGCCTTTGAGTTTATACATTCTCCAAGTACTTACATGGGGCATTAATATTGTTTTGTGACAAGGAAGAATGGAATTCGGTTTGCTTTTTTCTGTCTATACGTTTTGACATTGCCAGAGAATGCCCAAGAATGAAAATAAGGTGAAAATAGCAAGTACTGAAATAGAATGTGCTGGCACGAATGCATATTTTGAAGATTGGATGACTTGCTGCCTGGTGTCTCCAAGGATGCTGACTTTTTTCCACTGTGTTAAGTTTCCTGAGGTCTTAACAAACTGCATGCCTGATGTTCTTTGTGTCCCTCAGCTGTCACATTAAGTACAGTGGTACAGCCCATCCTCCACCTTCCACACAGCCTCTGGTGAAGCAGAACCTGGCTTCGTTAACTGCCTAGGGATAGTCCTAGGAGGAGTTTGCAGGTGGTACCCAGCTGGTATTCATCAGCATCCTTGCAGATACTGTGGGGGCTGTGGGAGTGCTGCGTTCCAGGAATCAATAGGCAGCAGAGATGCCTCTGAGACCTTTTAGCAAACCATGCAATGCGGAGCCACCCAAGTCCCACTCTGCAGACTCCAGGATAGGCAGATGGGAAAGCTGTCATCTTTCCCTCAGTCGTGTTAAGGTATGGGCAAGATGCAAGCCGGTAAATTGTAGTGGTATCTCCCTGTTGTCAGGGCAGCACAGGTCTTCGTACCAGCTCTTAGTCGTCAAATTTGACCCAAAACCTATTGCGAAGCTGCTTGACAAACATACATCCCAGGATGCTGAACACCTGCAGTGGTAATCTTTACAAGTGCTAGTCCTTTTCTTCCCAAGGGCTTCACATTCTTTCTGAGTTCACCAGTTAGAAAAAGAAGGAAAACCTGAGTTACTGTTTTCCTCCTGGAATATAAAAGTTACCAGGGCTTTGGAGTGAACTGCAGAAGTACTGCTTTATATACCTATCAGAAAAATAGATAGTAGGGCAGCACGTGTTTGAAATATGCTACAAGCTTCTTTGCTTTCCTTTGTTGTGATTTTATTTCTCTTCTGCTTCATTTTTAAATGTCATGTTATAAAGAAATGCAGGCTTGCTTTCATGTTCACGTTATCTTTCTTGAGAAGTTCCAGTATCAATTACCTGGATATGAGAAAATTTGATCCATGAGCTCTTCAAACATCTCTGTGTTTTTACAGATATCAATGAGTGTGAAATTGGAGCCCATAACTGCGATAGACACGCCATATGTACAAACACAGCAGGAAGTTTCAAATGTAGCTGCAGCCCTGGCTGGATTGGAAATGGTATCAAGTGCACAGGTAAGGGTCATATATGCATTTGTATTTATTTGTAAGGTCACACTAAAACTGGGTCCCAGCCATTCTGAAAAAAACAATACCACACCTACAAATTGAGAAGATGAATGGTTATCAAGCTTGTTGGGTCGATTTGACTTGATCTGTTGGAGGACAGATTCTCCACCACGCTAACTGTGAAATCAGCATTGTCTCATGTTTAGTGTGTGAGATGGTGAAAACAGAATGGACCATGGAAAGAGACGCTGTGTCCTTTAGGGCAGCTGTTGGGAGGCAGTGAGAGGTCTCCTTGTGCTCACCATGAAAACAAGATACAGATCTTAGGTTTGAGAGTGCCCTGCAACTTCCTCATTCACAGTTACCTTGCCAGACTTCTTTGTTGGACTGTGAATAAGTTGTGCCTGCTTTTCCAGTCAGATGACCCCACATATCTGTGGGTTTTATCCTGGGAGATTATTTAAAGTAGAGCTTCTGTGTGCCATACGCTATTTAAAGTTTGTATTCATGGTGTGTTTTTTTTAACTAATGTTTCTTTTTTCTTGGGTGTTTTTTTTTCTTTTTTATTATTTTAAAGATCTGGATGAGTGCTCCAATGGAACCCACATGTGCAGCCCACATGCTGACTGCAAGAATACAATGGGCTCGTACCGCTGCCTGTGTAAAGAAGGTTATACTGGGGATGGCTTCACTTGTACAGGTGAGCTTTCTTAGGAAAGCACTGGATGACCTCCAGTGGTCCCATGCAACCTAAGTTAGTTTACAATTCCATACACAAAAATAGCTTTTAAACATTTGAAATTATTCTCTAATATGTCATCTTCCATTGTCTTCTACTTCACCTAAGTTGCTGTAACTTGAAAGAAATACTGTTTATTATACCTAGTCTAAAGCAGTCACTTCTTTCACTTGATAAAATGCAGTTTTCATTGAGCTTTTCTTGTTCAGTGGGTGGCAAACATTAAAGCAATGCGTGATCATATAATTTGGCTAGTTAGTAAACCAGTCTATTGGCTGTCCCCCTTAGTATTTAAATAATAGGGCACATACACTAAAATTACTTCATAAAATTGTCTAAAAACATTTGCTCTTTCCACAAGCGAGCATGTGCTGTCTGCCCTCTTTACTGCATCATCCTGAGAGATGGTGTCAGGATGCAGTGCTGACATGTAGAATGATGGAAGTAGCTGCTTCTGAAACCTCATTTTATAAACTGTAAATGTGATTATAAAACATTGCTAGAGAGATGTTTCCCACCCACACTTCAGTCTTCTGCTTTGAAGAACAGATTAGCTCATGTAAGCTTAGTTATCAGGAGCCCATCCATTAAGGATATCAGTGTCGCTGGTGATGCTCCATGGAGGGTGACTCTGTTCAGAATAAAGCTGTGAGATAGACAGCTGGTGGGCCAGGTTTTCAGCCGGTGCAAATCAGCAGCACTCTATCAACTACAGCAGATTTAAGGCTGAATTGTTAATTCCAAATTATAAATGGAGCCTGGGATTCTGTTTAATTTTCTCTGTATAATTTACTCTTGAATCTGACTCAGCTTCCTTAGTGGCCTTCATAACCCACTGTTCTTTGTTAATTTCCCATATGATGATTTCCAGGAGTCTATAAACTACATCTTTCAAATGGAGCACTTACGGAGTTTCTGCATTCAGTAAACTTTTTATTTATTTATTTTTATAATTTGGATACTTTATTGTTCGTGTATTCAAGAGGTGACTGGGACTCAAACTAGGGCACACAAGTGTTCTGTAAGTCCTCTGACAAAGCATGCAGCATTCACCCTGGTAGGTGGTACCTTTGATTTGCCAGCCATGGACTTTTACAGGCTCACAGTGCCAGCCAGACTCTGTTGCAACAAGTAGAGTGTTTTTGTGATGTATAAAATTTCAGCTAGAGAATAAGGGCCACAATCTATCTGAAGGGCAGCGTAGTCTAGTAGCAAGTCTGTTTTTCTCATCAGCTGTTAACCTGCAATTTAATTTTGATCAAGCTATTTTCACCTACGTGCCACTTTTTGTCAGTGTTTTCTGTGTTTGGCATGGAGACTGCCTGTTACCATATGTTTGCTCATTGCACAGTAAACCTCTTTTTTCAATTGCTGCCTCTAGGCTTTGCTGTAGCAGAAACAATAACTATAATAAAATTCATGTGCTCATTCTGAGTCTAAATTTGACCCTGTGTACTGCCTCCAATTGTTATTAACTATAGTTACTTGAGGAGTCTGTACCTCTCTCTGATTTTCCTTTTGATTAGAAGCTGTTATTTTCAACACGTAGGAAATATACCAAACTGTTACACGTAATAGCCTCTGCACATAACTAGATTGCAGTTTCTTCTGCAAGTGTTCACAGCTACTGGAATAATTAAAATCCTTCGAACACTGCATGCTTCAGCTGAAACAAATGTTGGTGAGAAAACTGTGTTTACTGTAAACCTGCAATTTCTCTTCCTTTTATAGACCTCGATGAATGCTCAGAAAACTTGAATCTCTGTGAAAATGGGCAGTGCCTCAATGCCCCTGGAGGATATCGCTGTGAATGTGATATGGGATTTTTGCCAAGTCCAGATGGGAAAGCATGTGAAGGTAATTCTCTGTAAGCTTTAAACAACACTCAACAAATTCTGCCTTAATAATATTTTATGTTTGAAAAATTTTACAATTGGTTGCAGTTGTGGTTGTATGGAGAACTGCTTGAAAATTGTCAATAGCAGATGCTTTTTTTTCAGTTTATACATTTATTATGGGCCTCTAGGTGTTTATCTACCTATCGTATAAAGAGAGAACAGCTTTTCAGAGGCTGTCTTACAACATACTATTTGTGGGTCTGACTGGTGATCCAAGAGGTGCTGTCAGCTGCCATTTCATCTTTGTCAGTTTGTACCCAGTCCTTCATTTTATTCATAACAGTTAAACAGAAAAACTTGTTACTTTGCACTGGTGTGTATGAAGCTGAAAAACACTGATTTGGTAGCTAATACAGTGAACATGCTTTGAGGGCTTCTGTGAGGTGTAGAACCAGAGTTTGAAGCCTTGCAGAAAGTTTATATCACCACAAAAAAAAATAATCCCATGAGTATTTGTTCAGTTTTGAAAGTGTTTACACTGTTTACAGCTCTTTCATATGCAAAGATTCACAAAAAGCAAACAATAAAAAAGTTACCAACATGGTTGAGATCATATATTTGATTGTAACATTTGAAATCCTCAGTTGATACAATGCTGATCAGTTAAGTCAGTCAAAAAGCAGCAGCCATATTACCTGACAGTAATAATTCACAGTAACTGGTATTTGATGAAGTTCATAAGTACATCTCTATAAATGGGATTTTTTTCCCCTGAAAAGTGTTTTGTGTATTTTTTTTAGTAATCTACCAAAAGAAATAATTTGAGAGTGAATTTTTGTGTCAACTAAAACAATATTAGGTTTCGTAATGTTTCATGAAACACTTTACTTTCAAACCTTTTAACTAACTTTAAATAGCTTATATAGAGCCTGGCTCCTGTTGCTAAAACAGACTTTCCTTGATGTCTCAGAAGTGTGCACTTAATGCGGTATTTTAAGGTCCTTTGTAAACACACACTTTTTTATTGCATCAAATTTGTTTGTTATTTATTGTGCTTTGTGCAGTGCATATGGCTTTCAATAAACACTGAATCGGATGCAGTGATTTGGACAAAAGACACAAAAGTGAGATCTGCTTGTCAGACTTGAGATCTGTCAAACGCAGAAACCCGAAGATGAGTGTCAAGTTCACCTTTGGGCAACAAGCTTTTCCTTCTGCAGATGACTGCTGATTTAGAATGAGCTTCCTTTTTTAAAGCATAACTCCTGTCGTGTTTAATGTTGCTGCTTGTCAGATTAGCCCACTAGTAAGCTCAGGTTGTTTCTGGCATGACTTCCAGTGACACTGGAAAGAGCCTTTTGACCAAAAAAAAAAAGATTATAGATTAGGTTCCTTAGGCTTGAGACATAAATCTTGCATGTTATTTTTTCTGATTTTCCATGGCATGCAGGAGCAGTTGGCTGCCAGATCCATGTTTTCTGAGCCTTTTTGCAGTTCTCTGTCTATACCTTAAAAAGATAAGGAAACCTCATATTTTTCCCCTCCTGTTCCTCTATCAGATATTGATGAGTGTTCACTCCCTAACATCTGTGTCTATGGTACTTGCCATAACCTCCCTGGACTTTTCCGATGCGAGTGTGAAGTGGGTTACGAGTTGGACAGAAGTGGTGGTAACTGCACAGGTAAAGATAATTTTGAACAACATGCTTTTTAATTTTTTGTTAGTGTTGTGGTTAGCTCCTTAGGAAGTTCTTTTAAGAAGCTATAAAAATCAGACTGGGTAGAGGAAAATATAGACTTCCCTACTGCGTAACACAGGGTTCTCCTGCTTGCCTTTTCTACAGTCCCCCTTCCCCTTCTTTGTCAGCCTCTGATTTCCCATTAGCTTAAGAGAAGAAGAGGGAAAACAGAGCAGAGAGAATCCTTTTGTTTGTCCAAGTCTCCCAGGCAGAGATGTGTTGTGCTTTGTAGTTTCCATTCACAGTACTGGATGATAAGCTGTGGCCTTGTGTATTTTTCACCTAAGTATTTTTTTAGTACTTTATGTGAATTTCTGTTCATAGATTGGTTTTCCAGGAAAAACTTTTTTTTTTTTTCTCTCTCCATGAAATGGTGAATTCATCTCAGACTACTGTTCTTCTAAAATGTGTATGTATTTTTTAGAGCTTTCTGGAGATCAGTGTCTCCTAACTAATGGATTTGGGGTGGTCAGCCTATGATACCTGATATATCAATGGTTTGCACTGTCCTCGAGTATTTGCTTACCACATGCTGCTTTTTCTTGCAGATGTTAATGAATGTGCAGATCCTACAACCTGCATTAGTGGCACGTGTGTCAACACTGCTGGTAGTTACACCTGTGAGTGCCCTCCGGATTTTGAACTGAATCCCACCCGAGTTGGATGTGTTGGTAAGGGACCACTCCTTATGTGATCTACAAGTGAAGTTGCACAGAGGGGCTGCAAGGCTAACTGCTTAGGAATAAAGTCCCACATTATGGAAAAGGGCTGGAACAGGTTCTCCAACTCCCACCTCGCTGCCCCTGGCTTAGAAGTTGTAGTAGTGCAGCGGGAGTATGTCCAGAGTGATGTAGCATGCCAGCACTGCCCGGCTGCCAGAACCAACCCCTTGGGGTTGTTACAGCTGTCCACAATTTACAGCAGGCATGAGACAATTTGAAATTTCAACAAGCTTAAACCGACATCCAGCTGGCCCCAATATGGCAGGCGAGTGAAGTTGCGGCATAAAACCACTCATGCTCTTGGAGCATTGAGCGCAGCTTGGCTAGGTGCATCTTCACGACCAATGGAAATGCTGTTGTATTAGGCTCCAACTGCTTAGTAATCCTCTGATATTTTTTTGCATTTGTTTGTTTAAGAGGGCGTAGGGGTGCTACTCAAATTCAAATATATTTGAAATTCCTAACATTTAGTAGATGCTTTCATGCTTGTTAATCTCAAGGAGAGAAGCAAGCAGTGGGTTTCTGGAACTGGAAAGATGTACAAATGTGGGTGAAAATGGGAATCAAAATCGGAAAAGGCCTGGCTGAACTCCCCTAGGTCATGCTGAATAAATTCCCTGCTTTGTGAGATGTCCAACAAAGCCAAGGGATGGGGCACCACTGTCCTATCTAAGTGGGAAAAGTGGGGCTCTCCTGGACAACACAAGTTACTTTCTTTGGCTGTCCTACAAGGAATGAGAGCCATCTGAAGGCATCCATTATCCTGATATGTGTTGTGTTTTCCTCTCTAGATACACGGTCTGGTAATTGTTACCTGGACATTAAAACTCGTGGAGATAACGGTGGCACCTTCTGCAGCAATGAGATTGGAGTGGGCGTTTCCAAAGCCTCCTGTTGCTGCTCCCTGGGCAAAGCTTGGGGAGTTCCCTGTGAACATTGCCCACTCGTGAACACAAGTAAGTCAGCTTTTCTGGGTTAAATGCAATACAGTGTGTTTATTGTTTTTTTTCTAATTTAGCCAGGTAACTCAAATACTGGTGTAATTGTTTACTGTGTACGTGCAGGGCACAGGTTTCCACAGGTCTTAACCAAAAGCTTTACCAGTCTTTCAAAAAGATTATTTAGTCAGAATGTTATTATCACTTCTGAGCCAGCTTGTGTTACACAGAAAACTTTATGAAATGGAATAGCTGTTGATGTTACAGAGTAAAGCCTCATGTTTATATCTGGTTAGTTTGTTACTTTACATTTAAATTACCTGTAATAACATGATTAATTTTCCAAAATAATTGTGCTGAAAATGTTTCTGCTATTTTAAGGTCATAATTCTATTTTGTTTTCAGCGGAATATAAGGTTCTTTGCCCTGGAGGGGAAGGATTCCGACCAAACCCTATTACAGTTATATTAGAGGGTAATGTTTACATTTTCCTATATTTACATGTCTAAAATTATGAAACTCTTCAGTGAGCGTTGTTTTTCATGGAAAGGCATGAATGAAATGTTCGTGGTTTTGTTTGAACAGATATTGATGAATGTCAAGAACTGCCTGGACTTTGCCAAGGAGGAAAATGTATTAATACGTTTGGTAGCTTCCAGTGTCAGTGTCCATCAGGGTACTATTTGAATGAAGAGACTCGAGTGTGTGATGGTATGTAGCCTTCACTTAACTAGTCTTTTGCTTTTATTCTTATCAAATGATGACAGATCAATACACAGAAGAAATAATCTGTCCTTGAAAAGGAACATAACCAGACCAAGCAGTGCAATGGTGGGAAAATTGGAACAAGTTGAAGTCTCGCATTGAGAGAGAGAAAATTCCTGCTTGACCCTGTTGAAATATATGCAAATTTTTGTTTAAAATGATCAGATTTTGAGCAAAACCAGAAAACCCAACAGTTTTACTTTAAGTAAAGCGTAATTTACCACCCATCTATAAAAAATTGCTATCTGGGAATGGGTAATGAATAAGCAGTCAGATAAAGAGTAGATTTGCCCCATGAGTCTGCTGGGCTGGTCACACTGTGTCCGTGCCTTTTTTCCACTGCTTATTTTCTCTTCTGCTGATCTCAATGTCCAATTGAAAATAGAGATTGTACTGCAAAATATTTTCCTTCCCCTGGCACAGTCAGTAGTACATGTTCATCACATTACATATAACTGTCTGGTTGTACTGGATATAGAACTTTAAGTAACTCATCAAGTCCTTAAATTTCCCATTGCCCAGGCTGTCTTCAGCCTTCCAGACTGTTAATGATGTTAATATGGCGCCTATGATATGCCAAACACTGCAGAAATACAAAAGATTCAGGCTGCACTGAAGTGATTCATCCATATTGTGCTTATGTAGCTCAATAAACGTTAAAGAGGAAATCTACCTCTGTATTTTTCCTTAGTGGAGTGTCAAAGATACTTTAAAACGATAACACTAGTGAAATGCTTTTGAACTTTTAGAAACTGAGGTGTTGTGAGGGCGGTGTTGTATTTGGGTTTGCTTGAGGTTTTTTAAAAAAAGTTTAAGGTCTCTTTATGAAGTAAACATGACCTCTTGTGTTGGGAAAGTTGCTCCTTTTCCCCAGTCAAACAGACCTGAACCATCCAGTGAGTCTGGTTTAGCATCATTACTTATTGAGATGGGCACTCCACAGGGAAGAGCTTTGGTTCTTGTCTGGATCCAGACAAGATCTGTGGGCATCCAGAATGGGTGAGATCCTCAAGTACTATTTTTGTGTAACAGTTGCAAAAACCAAATTGCTTTCTCTGAGCTGCCTAGACATCTCAGAGTTTCCCACCTTTGCATCACAGCCAGGCTTTCTGTGGCCAACTGTGCCACCTCTTCCTTCTCTGTGTGGGCTTCACTCCAGCATGGCCTTGCTCAGAGCCCCTTCAGCTCTTCTCCACTCAGGTGTTACATTTTCGTTCTCGGAAGCACAGTGAGAAAGCTTCAGTGGCCACTCACTGCTTTTTTTTGTTCTCTTCTAGATGTGAATGAGTGCGATACACCTGGCATTTGTGGACCTGGCACATGTTACAATACTGTTGGGAACTACACCTGCATCTGTCCTCCGGATTACATGCAAGTCAATGGAGGAAACAACTGCATGGGTATGGGTTGGGTTTTTAAAAGCTGTATTTTAGTGCTTTGAGCCAGGGCTTTACCTAGTACAAATCAGAACTATTTCTCTGAATTTAGGTATACAAGAATTAACTAAATAAAAGATTTGGCTTCTTTCATTAATTCTATTAAATAAAGTAAAGCTGTGTACAGTTCTTAGGGGGAACTGTAAACAAGCTCATGTTTTCCAGTGTTGGGCAAAAGGCCAATATTGAATCCTTTGAGCCTGATCGGTGTTACAGCCATGTTGGTTGCTCTTGAATATTTGTATTGCAAGCACTTTTTCATACTTTTAGAGTAATCTTCTAGGGACAAGCTCTTCTGTAGTATTCTACAGTGCTGCAGTGTCTACTTGACAGGGGTCTAAAAAGTACATATTTGAAGGAGGTAGCTCCTAAACCCTTCGGGTAGATAATCTTCCATAGGAGTTGCTAATGCAACTAATGCCTGGGCTTTTCTTCATTTTCACAGATATGAGAAGAAGTCTGTGTTACAGAAATTACTATGCTGACAATCAAACCTGTGATGGTGAGCTGCTCTTTAATATGACCAAGAAAATGTGCTGCTGTTCCTACAACATTGGACGTGCATGGAATAAACCTTGTGAACAATGTCCTATCCCGAGCACTGGTACGTTTTTGCATTGCAAAACTATTTGAAAGCCTTGGTAACATTATAATTACCATTAGCGGATGTGACATTGTTAGAGATGTGCTATGTCTTTGCTCTTGTGTGTCTGAAATGAAGGGATTAATTGCATTTTTGGCCTGGAGGTGATCAGCCCTGGTCGCAAGGAAGGCATATGTGGAGTGATTTGTGTTCATGCTGCTGGGCCGTGCCTCCTTTGTGACAGTTTCCCTGCCTGGGAGACTTCCTGCTCTATATTGGTTAATCTGTCCCTTTGCAAATGCTTGTTGATCCAGTATTGAGGCACTGACCAAGGTTTTATTGGCATTGCTCCAACAAATATAGTGTCTGCTGTGCTGTGCCTCGACTGCTGATTGCCACAAAGGGCCTTTCTGGTAGCCATGGGTTTACAGAGGTACCTTGGTCTCCTCTGAGAATGACCTGTGTCAAGCAGCTAAATGTAAGATGTAGGAGTTTCTGGGCGAACTGTATGGGCATACAGGACTCCTCCACATTGGGTAAGACTCTGCAGAGTTGAGCCCAGGGCATCCCACTCTGGTTGGAGGTGGTTTGCTTCAAAAATAAACTTTCTAGACGCTTCTTTGAATAACTTCCAACTTACAGTTTAGGATTTTAAAAGTCAGATCTGGACTTGTATGCAAAAACACTAATGCTGAGAGATAAGCATATGCAGAGCAAAATCAGCATGTGATCCCGAGCCCTCTGCATCTTTTTATTTGCTAATTTCGATGGCCTTTGAATGAGAACCCAAGTGTGTACTGAGCACATAATCACGTGGAAGAGTCTGCATACCTCTGTGTGGCTGCAGGTGCTGAAGGAGAAGAATTATTTTCTTGGGCAAAGGATGTAATGAATTTTGACTGTTGGTTAATTCCAAATACTATAATTGCTGCTTTGTTTTCTGGTTGCAGATGAATTCTCCACACTCTGTGGAAGTCAAAGGCCTGGCTTCTTTATTGACATTTATACAGGATTACCAGTTGGTGAGTTGTAATTTCTGTTTTGAACTAAATTTCAAGCTACCTCT
>NW_009648559.1:3230025-3244474 GCF_000708025.1 Charadrius vociferus
TATCTCTTTCACGGGAGGAATAACAACTGAACAGCGTAACAGATTTCAACCCACTGTTTTAGTCTGAGCCTGCAAACTTCCAGCCTAGCTCCTCCTAGCTGGCCGCAATGATAATTGCTGTGTGTAATCAGGGCAACATAAAGCTCCAAAGAAACTGTAATCAGGCCTACATGAGCAGGGCACAGATACTGAGAATAAGAGGTCTGGGAGTAAGGCCAACCAGCATTTGGTCTGAGAGGAATTAGGAGTCTTTCCTTCGAACTAAAACAGAGGTTTAATCTGACTTTCACATCAGTCCCCCTGTGTATTGGTTTGACACAAAAATCCTTTTTTCTGCTCAGCTGGAATATTTTTCACATATGTTATTGTGTGTAACATTTGAATCGTGAGTAACAAATTGCAAAACAAAAAGAGGGAGAGAATGAGGAATTCCAAGTCAAGGAGTTGAGTAAATCCCTAATGGGATTCTCTTTTGTTTTTATTCACACAAAAATGCAAATAAGAAGTGGATGATGTGCCCTGTAACAAACAGAGGCAGCATATAGGCAGTAATCAGGTGCTTTAGCATTAAGCTGTTGCTGTGATGCAGTATTCAGCTGGTTATATTCAGCTGGAAATATTTCTAGTGAAGTCGGGAATGTAATTTTTAAAGAAATTACAGAAATGTGCAGCATTTATTATTTATCAGGTCATTTCTTAGAAGCAAAGTTTCCCCTTCTAGCTGTTAATATTAGCCCAACTTGTTGCTGAGTCTGCTTAAGGTAAATGGGCCATGCATGCGCATCAGCAGGGAGACCTTGGGTGATGCTAATGTGCATAGGTAAAAGCTGCATCTGTAGCAGCTGACATGCATGCCAGGAGTGTTGCAGTCTGCTCTGTTTGCCGTGCCATGTCCCAGAGCAATGTACATTCAGGAGCCAACTGAAACAGAAGGGCCGTCCCACAGAGGCCACCAGTACATCTCAGTGCGTCCAGCACTGTGGTGAGACTGATGCGTGCACAGCTTTACGTTGTGCTAATCACGGGCTTTCATTGCTGCTTTGGGATCTTGGCAGGTCTCACTAGGCTGTAGCACCCAACCTACTGGTTTTGCACAGGAGTTGCTCGTGTCCCTTACATCTGTAAGGCACAGGGCACGGGAACAAGGCAGCGCCCACTGTGCAGGGGTAGTGCTCTGTGTACCCTGTAATACTTGGTTACAGTCCGTACATGATGTTACTCTTCTGTTTGGATAAAAGTTCTATGTACTTACTCCTGGTGGTTGTTTCAGAGACAGAAGTAGTTCTACATTTACTCACCCCTTGTATAATCAGAGGACTCAGAATTATAGAATCTAATGTAGGAAATGAAGGGTTTGATCCAGCAGCGAAAATTTAAAAAAATACGTTATCTGATGGAAACTCACGTTAGCTGACAGTTTCCTGCCATATTCTGTCTTGCGTACATCATTGCGTGTGGCAATTTTCCCTATAGGGAGAGGCTTTTGAGGAGACTCTGAAGTCTTTCATGTTGTCAAAATATTAAAGGTGCAAAACTTAAGGACCCAATAGGCAAGACATATAATTGTAATAGCAGCTGGGGTTTTTTGCTGCCAAAATCTGTTACTTAACCCAGGTGTATATAGAGCCTTGGCAAACCCAGGTTGCCTGGCTAAATCAATCTAATTAATAGCATGTTGGCAGCACTTCAGATGTTACCTGGCATTGGCACTCTCAAACTGTTACATAAAAACATGAAAGTATTTTCGGATTAACAAGGGTAAACCAGTGCAAAACTAATTCTGAAAAGTGTTTGCATTCAGTCATCGTCTCCTTTATTAAACCAAAGACAGTTACATTCTCTCTTTTGGCTCTTCCCAATAACTCCACTGTAACATTCAGGAAGATGAGGAGGTTCATCAAGGCTGTGGGTGGGAGACATGAGGAAGGACGTGTACTGCCCTTTGCATTCCTGTGTGGCAGGATATATTTTGGCTACAGTGAAGAATCAGAAGCTGAGGAAATTGGAACTATCTACATTTCCACCGTTTGGAATGACTCACTGTCTATTGCAGTTGGGAACACTCTGATGCTCACATTATACATTTAATAATTCTCTTCAGGATAAATGCATAAGAACATATTCTGTAGCAGAAGGTTTCATGAAGTGCTGTTTACAAGTATTTAAAAAAAAATTATTCTTGCAGATATTGATGAATGCAGAGAGATTCCTGGAGTGTGTGAAAATGGGATCTGTATAAACATGGTTGGCAGTTTCCGATGCGAGTGTCCTGTGGGTTTCTTCTACAATGACAAGCTACTGATCTGTGAAGGTAGAGTGCTGGTCTCATTTGGAGAAATGGGATTTAACCAACTGGCAATTCAGACACTGGCAAATCTGATATACTTGCAAGTCATCCTTAATGAGGGGAAAAATACCAGTATCAGTGTAGTAAGTCTATGTTAATTAAGACATTTTGAATTCTTTTGCATAGAAAGTACCAGATTTTCCATCAGACGTCTAAGGCCTTGAAGGAGCATGAGTCAACAGTCATGGGAAGAAACATTGTTTTTTACATTTGACAGTAAAGCCAAGAAAAGAGTAGCAGTCTTCAGTCAGAGCACAATTTTTTTTAATTCCAAGATATTTTTTTTCTAATGGAACAATGATTTCTGTAAATACTATAAACACGTGATATTTTTTTTCCAATTTAAACATTTACTAACATTGTAGTAGTCAGTTTAATGGAGGAACTGAAGAGAGCAGTATGAGTTAAACAGGAAAGAATTCTAGAAATGCAGCATGTGGGTTTGGGATCATTTCAGGGAGATACCTAAATGTGACCAAATATCTAGTTTCATCAATATATTTATTTTTTCAGAATTAGAAAGAATTTTTTTATTTGGGTAAGGTAATACTCTTCACACTAAAACCAAAATGGTTTTGACATCTTTCTAGCTTACCATAACAATCAAATTCCCTTTTTGTATTGACAGATATTGATGAATGCCAAAATGGACCAGTGTGTCAGCAAAATGCAGAATGTGTCAACACAGCTGGTAGCTACCGTTGTGACTGTAAACCTGGCTACAGGTTCACATCAACTGGCCGCTGCACTGGTGAGTACTTCTGGCTTGTTTATGTGAAGATCTCCAAAAGTAGTAGATTCTAAAAGAGGTCTAAAAATGCATATCCTGTTAGAAATGGTATACCAGGAGATGATCTGGGCTCCAAGAACCCACCTCTTAAAGCCTTTTAGGGCATCACATAAACATTCTGGTAATTCCCAGAAGATTAGTGGGCCCATCCCACAGAGGCATAAATGAGAGCCAATCACCTGAGTAGGTCTTTGTCTTCCACTTTATCTCACCAACTGCAAACTTTTTTCTTTAGCTTATGTCACGTCTAGGGAGGGAAGGCCAATTGATTTGCTACCTTTTGACTAACGATTTTCTGACACTAGAAATTCAATTGCAGTCCTGACAGGGACCTCCTCCTGCATAAATTCTTTCATTTTCATTGGAATTTGCTAGATGTGTTTTAGCAGTTTATTTGCCACTTGTATTTTTACAAATAAATCTCTGCTTGCTGTGGTCTCTGCTGATAAGGTAGACTTATCTGCTAGGCCATATGCAATAACTAACTTAAAAAGCTTATTGTTAAACTTCCTAACTTTTCTGTGGATTTAAACAGTCGTTGAACATTACTTTTAAATACTCACTGAGTAGGACTACAGTTCTCTAATCTATTTGCTCTTTCTTCTAATATCATAGTTCAGAGGGGCATTCATGTTATCTTGATTACTTGAAGAGATGCAGAGATTTTAAAGACTGCTGTGAGCCAAGCAACTATAAATATTATATACATTTCTGAATGAAATAATAATTACAAAGGAAACTGGTAACATTTTCCTTGGGTTTTTGCTTCTGAGTACTTGAGTTTTAGGAAGTGTACTTTTCCCTGCGGTGCAGTTTTTCATTGTTTCATGTGACCCTTGAGGGAAAAGGGTGTAGGGGCAACCAGAACACTACTATGAGAACTAAACCTCTATTTTGTTAAGCTATGCAGTGGCACATGTAAATATTCAATATGTTCCTAATGTAATTGTTTTTGTTATGGGTTCGTTACAGCAGTACAGGAAGAGCCAGGGAAGGTTCTGATATGGGGTACAATACTCAACATGAATTGGCACAAACAGTAATACTTCCCTGTATTTTGCTCTTATTTTATATTTAGTGAAAATAAAGTTATGCGATTAGAGCCAAAATAAAAGTGGTTGATAAAGTACTTGATCCAGCAAAGCAAGGAAATTCCCAACTGCTCTGCTGAGAGCAAAGAGTGCTAAGGACCTTGCAGTATTGGATCAGTCATGCTACTGTGTGGAAAATGATCACACCCCAAAAGTTTATGTGCCATTGAATCAAAACTAATGTATCACAGCCCCTAGTACTATGAGTACTGCATTTATCTTAGTATCAAAATAGCATTTTCTGGTGCTGTTGTGGTATAATAAATAATTTTTCATATAAACTCTTTTTTGGCAATTAAGACAATTCTGCCTCCCAATTTTTAAAAAAGTTATACTGTTCTCTGTTTACCCCAAAAGAAGTGACTTTTCCCTGGGACTTTACTTCACTATTCATTTACCCACAGAGCACCAAAGAGAGTTATGGTTTTTCTGTCGTCTCTGCTCTCCTGAGCTGAGAAGATTAGGACTTCTTAAGACAGCATGTTGTCTAGTATTGGTTTCCGTTCTGCCTCCTTTAGACTCTAATTAGCAGCAGTATCATTATACCATTGGTCCTCAGTGAACACCCATCCGAAGTTACTAATGGCTCCAGTTGATGTACAGTAATCCTGGGTACGGGGGCTATTGGGACTGTCCCTGTGCTAAGTAGAGTGTAGAGAAGAGGCAGCAGAGGCAGGAAAACAAGATATAGTGCATAAAGTTCTTTGCAGTTAGGAACAACGTAACTCTTAGTTTTGCAATGAAGTGGGGATGGTTTATTAAGAAACTGCATCTGCTTTGCTTAGATTGCATGTAAAAGAAAATTACTGAACACTAAAATCTAATGAATTCTAATACAAGCATATGGCAGCACCTCAGTTCTCGCGTTTTGGAGCTGCAGCACATGAAACACCAGGAAGCATATTGAATCAAACGAGCTCTTGCTCTGGTGATGAGGTCAACAGAAAGACGTCATTTGATTCATGTTTCTGATTTGTTATGGAAAAAAATGTACTGGACAGCAAACATTATTTTTCTTTGACATTTTGTCTCACTTACTGTTGATAAAATGCTGGATTCTGCCTGAAAGCATTCATAATGAGTAGCAGGAAGCAGTCATCTGTTGAACTAGTGTAATAGATGCCCTGCTATTGTAAGGCAGCATATCACATGCTGGCTTTCCCCATCTCTCTCTGCAGAATTATGCAGCTGAGTGTTTGCTGCTCTTGGCAAAATATTTTCTGACTGTAGCTGACTGATAGCAGTAACTCTTCTCGCTGTTCGAGCTTTGTCTGGTTTACATGATCATCACATTGCATGAGGCATGGATGCTACAATATATATGTATACACATACCCATTTTATGTATGTACAATGAGTAGATAAATCTACAATGCATTTTATCTGTCTGTAAGATCAAGGAGAAGACTGCAGGATTCATCTTCCTTTCTGTTTTGTATGATTTCTGTGAGTTAACTAAGCAATTTGTGCTATAATCAGACGTAGCTAAAAGCAAGTAGTTGCTTTCATGAGAAGGATACAAACTGTGGTTTATATATGGCTTTTGTATCTGCCTCATAGTCGATGGAGAGCACTCAGAAATCTCTCCATACAGTTACAGGTCACTAATTCTGCTTTTCAAAGCCATGGCGATATGCTTTCCCTCCAGCAAGAATTTGTATCTGGTAAATATAATTTTTACACTAAATTTTTTTCAGCTCCACAAATGTTGGAAAAGGTAATTTACAAGCAAGTAGCCCCTTTCCTGAGATTTACTTAGTAATGCTTTTGTCATTAGTAAATTAAAAAAACTACTTTAAATTAGGGTCGTGCACTGGATTCTAACTATCATGGTTGCTGTTAATGCATCTTTCCAGCCCTGCAGTTTAGAGGCCTTAACCTTCACTGTGCCCCTTTTTTTCAGATCGGAATGAATGTCAAGAAATTCCCAATATTTGCAGCCATGGGCAGTGTATTGACACTGTTGGAAGTTTCTACTGCATTTGTCACAATGGATTCAAGACCAATGATGACAGAACAATGTGTATAGGCAAGTATATCGAATGAAGCTGTACTTAGGCTTTCCATTAAGATAGTTATTAAATCTATCCTCTCTGTCATAAGGAGTTGCATTACAAGCACAGAGATTATGAGCCATTTACCACTAGGCAAAGGTGCAAAAACACCATAGCTGGCAATTAGGAAGCTGATAATGAATGAAGAACATACTCATTACAGTAAACTGAACCTTTAAAAATACATATCCTATCTAGTAAACTGCTAATGCTTTCATTTTTCAGGAAAATGTTCCATTCTTCTTAGAATTTTCTGAAGCATTTTATCTCATTTATTCTTTTAGGCAAGAAATTTAATAGATTAATATTGCAATGCAGCAACTGTACATAGCCTGCTTCTTAACAGAGTACGTGACAGGTAGATTTCTTGCCAGAAGAGTACCCTTTTCAGAAGCAGAGTAATCTTCATGAAGAAGGAAATTCTGTATTTATCCTGTTCACAGCTGTTAGTGCAGTGTCTGTTGTCTAAGCAAGACAAGGAGATCGCAGAATGCTTATGATTAAAGATAGCTTAGAATTCCTTTCGGAAGGGTGAGATAGGAGCCACAGTAAGACAAATGATTGTTGGACCCTTGATTATTTTTGTAGATGCTAATATCAAGTGTATAAACCTGTGTAAAATCTTCTTTTGGGGAAATATGACAATCTCTTCACTCTGGCAGTGGATTCTTTCTCTTGCCTGTGGGATAGCTACAGGCTTTCCTTTCCCCATCAGTGATTAAAATTCTTGCTGCTTGTTTTTCTCCTTTGTAGATATTAACGAGTGTGAGAGAGATGCCTGTGGCAATGGCACCTGCAGAAACACCATTGGCTCTTTCAACTGCCGCTGCAATTTGGGATTCATCCTCTCACACAACAATGACTGCATAGGTAAGGAGTGCTGAGACCAGTTACATGTTTCTAAGACTTTCTACTTCTAATGAAAGTACCATCTTCTCTCTTGAGTTAGGATCGCACCTTGCATGGTCTGTGTGATTAAAGACAAAAACGGATTTCTTCAGTCTGAAAAGATCTCTTTGATTATGCGCTCCTCACTTTTCTATAGCCAGTTAGATGTTTGCGTGTGATACATGCCATTCCTTTTTTTATTCTTGCTTTGACGATTTTACAACATAGACCAATATTGGTATTTTCCCCTCACTTGCTTTTGAAACAGGAGATTATTTATGCATTATCAGTTATTGTGCCGATATAGTGGAAACAGAAATCTCACCTACCCAATTTCACTTGTTGCAGGTGTTTGTTATATGTCTTTCAATGTTATTTTTTGTAGATGTGGACGAGTGTGCAAGTGGAAATGGAATGCTTTGCAGGAATGGTCAGTGTGTGAACACGATCGGGTCCTTCCAGTGTCTTTGCAATGATGGCTACGAGGTGGCTCTGGATGGAAGGACTTGTGTTGGTGAGTGCTTTCTTTTAGGGTAGAAAAAAAGTGTGGCAAACCCTGAAGAGATACTCTTAGTAAAACCGTAGAAGAGGTCAGTCCACCGTCACACCGTCGTCATTGTGCCTAGCAGAAGAAAGCAATGACAAGAGGATGAGAAGAGGACTATTCTATTCCTGGGAAGTTCCACCATCAGTTTGATGGTATCAAAATTAAAGCAGCCTCAGTCACAGATTTATTGAGATAACAGCAATTATCTCAAACAAATTGTATTTCTTTTCTTTTAGATGTCAATGAGTGTGCACTGGAGCCTGGAAAATGCTCACCGGGCACATGTCAGAACTTGGATGGGTCATTCAGATGTATCTGTCCTCCTGGATACGTCCTGCAGAATGACAAATGTGAAGGTGTGTATAGAAAAATCCTCCTTCTGTCGCGTGTCCTAACTCCTCACAGTTGTTACCACTGTCCTCTGCATCTAAACATGAGTAATGTTTAGTCTTTTGTGGCAGTGTACAGTTCTGAACTGTAGCCACTAGTAAGTGACTCACTCCCCAGGAAGAGTCTCACCAACTTTTTTTTGAACGAGAACTACCTGATCTGATTCCAAGAAAAATCTAATCCCAGGCTGTTTGGTTGATGGTACACCGCTGAGGTTTGCCCACTGCATGACAATTTGAAAACTGACCCCAGATTTTACACCTGGATTTCTTGTTCCTCTTTGTCTGTTCCTTTGTGTTTGACCTTTTTGTTTTTCAAATCTATTAGATATCAGTGATGACGTAAGGTTACATTTTATGTAGTATGGCTGCCAGTGTAGACTTTTTTTTTTCTCATCTCTTTAATTACTTTTCTTACAGACATTGATGAGTGTGTGGAACAGCCAGAAATTTGTGCCCTGGGCACATGCAGCAACACTCCTGGAAGTTTCAAATGTCTGTGTCCAGAAGGCTTTGTGTTGTCTTCCACAGGAAGACGATGCCAAGGTAAGTTCATTCCTATTTTTTTGGCATTTCAAAATTTGTTTGCTGCTTTTTAAAAGCCTTATTAGCAACCTGTTTCTAATATAATGAGGAGACTCTGGACTCAAACAGTGCTTTTCACAAAGAAAACATGATAATTCTGTAGTTGGGGCCAGGTTCTGTCCTGCCCTAACATCTGTTTGTCATTAAAGAGAACATTGCAATAAAAGGGGAGAAGATAATGTTAAATGCACCAGGTTAAGTGAGGAAATCATGTTGCCCTGTGACCCTTTCTTGCACCCCTGGAAGAAACGTTTGAGGCTACCTGGAATCTGTATAGACTGTGACATGTCTGACATGGAGACGGAGCACAAACACAGCCAGGAGACTACTGCAATGCACTGCTAAAGGCAGAATTTCCAGGAATAAGGCTGTTCTTAGCACTTATCAAATTCTCCATAACACTTGTTATATGCTATTCCTCTCCACAGATGTGTGGGTGGAAAAAAGATTGGAGGAAAAAAATTGCAGTGTTTTGTGGACAATAAGTACCTATCTGCTTAGAAAAGTCTGAAGCATCTTTTAGCTTCTAGCTTGCCACATACACTGTTCAGAGCCTAAACATGGGCACTGAGACAGAAATCAGATGCTAAAAGCTGAACTTCTAGTACCAAAAAGGCACAGGTTAGCTTATTTTGTGGATAAAGAACAAGCACAGCAAACTAGGGAGTGAGTTATTTTAAAGACTTTGGAAATTATTAAATAGATAGATCATTAAATGTCCTATACACAGTGTGCACAGTGGGAACCACTGATGAGTAAGACCTTTATAAGGACCTCTGTAGTTATGCTTGGCACAGAACAGTGATGCTTGTTGACACCATAGCGAGTTCTTCACTTCACAGTGGGCTAAATGAAACTGTGGTTTTGGTAAAAATGAATCCAACCTGCAGTAAACATTCATCCAAGTCTCCAAACCACCATGCAGTTTGGCACAGTTGCTTCACTCAACTTCAAGAAAGCAGCACGGCTGTTTTAGCTGGGCTTTTGTAGCTTATATAAATGATGTTTCTTCAGTCTGAGGGTATTGTTCTCTTCAGGTAAGGAAAGTCATAAAAAAAACCCAGGAAAGCTGGAGAGGGGCTTTTTACAAGGGCATGTAGTGATAGGACGAGGAGTAATGGTTTCTAAGTGGAAGAGGGTAGATTTAGAGCAGATAGATTTTTTCACTATGAGGGTGGTGAGACACTGGCCCAGGTTGCCCAGAGAAGCTGTGGATGCCCCATCCCCGGAGGTGTTCAAGGCCAGGCTGGATGGGGCTTTGAGCAACCTGGTGTAGTGGAAGGTGTCCCTGCCCATGGCAGGGGACGTGGAACTAGATGATCTTTAAAGTCCCTTCCAATTTACTCATTCTGTGAAACCAAACCATAACAAAGAATGCAGCCTAATCTTCTTTAGGAAAACAGGCCACTGTTTCACAGATAATGTCAGAAGAAAATGCACACTTGTGTGTATGAACTTCTAAGTGTGCTTCTCCCCATCTCCTGAAGAAAACTGAGGGTTTTTTTCCAAGTATTTCAGGCCAAGCAAAGTTTTGTTTAAAACTTCCCATTACCTAGAACTTTTGTAAAATCTGGACATTGTCCAGCTGCAGCCGGAAAACTGGATGAGCAGCTGCTTCCACAACTGCCCTGTTGCAGTCCCCCTGCCAACACAGGGAGCTGCCAGCTCTCTGCCTGCTGGATGCTTGTGGTCTGTGATCTCAGCTCTTTTCCAGCATCCTGGGATTAAAATGTAGTGCCACTGGGCCAGTTTTCTTTGTTTGTGTGTGCCTCAGAGCAGAATGAGGAAGGAAAGCGCTATTGAAAATTGCCTCTCATTTTAACACTACACAGTATTATCATTGCAAGTTGATTAAAATCTCTTGATTTCAGTGATTCTTACTAATAACAGGAGTGGGGATAAGAGGGGAGTACAGCTGCTCCATCTCTGCTGGGCAAAAGAGAAAAACTCTTCTTTTCCATGACTGAAGTAGGACAGGCTATCCCTCTATCTAGCTTTCCTTTACTGCAGTAGAGAGCTCCCTTCCCTCTTCAGATCTTTCCCAGTCAGAGACAATAATGCTGCTTCTTGATAGACTCAGATAGAAGAAGTTGGGTGTTTTGTTGGGGGGGTCTCCTGTAATTTTGCAACTAATACCTCTAAGTGAAAACTGTGCCAAAGTAACCCTAACGACTCATAACATTTTTCTCTACACAGATCTGAGAGTAAGTTACTGCTTTACCAAATTTGAAGATGGAAAATGTTCTGTGCCGAAGTCCCGAAACCATTCCAAACAAGAGTGTTGCTGCGCCTTGAAGGGACAGGGATGGGGAGATCCCTGTGAACTCTGCCCAGAGGAGGCAGATGGTGCGTTATTGGCTAGGTTACCTTGCTGTCATGATAGCCTCTCAGAACTGAAAGAAAGTTGGGATTCTTACAAGAAGGAATTAGGAAAATTAGTTTTCCTGAGGTGTTTAACCCTAATAATTGTCATTGCTCTCTGAAAAGTAGATGCAGTCTCAAAAACCATATTTCTTGCATAGTCCAGTCTCAAGCATATTCCTTGTTTGCATATAGGTTTGTTAGTATGATTAGGTGCTGAGTATTTTGCTCTGGAGGTGTCACATACTAAAAGCAGAAAGTAGTAAGTCCTTGATAGGCTCTTGAACAAAAATACCTGCAAGAAACAAATAGAATTCATCTAATTGTAAATAAGGAGGGGCGCCATAAACAGGAAATTTATTTTTTTTAAAAAAAACAACAGTCCAACTAGATCCACATCTGAATCACCTTGTTACATTTTGTGACTACATCTTGTTATTAAAAAAATCTAAATTTGCAATCTTATCAATATAAATGAATTTCAAAAGTAGCAGGGAATGACAAAACACAGGCCTTGATGAAGGAACGCCTTGCTGGACTGTTGCTAAAGAAACACTTTCCTTTGTTAGTATCCTTTGTAAGACTGAGTAACTAGGCATCAAGCAAGTCAACAGGCCTTTGTACCATCATGGTGTAATTTGCTCAACGGACTTTAATCCATGCTGACAAATGTGGTTAACAGCATTACTGGTTTCAGCAATACATTAATACAGTTAATTTCTTTAATAAGTCATGTAGATGTTTTGCAGACAATCCTCACAAAAGCCAAGGGAAGAAAAGAGAATCAGATGTGCCAGTTGCAGTATTCCTCCTGGGCTTATTGCCTGTGCATGTTTCATTCCGTTGCCCCAGAGCATTTGAACTAAAGTCAGTTGGAAAAGCATGGTATACATCACAGCATTTCCTTGGAGTGTCTGCACATAGATTTTTCACAGTCCAAACTGTTCTCAAAGGATGGTATCAAGGCCATTTTTCTCATCCTTTAAAAAAGAGGTATCTTTAAGATATCTGAGTCTGGGAAATTTGTGTCTTGGCCTGTCATGGACAGTGGAATTGTTTCTTTAAAAAAAAAAACAAAACCCAACAAAACTCAGTTGTCATCGCATGCGTGTTCTCCATCGTCTGTGATCTGAATGCCGGCTGGCAAGCTCAAGCTCATATGCCACCTGAAGTGTCCACCTGAAGGCTTGAGCAACAGGCAGGCTTTGTGCTACCCAGCTGTGCGGGGCTGAGTTTCCCACTCAGAGCCTAGCCGTGTGCCAGACACTGAAGCTTTCAGTGCAAGTGTTCATCTACATTTAGTTCTATTTTGTTCAACTTCAGCAAAGATCAGCTAAATGTATTTCAACTAAAGAAAGCGTAACATTTGTTATGTCTATTATTGTATTGAATTTTACTGCTGCACTGTAAACCTCTTGCAGCCTACTGAATTTGCAAAAGAAAAAATGAAATCTTGTCAGGGGTTCTGTGATGTTCTGAGCGTGGTTGGTAGAGAATATGCTCAGCAGCATCTTGAGATGGTTTGAATTACAGTCCTGTGTCCATCCATCCGCTCAAGATACAGTTTAGAGGGGAAAGGTGGAAGATTTGTTTCAGTTGCAAGACGTGTAGTGTTTGTGTGTGTGTCAGACCCAAAACTAGAGGAGTTTCTGAAGCTGAAGGATCTTTATGATTCCATAATCCTCATTGCATTTTGGTCCACCAGAGTGGGATTTTTTATGATTTTTTATTTATTCTAATGCCAAGAATATACCAGGTGATTTGCACAGGTAAGGGAGTACCTGCTTTCTGCAACAAAAAAAATAGAGAATGTCATGTTCTCAAAAGACTTACATCACCTTTAAATCTTCACAAACCATACAGAAAACCTTGTGGATTTGTAAACTAAGTGGTGACTTCACTCTGAGCTGAATGCAGAAATGTTACTCTCAGCCTACCTATACTACAATTACTACTTCCTCTAGAACTAGAGATTGGCATGCTTTAAGGGGCTGCTAACAAGACTACACACTAAATTGTGTCATCTTCAGAAAATGTAGGAAATCTTTCATTTACAACAGAAAATAATGCAGTTACTAGTATTGATAGTTTTAAAATGGAAATATTGTATTAGTTTTTCCTTAAAGGAAGTTAAATCATGCTAATTATTCACAGAATTTTACATATACAGGAGATCAGATGAAATGTAAAGTGAGCATACAGTTTTTGCATGAATGTAAGATTAAATTATAAGTTTATACATTTACATACTATATTTCTGGATCTGAACACGAGGAGGATGAATTGGTATCAGTGGTTACTTGTGTAGCTCATGGGTAATGCTGATCGCCAACATAGAATTTAACATGTGGTTTGATTATTTATTTTTATTTTTATTTTTTACAGAGGCGTTCAGACAGATTTGTCCGTTTGGAATTGGCATCCTTGTTGGACCTGGTGACGCAAGACTGGGTAAGTGCCTGAACTGCACGATGCCGTTGTTACATCGGTATGCCATTCTCTATGCATAAACCGTTCTCCCTTTCCATTGAGAATAACATCTCTGCAACTGTTTACAAAAGCCATGAATTGTGGAAACTTCTATACATTTTTTTCAATTATTTATACCAATTTTAAATTCAAGCTTGAATATCTCATATATCAGAAATTAAACTTCTTTTAGGGTAGCCTATTTAGCTTTTTAATTTGTGCTGGGCAGACTTGCTAGGGAGCTTATATAGGATCTAGAGAATGGATCACGTGGCATACCTGTCTTCTCTTATACAACATATGTAGCCTGTTTACAGTAAATGGTTTTAATCCTCCAAAGTGCAAACCACAGTTTCTCAGATCCTTTCAGTACATTCTGTTCTCTCCCAAGACAAACAGCACTTCAGCCTTATTGGCAAAAGTTTTCATTTAAGAAGTGCTGCATGACTACAGCTTTTCATATCTACTTCTCTCTCTGTAGCCCCAGTTGAAGAGATTTTTTATCCAACAGTTAGAATCCATTTCATTTCTGCATTCTGAAAGTTGGCCTGCAAGACAAATTCTGTGCCCTCATCCTAATGCATCAAAATTCAAATATTAGTATTTTTTTGTGCTCTTGGGAATATTTCTCGCCAGAACAACGCTTGTTCTTTGAGAGAAGTCTAAAAGCATGTGAAGTCAGTTGCACTTACTGAGTTGTTTGTATTTCTGGTTAAGATGTGGATGAGTGCCTTGATCCAGATAACTGTAAATTTGGGCAATGTATCAACACGGATGGATCTTTCCGCTGTGAATGTCCATATGGTTACATCCTACAAGGAGCTCAATGTGTGGGTATGTATAGCTGTTTCATCTTCCATTTTAAAGAATCTCCTGAATTGCTAAGTATGGCATTAAGGAGTAGTGGGGTTATATTATTCTTATTTTG
>NW_009648559.1:3244521-3254234 GCF_000708025.1 Charadrius vociferus
AATCTGCTCCAAGGTGTTCCTGCTCTGGCTGAGTAACTGGCCCGGGTAACTTCTAGCGATCCCAAATAATGCTAGGACTCTGTGATTCTAGTTCAATAACTTAAGTAAGTTCTTGGATTTTGTAATTTTTGGGTTGTACCTCAACAACATAGATTTTATACCTTTTTGGTTGAGTACAACCATCTATTCTTGCCTTGATTTAACTGCTTGCAGATACTGATGAATGTGCTGTCGGAAACCCTTGTGGAAATGGAACTTGCAGGAATGTGGTGGGAGGATTTGAATGCACCTGCGTTGAGGGATTTGAGCCTGGACCGATGATGACCTGTGAAGGTGAGAGACTCCCATGTGTGAAGGACTGTCATTGTAGTTGTGTGCTGAAACAGTTTCCTGATTTCAGAAATGACTGAGGAGAGTAAAGCAGCTTAAAAAGAAAAATATGGACATTTGGAACAATGCATCTTTATCTGAAACAGAAAAATAAGTTCCTCCTTCTGTGGTGCTTTTTTCTAACTGGAGGTTGTGTGAACAGACTTACAGGTGGTATCTGCTAAGGTACTGCCTGGAGAGGAGCATGTTGGAGTACAGTATCTCCAGAAGAGTCCACAGAAATGCTGCTTATGGTCTATATGGTTTTTGCTTACCTCTTAGATGACCCTTGAGTGAAGGGAGTTACTGTGGATGGGCTACTTGCGTTTACTGGGGAAGAAACAGGGAACAAAACAGAAAATATAAATACAGTACTAGACAATTGCCATGGTACCTGTGTGATGAATATTTTTCATGCTTTGGTCACTCATTTTAAAAATAAAAATTTGAAAATGCACAAAGAAGGGAGGAGTAAGGAAGATCAGAGTTATAGAAGGGACATGCAGAAAATTAATTAAACTAGGATTTTTCAGTGTGGAAAATGTGTTTGAAGAGATACGTGATCTAAATTTATAAAGCCAGAAGTGGGAAAGGTACCAAAAATAGAGGGAACATGTTAGACAAACCAAAGCAAACATTTCTATATGCATAGTACTTACTTAAGTTGTGGAACTCATTGCTGCAGAATATTAGTGAGGCCACAAGTATGAATTTACCCAGAAAGAGATTGTACAAATTTATGTGGGAATCCATCAGTGGAAATTAAGCTTCCTAGTTTGGTTGTGGGTTTTGGCTGTGAAAGTCCTTAAACTGAGAGGCTGTATCAGGGGAAAGATCTCTGCATACACGATGTTGGTTGGGTTTTTTTTTAATACTCCTCTTCTGTTATAACCAGAGAGAGGAGAATGTCCTAGGACATTCTGGCACTCTCTTCTGACCTGACACAACTGTTCTTAAATGATCTGCCACAATCTATTTGTTTGCAAGTCTATACAAAAGAATGCTTCTATTTTTGCATCAGCTTGCATTGGTTTTATATACAGTTAGAGCTTCATTCGCTTCCCTGTGGAATTTGGGTGAAAGCTCACATTGCAAAGGAAGAGTCAGCGGAGTGCATGAACGTCATTATATAGCAGTAATTACTCAAATAGCCCAGAGAGTATGTAAATGCACTTCAAAATAAGGTTTCTAGTAAGATTGTTGTTTTATGGAATTCAGTGTTCAAAGATGCTGAATTAGTGCATCTAGAATTTAAAAATAACCAGTTATAAAAACTGAGCCTAGATGTGGAAAAGATACGGTTTTAACTCAGACGGTATTTTGGCAGCATGGATCTGGAATTATTTCCATTGGCTGCTTGCCGTTGCAGATATTGAAACTTCAGGTAGCTGTGCAAACATCCTGGCATGTCTGGTGCCTGCCCCTATACAGAACTCCATGATGAGTAGAGCCATGGGTCCCCAGCTATTAAAATTTAGCCCTAAGTAAACTGGGATCTGTGGTATTGCCCGTACCTAAAATCTGTGCTTTCAAGTCTGCTGAGTTTTACAAAAGCACGTTTCACTTCCCCCGTGGTCTTTGTTGCTCCAAATCCAGATGTCAACGAGTGCATTCAGAACCCTTTGCTCTGCGCGTTCCGCTGCGTGAACACTTTTGGATCCTATGAATGCAAGTGCCCCACGGGGTATGTTCTACGAGAGGACCGGAGAATGTGCAGAGGTAAAGCTCCTACCAGACTCTCACGGTTATGAGATAATGATTTCAAGTTCCTGCAGGGGTAAGGCTCTGACTCACTGTGGTATTGGGCCAGAGTTTTAATCCCAGGAAGTAGCTGAGTCAGAAAGAATTTGGGATGAAATTCTATGGTTTGCATTATACAGTTGATTGTATTAGCCCTGTCCTGCCTGTAAACTTAAACATCTGCATAAAGTGAGGTCATATCAGATGATACAGTTTTGTCTTGCCCTGAAAATGGGCATTTGGGAGAAATCAATTTGCTCTAGGCTAGTATCTCTTATGGTTAGTTTAACACAATAAAAGTTTGTGTGGGGGTTGATTATGATTGAATTTCCAAAGTCACAATTTACTACTGTGAATTTCCAGGATTGTCTCTCTATATAATGAAGTCTAAACCTTGTGTTTTAGATCAGAATGAGTGTGAAGAAGGAGTTCATGACTGTGACTCAAAACAGATGGAGTGCAAAAACCTAATTGGCACCTATATGTGTATCTGTGGACCAGGTTATCAGCGCAGACCAGATGGGGAAGGCTGTATAGGTAAGTGACACTGAAGTGTTGAAGCTCTCGAAACACAGTTCCTCAACAGAGCTGAAAATTTTGGATTTAACGATATTAAGGAACTCGGAGGAAAAGGTCCAAAACTGCCTATGTAATGGATCTATCAGTGCCCTACACGCTTTGCTTCGCTGTTCAGGTGTGCTGCTGAAATACTCTGAGTGAAGAAAGCAGAGAACTGGGCCCATTGCTGTAGCTTGTTTGTCTTTGTAAGCGTGAATGAGAGTAACTCTGAATTGTTTTAAAACTTTGGATGGCATTCAGAAGTGCAGCCTTAACTATGAAAAATTTTGAAAACCAGTGAGGAATATATTGCAGAGAAAACATAGTAACAAAATATATAATATTGTGAGCTAGATGGTCATCTTTCCTCTGAAAATTTAATAAAAGAGACTTTGTATTAAAAAAAAATAAATAAATGCAAGTTTAACCAGGCAGATTGCACAGCTTAAGAACTCCATACACACTTCTCTAACCTGCATTAATCCACTTAATGGCCTTGATTTTTGTCATATGTCTTCAAAAATGCAGATGAGAATGAATGTCAGACCAAACCTGGGATCTGTGAGAATGGCCGCTGTGTAAACACAGTGGGAAGTTACAGATGTGAATGCAACGAGGGATTCACTGTCAGTGACGCCCAGAATGAATGCCTTGGTAAGCTGCACGTTAACACCCTAATGAACTTCATATTTGATAATGAACACTTTGATAGCAGAAACTGTGGTTGAACTTAAACTTAGAAATGTATCGTGAGTAAACGTGCTCTTGAATTTACATGTCTTCTGGACTTTGTAAGTAGGTGCCCTCCTGCAAGTTCATTCTTCTCATGCTAACAGTATGCCTGCTTGAGTCAGCCCGGTTGGGTTGACTTGCTGTGAAAGCTGACTGTTTGGTGGTTTCAGTCAGCCGGGAATTACTCTGCCTTTTCTTTGGTCCTAATTTTCAGCCGGTCCTTCTTCTCTCGTTTCAAACAGAAACGTGTATTCTTATAAGCATCATGTAACTTGTCTTCCACCTTCTGCTAAATTTCCTGTCGTCTTTGTTTCCCTTAGACATCGTGCTCTTTCTTACTGCTGGTAGTCTTTCACTCTCAGTTCTGCAGTCCCAGGGTGAAGTATGCCCTTTCTTTTATATTTCTGACTAAATTCCTAATATCTCATGACCCTCTGGAGGTCGTCACCATTAGGATTCTCTGTGATGCATAATTTGTCTTCCAGACAACAGGGAAGGCTACTGCTTCACTGAAGTCTTACAAAGTATGTGTCAAATCGGATCAAGCAACAGGAACTCTGTCACCAAGTCTGAATGCTGCTGTGATGGTGGCCGAGGCTGGGGGCAAAACTGCGAGGTCTGCCCCTTCCCAGGCACTGTGGCCTTCAAGAAGCTTTGCCCTCATGGCCGAGGATACATGTCTAATGGAGCAGGTACTGACTTTTCTGTTAAAGGCCCTTTTACACAATGTCAAATTCAGTGATAAATCATAAACACTTTCTTTTTGCATATTTGAACGCTGTGAGGTCCTAAATATTTTGGGTATCAGTAAAAATTTTCTGAGAGTTTTCATGTTGAGAGAATACAGTCCTTTGGGAGGAGGGTGTGTAGCCAAAGGCATCCATCCCAACTTGGCAGATACTTACTTTGCATGCTGGTTGACTGACATGCATTCGAATGGGAATTGCACTCTCACATTTGAGTGTGTTGTAGTGGCAGATTAAGAGCTATTTGTGTACATGAAAGCCAAGTGATGTTTGATTTGTGGAGGCTAATACATGATCAGCTCCCATTGTTTGCTTCCACTTGAGGCTTGTTCATTGCATTTGAAAGTTAGATTAATGCTCCATATCATATTTTTCCTCGTAATATTTCTGTGCAATATTCCATTATTTTATGTAATTTTTTTATGTAGGGCACGAGTTTGTTTCATGTCAGGTCACAAGAGTCTGTTGAAGCTGTATAAAATCAGTTCTTGTTCTGTTGTGAACTAACCCTCATTTAATTGCAGATATTGATGAGTGCAAGGTTATTCATGATGTCTGCCGTAATGGGGAATGCATCAATGAGAGGGGATCTTATCGTTGTCATTGCAACCTTGGCTATACTACAGATATAACTGGCACTCTTTGCATAGGTAGGTTATTCATTGTGGTGTATGTATATCAAGTTTATTACTAAGAGATGACTTGAAGAAGGAAATACAAAGATTTTGGAAAATGAGAAGAGAAAATGTTGTTCGTTAGAATGCTTTGGGGATTTTGATTTCCTTCTGATATCTCCTGAGCATTTTGAAAAACATTATCACAGATCTTGGTTATCAGTACTGAGGTATCTGGTTTTGCTTCTTCTAGATCTGAATGAATGTAATGAGTCCCCAAAACCTTGCAATTTCATCTGCAAAAACACAGAGGGGAGCTTCCAGTGTTCATGTCCAAAAGGGTACATCCTGCAAGAAGATGGGAGAAGCTGCAAAGGTAAAAATCAAGAAAAGACTTCACGACAGCAACTATGTGTTTCACAGGCAAATACCAATTCAAGGACATAATTATGTAAATCTGTCTCCTTGATTCGTGCGAATATTTCTACTAAAAACAGTGGAAGTGGCCTGCACAGGGTGGAGCTGGTATTTCAGTTAGTTCTTTGATAATCTGGATGAACAGTAGATCCACAGGAATTTTTGCAGGCTAATGGCAGCTGATCTTAAAAGAGTTCATAACCAATAGAACATATGATTAGCCTTATTTTGGTAAGCATCTTGGTTTAAGCTGTATTTTTCAGTGATATATCTATCTTAATGGATGCAAAGATGAGCATGGTTTGCAGTGCATTGTCCAGCATCAACGGAGGTTTAACGTACTGCCTCTGCAGCATGCTGAATAAGGGACATAAATGCAGGAGAGATTTTGAAATGTTCATAATAATTTCATTTATGTAGCAAAGATCTGACTGAAACCACACAAGTTAGAGCAGCAATTCTAAACTTGGCATGGGAAATGATGGTGTACTTTGTCATTAGCACTTAGATTTTTCTTTCGGAGTAATAGCATGCTTCAATGCGATACTGTTTTGCAGTCTGCCACTGCTTGTCACAAAGATGGTGACTTCCTATTTATTGACTGCAGTGAGAGCAGACATATATTATATAACAGCATCTTTCCGACAGATGAGAGCAGTGTCTGTAATCCAGCGTTAGCTCCAAAGTGCCATTCATTACATGTGGGGCTTCGCGTGAGAGGAACTGGAAGCCAGCGTGGCAAGCGAGATGTAGATTCAAAAGGCTTGATTTGATACATTATTAATTTGCAATCGCTCCTCTCTCAGTCCAGCTGAACTGTCAGATCCTCCACAGGGAACATAAGTGAAAGATGTTTTCTTGGGTTTTTTAGATCTTGATGAATGTGCAACAAAGCAGCACAACTGCCAGTTCCTTTGTGTCAACACTATTGGGGGGTTCACTTGTAAATGTCCTCCTGGATTCACTCAGCACCATACAGCCTGCATTGGTAAGTGACATGGGAATGTAGATGCAGATTTGGGATTTATTACTGACTCTTATTCCAGAAGCAAAGTAGCAAGGAGGTGAAATCTGCTTCCTGAGAAACCAAACGGAAACATAGGCCAGGTTCTGACCCCCGTCTCAGAACCTCTTTGCAGAATATGCAAAGAGGCCCTTCCTCCTACCTTCCCTTGTGTTCATAATTTGTGTCTTTGAATTTTGCTCTTGGAAGAATCAGAGAGTAAAAACACCGGTTTGTAATTCTTGCCCTATCCTTTCTTACCCATTGAGCAAAAAAAAGAGTTGTAGTTCTGTTCCTGTAGTTCATTGCCAGACCTACATTAGAGATTATGTCCAGGCTTCTTGAAACAGAAAGCATGAAATACACATTTCTGCAGTTGTCCTTTAAACACATACCCATTATGTCTGTGGTAATGTTAAACAAAACTACCTCCTGCAAAACACGCTTTCTGCTCTGCAAGTTGGATCCTGCTTGTGGCAGTCTGATGATCCTGTGGTACCAGTGTGAATTTGGGGATGTTTGAAGACTAGAACATCAAATTCTGTATTCTTGGCGAAGAAAAGGAGTGTTTCCCTTCCCATAGCTGTTGGCAGCATTGCCAAATGCAAAAGAAGGCAATGTAAGCTCTCCTTCTGTAGTGCAATGTAAAAAATTGAGAGGGTGGTAAGACAGCTACGTTATTGATGTTTCTGTACCTGTTGTCACAAAGCGTTCATTGTTAGCATTGCTAAATGGTCACCTTCACAGCAAGGAATAAAATGTAACCCTCAGGCTTTGGTTTCCTTCAGATAATAATGAGTGTGCTACTGAAATCAACTTATGTGGGGCGAAGGGCATTTGCCAGAATACACCAGGAAGTTTTGTTTGTGAGTGTCAGCGTGGCTTCTCACTTGATCAAACTGGACTTAGCTGTGAAGGTGAGTACAACACACAGCGCACTTAACTTGGCCTTCTCTTGCTTTCCCTCATCTTCTCCCAGCCATAATGTCATCCAAGGAGAGACCTACAAAGTAAGCACCAAAACCTATGGAGTAAGCATGTGAAGGTTAAAGGGGAGTGGGGGGGTGGAAATTTAGCAGCAAGGACAGATATTTTCTGAGGAGACTTCAATTTAGCCTGGAATGTTTTAGTTTAAGCATTGTAAGTTCTGGGAACTTCTGTTGAATCCTGCATGGATTTCTGAGGGACTCGCCAAGGACAGGAAGTCTTGCATCTCCAAAGCGACCTGCTAAAGAGAGAGTTGAAGGGCTACAGACTTTATTCCTCTGGGTCACAGAGCCTCTAGAGCCTTCTCCTGGGATAGAGTTTAGTTTGCTTTGAAAAGTGATATCCTGGGATTCCTGGGCTGGATGCTTGGGTAAAAGCGAGGGACTGTCTGCTGTGGAGCTGGGAGCCTTAGGAAAGCCTTGGGGGTCCCGTATACAAATGGCTTTCTGCTGTCTGCTCTATAGCAGAATGCAAAAACTCTGAAAATTGCGGCTGAATTTGAGCTTTCAGTAGTTTTCAGCCCTAAGTGAATTGCTGTGGAGCCAGAAATCCAAACCTGAAAGACCCAAAGTGGTCTCCCAGCACTGGTCAGGTTTTGGAAGATCCTGAAATATACCTCTCTCTATGTGGTATATGAATAATATATATGATTATTTGTAACATACTTTTCAAATACAGCATAATTCGAGATTCTCTCCCAAAACTCAGAGTGTATCTCACCTTTTCAGATGTTGATGAATGTGATGGAAACCACCGGTGTCAGCATGGCTGCCAAAATATAATTGGAGGATACAGGTGTAGCTGCCCACAAGGATATCTCCAGCATTACCAATGGAACCAATGTGTTGGCAAGTCACTTTTTTAAATTCACACATTAAAAATGCATATTACCTTTGTGAGCAGCAAGAAGTGAAGGGCAGTGCTGCGGTTTCCCATCTTTTCCTTTTCTGATTATAATTTAGTAAGTTTGGCAGAGTTGCATTACAAATGTGCGCTCCTGTGGAAGGCAGAGTGGATATGAAGCACCCAGTAGCCAATGTCGTGTTTCAACAAGTGTTTAAGCACGAAATTATCCTTGGGGGTGCTAGAAGTTGTATTGACTTTGAGAGAACTTGTGTTACTTGTGTGTTTTGTGGTCTGAACAAAGGAAGTCTTGCTCAGCTGTTCATGTCTCTGCTCAGACACAGGTCCCGTCTGAGAGCTGATGGTGGGTTGAACCTGACAGACTCAGAAACACAAGTTTGGATTGTTAAATTGTAAAATTAAACTTCTGGCCCAAAGCCTCTTAAAATTCTATTAAAATCCTACTTGATCTGTGCTTTTATCATTCTTACAACACCTACAGGAAGGCTGCTGTGCTTAAGCCTCTTCTCTGTGCAGAATTTAAAGATGCTTCCTTACAGCTTTGGGATACAGTTTATAACAAGTGCTTACAGGACAATTCTGGTTCTAAATAACGAATGCTAGTGCTCCTTATTTATGTTAAAAAGTAAATACACTGGTGAATTCAAACGCTTATTTCTTCCCTATCTAAACTTTGGTACTGTCCCAAGTCTTTGAGCCCTCATAGATGGGGCTGCGTGTGCAGGGCATTGGTGCTGGATATGACTTGAGCAAACAGAACCGGGTCCTCTGCAGAAGTCATGGGAAAAGTCTCTGTACATTTCAGCAGTGTAGTATGTAATGTATTCAAACAAGAGAAACATGAATCATTTTTGCTCTAGTGACAGTTATGTGCATTTTTAGTCACTTTTAATGGGCTTCATACAAGCTAGCCTTGTGTGGATACCCAGAGATGTGTTTGATGACCTCTTTGAGAACAGAGGGCTTCATAACTCTTTGTTTGGCTTTCTTTGCTTTCAGAAACATAAAAATGCCTTTGCTTGTTATCACTGTGGTGCTCTAGGGAGGTCTCTGGTTTTAACTATGCTTACCAAACCTCCTGACATCTTATGCAGTCCTTGCTGTGACGTTTGCTTGCTTGTGCTCCAGTCCTCTATGCCTGTAACATACAAGAGAGCAAGGAATATTAATTAAACTAGCAGATCTTAGGGTTAAATTAGAATTTAATCTGCAGGAGGGTGAAAAAAAAACCAACACAAAACCACCAAAACTAAAAAAAAACAGCACTGCCAGGTCTGGCTGCTGGAGAAGATTGTGGAATCTGAAAAAGTGCAGCTCTCAGTTTTGCGAAACATCTTGGCTGTTTCCAAGTCTTCCTGGGTGGTAGCATTCAGCTAAGTGTATTTCCAAACCAGGTGTACACTGTTATTCCAGCTTTTGAACCCCTTGACTACTGTTTAAATTTTCTACAGGGAATGTCAGTTTCAAAATGCATGGGCACTAGCATTTCCCCCAGTGAAAGAAGGGCTTCAACCTTCACACCACAAATACTGGTCACCAGAACTTTCACCAGGGAAAATTACGCTGAGAGCCACAACTGGGGAAGGACTCAGCTAGCACTTCCACCGTCTTGGACATGAGGCAGTCCAGGCAGAAACCCAAAACTGCATGGAAGGAGGCTTGGTTTCCTCTGTGCTCCTGGCA
>NW_009648559.1:3254286-3297747 GCF_000708025.1 Charadrius vociferus
CAAGGCTGGTGCCTGGCAGCACAGCTCACGCAGAGCCTGAGGCTCCTGTAACTGCTTTTTTCACTTTTCTTCATGTTTTTTCTTCCAATAATCGCCCAAAATATGCCTAGTGTCCACACTCTTGCTGCTGTGGAGCGATGCGGAGTGAGCGTATCTCCTCTTGGTTCAGTAACTTTCTGTGGCTGAACCGTGTATTTATGATGTTGACATAATTGCTGTGTTAAATATGACGAATATTAAAACATTGCTCTAAGTTAAGGGCAAAACTCCTACAGGCTTCAGTGACACAGAATTCAGCCACAGGTTTTAGTACCTTGTGGTCTCCACATGTTCACATTGTAATGTCTGTAACTGTATATGCTTAAGATACTTATCTCGATCTCCTGGGTGTACCACAGGGGAAGAATCCATGTAATAGGTTTTTCTGTGACAATTCCTTCGTATTCCTTGGCAATCCCAGCTCTGCAAACAGTTTGTGTCTTTTTTAGCTTATTTAATGAAGTGTTCAGGGACTTTTGATGTTGCTGCAACACATATTTAGATAATCACTGAAGAATGCTTTGGTTCCTCCCATGTCTTGTGCTGTGTGTGACTGCATCTCCTGCCCAGGCAATTCTGTAGTGCACCATGCCATAAATCAGGCTGCAAGAGGCAAAGGCATTGCTTTTAAACAAAGAACAGCCAGCCACATTGTTTGGAAAAAGACAATAGTGCTCTGAATTAGTACTTATTCTCCTGTAACCTGGATACTTAGGTCAGAGATGCTGCTCTGTGCTTTACATTTTATCCATACAGCGTTCAGATGGCATTTCTTACACATGTGCACACACACGCAGTGCACGTATGCAGTTGCTTTATCACAGAAAAAGGGGAACAATAGCATTCAGAACGTTTCAAAGCAATTTGCCACATCAGCCAAAAAAAAAAAAAATCAGACCAGCTATATTAAAAAAAAAAAAAGCCATTTACAGTAAACAAGCCTGAACTGACCTCAAACTCCTACAGTGCTGCACTTGGGAAGTTTGGAAAACGGCTGGCTCAGAATGTGGCAGTCTTTTGTATCTACAGCTGCTTTTATTTTCACTTTACTACTTGTTCCTGTACCTTACCTGTACCTCATATTTAAATGTGAGTGTGTAGGGAGGGATTTTCAGTGCCTGGAAAAGGTGTCAGAGCTTGGTCCCTTACTCTTTTCCCTTTCATGTTGAATAGCATTATGAACATGGGATTACTGGACCAGATTGTTGGCTGTACAAAGTTTTATTCTTCTCAGATGTTTCTGGAATGAAAAAAAAAGTTGCCTCCTCTGATTCTCTGCTCTCCAGAGCATGAGCTGACGTGGCATGAAACATCTTCTGTAGAGTAGCCCAAACATTGCTCTGTTGTATGGTTGTAGTCATCTCCTAGCGACTGCTGCCCTAGCCAAGGGTGAGGCCAAGCCCTGTTGTCCGCTTCTGTCCATCTGATGTGGTGGCAGCATGTCTAGCAACAGCCAAGCAGGACCTTTCTGAGGGGGTAGGTTTGACTACATCTGAGAGTTAAAGTTAATGTGGTATGTTCTGCTTCTTTTCCAGATGAGAATGAATGTCTCAGTGCACACATTTGTGGAGGAGCATCGTGCCACAATACTTTGGGAAGCTATAAATGTATGTGCCCTACCGGATTTCAGTATGAGCAGTTTAGTGGAGGTTGCCAAGATATCAATGAATGCGGTTCTGCACAAGCCCCATGCAGTTATGGTTGTTCAAATACTGAAGGTGGCTATGTCTGTGGATGTCCACCTGGTTACTTCAGAATAGGACAAGGGTAAGGGATTCTTATTTTCAACTAACAGACATAAAGGGGACACAATCCGCTCCTTTCTCTGTAGCGTGGAGCAGCAGAACCGGGGGGACTGTCACCAATGAGAGGGATAGGATTGTGGAGGTGCTCAAGAGTTGGATGCATCTGCTGATTTTGGAGATGAAGGAGGGGAAAGGTAACCAAGGGAAGGGAGCAACGTGGTGTTAAAGCTTAATGAAATTTAGTCAGGGCTGCCAGGTTCAATCATCTCTTTTAAGCTACTGCTTTCACCTCTCTCCTGCACGCCCCAGCAGCTAGCCAACTCCTCTCAGCTTCCCACTTGGGACCTCACACCCCCCACTGTGATTTGTGGTGTGTCACTTGTCTCCTTAAAAAAAAAAAAAAAAAAAAAAGTTACACCCCCTGCCAGCTCCAAAACCAAATTGCATTATACAAGTGGCTTCACTCACTGGTTGGAAAAACAATTCTGTGTGCTCTCATGTTCTTGTATGTTCCATATTCTTATGTGTTCCAAATGAATCATTTTTTGAATAAATGTCTGCTTTATCAAGAAAACCAATTTTCACTTGCCCCAGTGGGAGTGTTAGGACTGTGCATCATGCATGACCAAGTAACTCAAGTGGAAAGCAGAAAGATCGTGACTTAAATTTTAGAAGCGACTAAAAGCTTTGGAATACATTATGAAAGACCTCACTTTTCAGATTTTTCAGCAGTTTCTGAAAATTGGCCACTTTTAATGTGTTCCAGGTTGGATAACAGAAATTACTAACAACTTCTCAGAGCTTAAGCCTGTGTTTTTAAAACTATTAAATATTGGCAGGTCTCTCTCAGGCAAAGACTCATAGAGCCAGGTTCTTGAAATCAGAGGTAGCTGCATTGTGATTCAGTGAGAATTTTGCCTGTTGACTTCAGCAGAAATTTTTCCTAGGAAATGAGCGCAATATAATGGCTTTAGTCCCCCAAATTCAGCTTTTGATAAGATCTGTGTCTCACTGGAATTAATTTTGAATTTCTTCCTTCCTCAGACACTGTGTTTCTGGAGTGGGGCTAGGCAAAGGTCAAGGACAAGAGCTTTCACTCAGTGGAGAAGTAGATGACAACTCCCTCTCTCCAGAAGCTTGTTATGAATGTAAAATCAATGGCTATCCCAAGAGAGGAAGGAAGCGCAGAAGCACTAATGAAACTGCAAATGAAGCAAAGGTAATTGACCCTTTTGGGTGGAAAGAGTTTGTGGTTGTCTTGTGAAAGCCAGTCTCAGAAGTAGGTGTGCCAAGAGACAATCCCACAGGAGAAATGTACACGCCAAACAAAGTAGATCAAAGAGCTGGTTTGGGATGTCAGGTAGTCTCTGTGGGGGCTTTCTGAAGTTGTTCACTGGCATTAGGCAAAGATCATCCTCTGAGGTCCCTGCATACTTAATATCTGCGTCGCATCAAACACTAAATAAATGCCCGTCCAGCTGTCTAGAGAACAGTCCTCTCACCGGCAAAGCAGGCTCTTGGTGTCAGAGGACAGCATGTATGTAAAACGTTTGTGTGGCCTTGTGGCCAGAAAGGCAGGACGCGTTGGCCGGGGTGGATGCGGACCCTGCCAAGCAGCACTGTGCTGCGTGTCTGGGGCTGGAGCCCTGTCCAAAGCACAGAGCTCTGGACACCTCACCTGGGGGGAGTTCAGGGCTCCAGCCCTTCCTGGGGCTTGTCCGGACCCTTGCAGTCAGTCACCCAGGTTGCTGTCCTGGGGCCAAGGCAGCCAGTGAGGCCATGCACAGTGCTCGCCACTGGCCCAGCCAGCAGAACAGGAGGCAAATCTTCATTTGTCATTGCTAGGAAGTCGCTGGGGACAGAGGCAGGTTTCCATTTGCCTCCGAGTGGGGTAGTTGTGTCCGTGTAATGCTTATCATCTGTTGCAGTGCTCACACAACTCCACTTCTTCATAGCTGTTGTCATTGGCTTATTTTTATTAACCAAATATTGATAAGGGGTTTCAGCACTTACATTTACATGAAAACTAGTCTGCTATGTGACAAGTTTTATCTTTATGCAAAGGATGGGCATCCCTTTTCAGTCATCCTTGAGGGAAATATTTTCCTGTAGTTCTTAGCAAACATTTCTCAAAAAAGCATTAAAGTAAATCCTTCCCCACACTCCCCCTGCTGGGGTTTGTTCTGAATGGATCACAATAGTGAGACACGTGGTTGTAATTCTTTTTGTTCTTCAGCTGGGCTTCCAGCACCACACCTCCCAGTATGAGTGCAGAAGTCATGGCGGAAGCACGATCTTGTAACGTGTAATGTTACTGTAGTTTCTCTTGTGCAAAATTAGACTCCTTCCATTACCTGGGGAGTCCCACTTTGGCTTAGTTCAATTTCTTGGAAGGTAAAGTCAGAATTGCCCAATCTGGTTATCCATTCCAATCTCCAGCACAAGTCACTGGATTTAAGACTTACTGTTCACATTAGTTATATACAGACTTCAGCAAACTGTAAACAGCTCATAGAAGTGTCACCAAGTCCACAGTCGTTTGTTTCTCACTTCTTCATCCAGTCTAAGATGACAGTGATGGTGCAGGTGAAGGGATCTGCCCTGACCTGGCCAGAGAAGCAGCAGGTCATGACAGGTCTTGAGACCGTGCAGGTATTTGTCATTCAGTTGAAAGTACATGTCTGTTTTTTCAAATGTGTGTGTCGCATTCTAAATATAACCAAGAGCCACTGGACACTCTCGTAAAATATTGCCACACCATTGCTATCCTGAGCTAAACGTCACCCCTACTCTCTGCTCATGTGTATGTGCCGAAGAGCTTGCTTTTCCACTCACAACTGCAGGGGATTCGCGAGCCTGGTAGCCGTTTCCGTTAGGTGCTCAGTGTGTGGTGCTCTGCTAATATGGGAAGACAAGAGAGTGCTTTTGCACAGAAAAGTGTGGACGTTTGATTTTGGGCAGACTGGGTTCATAAACTGCGTTTCTACAGTGTGGTTCAGTACTGTCTGTGATTAGTGCTGGATTTGTCTCAGAGGTGACGTAGAACTTCCCTTGCTTTCCAAATGAAAATGTTACAGCCGATGTGCTGTCTGAAATGTTGTTATTCTGCTGCTGCAGCGTGACTCGTGCACAGGGGACTCAGGGGGAGCCCAGTTACCATCACTCAGAGTTGAAGGGCGATGCTGCTTTTCCAGCACCCCACTGCACCCGTGGGCCACCCCGGCTCCACACGTGAACAAGGCAAACCTTGCAAAGCAGAAAACTTCCACCTAAATGACGTGCCTCCCCCACAGACCCTATTCTCTTCTGCACATCTTTGTTCACATTAGCTTGTGGTTCCCCTGACAGAGAGGAGGCATGTGCCTTTGCTGTTCTCCTTGTAGGAGACCGGTCGTGGACTCCAAGCACGGAGAGGCTTTGTTTGTCAGGCAGCAGGACCCATGCGCAGAAACTTCCAGTGCGTGTCTCAGGCTCCCGTTACCCACGCAGGGACAGGGACAAAGACCGTACTTTACCGTGATAAGTCCTAGGCCCATAGTAGTGGATTTGACAGGTGATATTACAGAACATCCTTTTAAAACTTAATTAATAATGAATGAGCTGGGTAAGACATCCATACACATAGGCACATGTGAAATGCTCTCTGACAAAGCCAACTAACATTGTTTGTCCTTGTGCAGGATCAGCAAGAGCTGGAGCCGCCGATCAGTCTCGCCAGCTGGGATATTGAGAAAGCAGCAGTCTTCTCCATCAACATCTCGGATCTCAGTCACAAAGATCGCATCCTGGAACTGCTTCCTGCCCTCACAACACTGACAAACCATAACCGATATTTAATTGACTCCGGAAATGAAGACGGTTTCTTTAGAATCAATAAGAAGGACGGGATAAGTTACCTTCATTTCACAAAGAAGAAGCCAGTGCCTGGAAACTATTCATTACAAATCAGTAGTATTCCACTCTATAAAAAGAAGGAACTTAACCAGCTTGAAGAGAAACATGACAAAGACTACCTCAGTGGTGAGCTGGGAGATAACCTGAAAATGAAAATTCAGATATTGCTTCATTAATTCATCAACCAAAGACCAAATAATTAAACCAAAGATAGATAGGTAGGACTGAATATTCCTCCCAATCAGATTCTTCATATCATAGGTACAGTCTTACGTGAGTACATTTGTATGAACGAGCACTATTCTATTACTACATAAACAAGGTACAGGATGAATACCCTAGCTCAAAACAACCACTTTCTCAGGCTTTTAAGTGTAGCTGAGCTACCTTGATATGTTGAATCTTGAAAACTGGGACTTTTTTCATTGGAAGTTGGCCACTGATGCTGAGACACGTCATCAATTCAGCAGAGGTACAAGAATGTGCTTTCAACTGATGGACAGCTCTATTTTTGTAATTCTTAAACTTCGCTTCTCCAACTACAACTTACTAGGTCAGCCATTTATGATATCCATTTGGTGCTAGTAAATTTTCAACCTAGATTTATAAATGCACTGTAATATTTACACAACTTAGAAGCCAAAATTGCCATTATTCAGTCTAAATACTTCAATCAACCAAAGTTAGCTCAGTAGTTTATCTCAGTTATGCCTATAATACATTACATGTAAATTAAGTGTGTGTATACTGTAATCATGCTATTTTTATCAATGAAGCATTTGTAAACTAGATTAATAATACCCTTAATGTGAGGGTTTGTAATGGTGCTTATAAGACCAACTACTTGTTAACTGTATACACAAACCTGATGATAAAGTTTCTGTGACTTGCCAAAATGCACTGAGGTCAGTAGGGACCATTAAACATTCTCAAAAGTCAGATGACAATCAGTGCCATCCTACACCATGACATTATGTAACGTGTCAAGAGTACCCATAGTCATTCATATCAAGAAGGGTTCAATGTCATAAATGTCACAATAAAACAGTTTTTTTTTTAGTTTATTCTGTGGCCTTGTGTTCTTGGTGGAAGTGTGATAAACTGTATTCTGATGTTTCAGGCATTGTCGGTAGGGCTGGTTGTATATCTGTGTGCACAGGTGACTTCTCCCTGAAGGTGTGCTGCTGACATTTGTTCATTCTTCATGCAAAGGAAGAACGGAAGAAATACAGAAGCCTTCGCAAATCTAAAAAGCAGTGGACCTCTGTCAGATTACTGTGTGGCTCCAGAAAGCAAGTTAGAACATTTCCAGTGACTTGACCTGAATACTCCTGTCAATAAGTAACTTCAGTAGCCAAAACATGCAGAAGTGGATGTTAAATCATTACACAGAAAACACATTTAATTAATTTGAAAAGTCTTATTTGCTAAAACTGCCTTAAGATATTCCATTCTTTTACCCCCACTTCAACAGCTATTGTCAAATAGTCTAAGACTGGTAACAAAGGGATAATCCAATACCAAAAGCCATCATGAGCTGTAGCTGGGTTTTACTATCAAATGAATTATTCAATGATGTGGTTGTTCTTGTATACGCGAGTGCCGTGGTGTATCTTTTAGCAGCAGCAGAACATTGTACTGACGTGTGATACTATAAAATCTGAAAGAAAAAATAAAGCAAGCTGTGTTGCTGAAGCTGCTGATTGGACAGCACCGTACTTGATGGAAGGAACGTATACTGAGCTTTAATAGCTTTGGAAGGGAAATGTACTGTAATAATTTGCCCCAAATTGTATTATGTTCTGTAATTAGATTTCAGCTCTCTTTGATTTCTTCTGCATAACAAATATAACTATATAAAAAGGAGCTTGTGCACAGGGTCACTTTGATATTTTTAATAGACCATGTCTGGATTTTATTTATTAGTGTGCCAAAATGTTGAACAGTGTATTTTTTCCACATGTTGTGTAACTATGGCAAAATATAATCCGAGCTTTACAGTTGTAAATGGCACTCTGATTTCAGCAGGTTGGGAGTGATTTTTAATGCCAGCGGCAGTGTGCAAGATCATATGGTTCATAATTCAGTGTCCGGTTTAAGTATTTTCTCTCCAGCTCTTAAACACCGGAAGGAACTGAGAAGAATGGTTTCAAAAAGACCTGTCCGGATGACTCTGTCCAGTGGAGTTGGTTTAGCATGTAAGCTGCTGTGCAATACCTTATCATGCCAAGGGTTCCTTGACTGTTTTCCAGCAGCCCCAGTGTTGCCTGTACAGTTCTGCAAATCACCTTTGTTATGCTGCAGAACCAAGAAATCTTGACAGTACCTCTTTTAGTGATGCAGAAATTGAAAGCCCCATCTTGCTGTATGGATCTGCGCACAAAAATCCATTTTCTTGTGCAGTTACTCATTTGTCTCTTTGCAGCAGTGCTCTTTAACTGGTGTGTCATTTCTGCCTGTCAGTTTTAGTTGCTGTATGTGTACAATTATTTACATTAGTTTGAATTTCTGCAGTTTCCTTAGAGTGTCAGTGAAGCACAAAGGTTGCATAATAATATTGTTCGAGACCTGCAATTAAAAAGTGGTTTGTAACCTACAGCGCGGTTTAAAATAATTTCCTGTGTTTGATTTGATGGTGGCATCCCAGAATGACTCTAAGCACTAGACAGATGGAAGTGAAGGTCTTTCTGAGTGTGCATCCTTTTGCAATTGAAGGATATTTTTCAAATTCAAGGAAATGGTGAAATCTTTAATTATTTGAAATAACAGTGTGGCTTCCCTCTGTTGCGATCATGCGTATGACTAGGCATAAATGCATGCATGGATAATACATATAATTTTGGGGTTCACAGAGTTTAACAAAGGTGGCTTGTTACGGTACATATCGAATCATTCTCTTGTTGTGTGTTGTAACAGTATCTTGTAAACTTGACAGCTGTTGTGTATTTTGGCAGAACATGACTGTTTCCACAGTCTCCCTTTTAAGCTGACTTTCAAAGGCCCCAAAGTGTTTGCTTTCTTACAGCAGGTCCCTAAGAGTCTCACTCAGGTTTTATCTAAAATAAATATGCTACACTGTCATTCAAGTTCAGCTTTGTGCTTTGGAAGAGCTAATCTGGTCAAGACTTCTCAGCACGGACAGGCCTGAGCTCTCTGGAGAGCAAGATGTCGTGACTGTTGCAGAACAGCTGCCTCCGCCTTCCTGGGACTGAGCTTGGGCACTGACGGTCTCTGCCGGCAGCACCGCGACAGGTAAGTGTGGGACAAGGCAGCTGCATCAAACCCACTGCTCCGGGCCACGCTGGGGGTTGCTGCTGACATTGCAAAAGCCGCCTCACCACTTGTAAAAATCGGCACTTGCTGTGAAGGAATTTTTAGGATTCCCCCCTTAAACTGATGCTGTACTTGAACCATTGAAGCCTCACAGTACTCTTACCCATCTGATGGCTTCTGCCAAAACGAGCAAAATTAACAGCGCGCATTGTGTTGCAGTGCTGCTACTTTCTGAGGAGGCACCAGACGAGGAGACAGCTTCTCTTCTTTCAGATACACTGCTGTGACAAGAATATCCTCTATTTTCAGTTTTAGAGGAGAGGCCAGAGTTCAGCAGCTAAGGAGGCCGACGCTGCCTGTGGAGCTGCAGGAGCTGTGTACCCTCCTCGGTGTCCCCAGCTGCCCCACACCAGGTAGGACAGGAGCTAATGGGACACACCACCTTCCCAAAGCTGGGACGTCTGGGCCCAGGATCTCACCTACTTCATCCTCTCCCCAGAGCAAGTCTTCAAGCTTTTCTGCTTTGGTTGGCTTCATGCTTGCAGGAGAGGCCAGCAGCTAAGGCCAAGATACAATGTACAGCCGGTTAATCCAGTAAATCCAGGTTGGCAGTGTACTACCAGAGTATTCGCCCAGAGTAAGCCCTCATATTATCACAATCTTGGCAGAATAATACTCAGCTAAAACTCCTGTGTTCAGAAAATCCAAGAGCTTCTAGTTGTCGCCTGTGGCTTGAGCATGTTGGACGCCTGCAGAAACCCGTGCAGCCCCTGTGTGAGCTCCTGTGGTTACGCGTCAGCGTGGAGGGGCTCTGCGTGCAAACTGCGGGTTGGCGGTGTCACATTAACCTGCGGGATCACGCTGGTTCTGGATGCTGCGAATACTTAAGACAGGGTGAGCAGACAGCTGTAATTTGGGGCAAAATATGGCATCACACTAATCAAAATGCAAATGATTGCAGAGGTTGCAGTAGTAGCAAGAGGGAAAGAAAAGGGGAGGAAGGATAATGCTGCAGTCGTTCAGTGGCCCAAAACGCCCCAACACACACGGCTTCTGCTTCACTTGCAGATGCTGGTCCTGCACCAGCCCTGGTGCCTTACGCTCCTGGGCTGTCACTTGCAGGTCCCCATGCAGGCGCTGCAGCGGCCAGCAGCCGTCCCCACAGAGGGAGATGCACCACTGCTGCTTGCAGAGCAGGCAGAGGCACTGCTGGTGCCGGGAAGGTGGAGGTGGTCAGTGGCAGGATTCTGTGGTGCTGCTGCATTCAGTGCATGCTTCACCAAGGTCCATGGTGCCCCCGGAGAGACTTTGAGGGCAACGCCTGGTCCCTCTGGAGTGGGCTGTGTGCTTTGGTTCGCCTGAAAATGAGGCCGTCTTCCTGTGCAGCAAAAACCTTGAAGATGCTTATGACTTCAGCGCTGACAAATTCCAACAATCTACTTCTGCTGTCCTTAAAACTTGCCAGATATTTCACACCCTCATAACAAATGCTTTTGAGGAATATCACACCCAAGCCAGCTCTTCGGTTATGAGCTTTCCAGTGAGTTCAGTGGAGGAACCTTGAGGCCAGAGAGTCACCAAAGTGTTTTGTTTTGTTGGGGTTTTTTTGTATTTCAGGCTTTCCTTTCTATTTCTAACATGGCCCTGTGCAGCACAGTGATGGCAGGAAGCAGGCGTGGAGGTCGGAGCTGCCCAGGCAGCAGGAGCGTGCTGGCAAAGCTGGGCTGCAGCCCCGTGTTGGTGCTGGCCAGTCCAGCATGTGCCCTTGCTGCTTGTTAGTGTACAGCTGAGTCCTCAACTGGTTTAGACACACAGTCGTATGTGTGTGTAGAAATGTATGTGGCTTTTTTCTGAGGAGTCTAGACAGATAACTGTATCTTCAGTGCTTCCAGGCTAAAGTCACACTGTGCTAAACCTTTGCTAAGTACCCAGGAAGGGCTTTTTCTCCTTCCCTCTCTTCCCTCGCCCCGCCTCGGCTCTCACATCTGCAGGTTTGTTTGTTTATGAGCTTCTCTATGGCTCCCAGGGCTGTAGGATGCGAGTGCCTCACAGACAGGCGTGTTGAGCCTCACTACACCCTTGTGAGGTCGGGATGTGTTTGTCATCCTCATTTTACAGGGCAGGAACCGAGAACCAGATGTCTTGGTTTGAGAGAGCCCACAGGCAATGGCCGTTCTGCCGGAAGCAGCCCTGAAGTACTGAGGTGTCCCTGGAGAGAAGGACAAGGAGCCACACAGGCTTATCAGCTATGATGGCCCCAGCAGGCACAAAGCTGTGGGAACTGCCCTTCTGCACTAAAACATGTCCGAGATGGAGCCTGGCAGAGCCCCAGGCACTTGCCACCCTCTTCAGAAAGCTGGGGACATGGCCCCATGCTCCAGCATGCATCCCCCAGGGTGGCTGTCCCCATAGGTACCCCACACAGGATGCTACCACTGCAGATGCAACAGCACCAGTTAAAAAAAAAATAAAAAAAATAGAGTGTCAGTGCCCGGTAGTTTTCTGCTGGCAAAAAGATTTTGGGTAAGTGTCCAGGTCAGCAGGCTGTGTGGAGATAAGCCAAAGTGACACTGCTGGTGAGCAGGACCCAGGCTCTGCCAGCTTTCCCTGCTCGTCTCTGAGGCTGCTGGATGAACCAGCCAGGAACGCAGCGCTACCGCTTAGTTTTCTTTGGAGGTTGATTCTTTAGTCCTGTCATTCCTATGTGAGGTGCTTCAGGGTGATTTTACTTTTTCTCTGTGACAACCCAGGAGAAATTATATTTTTTTTAAGCAGCCTGTGTAGGACTGAGTTTGACTGTAGCCGTAGTGCAGTACATTATTCAGCCGGTAAGCTCGGACAGGTAGGAAAGCTGTCTGGACTTTTTCACTTTGCAATGTTGTGTGTATGCTTGCAGCTCTGTATAAATGCATTGTTATTGTAATCATAATAAATATTAGAGCCGTGAGAAATGTCTACAACCAAACCCAAACCAGGTGAAACTCCCCTGGTTTTGAGTTTCATTACAAACTCAAGGCTCAGGCCAGGTTTGTCGAGGTTCATGAACCTCTGTCTGAAGCTGGGCTTAGTTTCAAGCAATCCTGGGCCAAGTTTCAGGCAAATCTGGGCCAAGTTTTTAGTAAATTTGGAACAAATTTTAGGTGAATAAGAGATGATTTATGATTTTAGGTTGAAACCATACAAACCATGGACTCTTTGCCTGGTTTCAACCTGTAACCAGGAAGTCTTGCCACTTTGGCTGAGTTTCATTTTGATTTTGATTTTCTGCCCGTAAAAACGAAACAACCAGAGCAAAGAGATGAGTCCCAAGAACAAACCACACAGAAACGGGTTCACCCGGTGGGAGCCCAAAGCCCTGCACTGCACTGAGCACATGCCTGTGACGCTGCACCAGCAACGGGGTGTGTTCCCCCCACTGCAAGTCAGACCGGCAGTCTGACATGGCTTGTGTTGTCCCAGTAAATCCTCCAAATAATTAAGCCTTCCCCAAACTCTTAATTTGAAGTTGCATGTGCAATTTCCAAGCCTGGAGTGCACTGACTTCAGGATTGGCTTATGCAACAAAGATCCAGTCCATACTGCATGTTTGCATTTTGGGGAGTAAATTCAGCTAAGGAATAAGACATATATTACATTTAAACACGGCTCACATCCAAGCACACAGTGGAGAAATAGACTTTCTACCTGAATTGCTGAGATTCAGAGCAGTGTGGTGCCAGTTCTCCAGCCTGGAGGTGTCCAACAGGGTTACAGGTCTTGGCTTGCCAGCGCTGCCAGCTCTGCCACGGCACGGGTACCTTAAAGATGGAAAAGAGCTGAAAACATGTCTCATGCAGATTTCTTCAGATTCATTCAGGCACCTTAAAGGGATCTCCAGACATAAACTTGTCTTTTTAAAGAAAAAAATATGTATCATCATTAAACCCCTTGATCATGAGATTCTTTTTGTGCCAAACATAAACTGTAGATGGAAAATATTTGAGCAGGAGCTGGCTTCAACTATCAGGCAAAATATGAACAGCTGAACTTGGAATATAAGTGCTGAGTCCGGACAAGAAGGTGATAGCACAAGTTGCTGCTGCTTTGAGAAACACGTGACAGCAGAGATGGGCAGGAAGAGAGGAGGAAGGTGCCAGCGCAGAGCAGGCGAGGAATATGAAGGGAACCGCACTGTCAGTCTGTATTCACATCAGCGCAAAGCTGAAACAACAGGAAACTGGGAGAAAGGAGAAAGGGAATGAGCGAGTCGGCAGCGCTAGCTCTGCTGCACTGCTCTGCTGGGTGGCTGCTCAAAGGACTTTTTGACGTGAACCAACAGCCATCTGCCCTCATGGTAGCCAGCTCCACAAGGCTACTAGCCTTAATGCAAAGCCTTCCCTTCAGCTGACACTCCTGAGCCAACCAGCACTTTTCGAAGGACTATAAAGCTGCACTTTACTTACTTTGGCTAGTAAGAAGTTACCAAATGAACCAAACAGAAAAAAGAACCGCAAGGCACATCGGGACCAGATCATTATGAGACCTTAGCAAATACTGAGTGTAGAATAAGCCCTTAAAGACAATTCCTCATTTACTCAATTAAAGAAAAGGTAACTGACCAAGAAAGAATTTGACACATTTCCCATTCCACATGTTTAAATTGTACTTGCAAAAGGCATGAAGCCCCTTCGCTGAAAGCTTGTCACTCTCTGTTTTTTGCCTCTGATTTTCAAATCTGCTCCTGTACAAGAGGTCCCAATACTTTTTCGAGATCTCAGTGTCCTCACAGCACTGGGGAGAAGTAGCCGTGAGAAAGGATGTAAAGCTCTGAGATCCCCTATCTGTTAGTAGAGCTCTTACACCAAAGCGCCACAAAGGCAAGATGCTGCCACCTGTTAGACCAGCAATGGTTTCTACTCTTGGGGTACAACTGTGGCATGACACAGCATGAGGCCAGAGGTGGAGAATCCCAAGTGGAGACTTGGGCCATGACAGCTGGTGTATGGCATGGCAAAGCTCGGGTGAGGGATGGGTGGAGGTCCTGAGGGAGACCTGGTCTTCATTTTTAAATCATGTATCATGTCTGTGTTGCATGGATTAAGACTGGAAGCAGCACCCAGCAATGAAAGGAAAGGGAGGGAAAAAAAGGCTAAAATATATCTGCTACACATGTTCTCAGAGCAAAGACAAGATGCTGCGTATTGCAAGCAGAAGTGTATTTCAAAAGTTCACTCTTCAACAAAGCCAGCTCGGTGTGAACTTGCCCATTGTGCATTTGCCCCCTAATTAGATTAAGTCATTTAGGAGACTGAATTTATTAAAAACCATGTTGCTGCCCATACATATGCCTTCTACTTGCTCCAATATCCCAAAATATGCTGGGAACAAGCATGTTTTCTGCTCCACAGTGACAGCACAGATAAAACCATGGGAGGAAATTGTGGGTCCCAATGTGACCACAAGGCCCAGGTTGAAGGCCAAGTCTGGCAGGAGTTGCACAACCCTCTGGTGAAAAAGACCGGTTATTTGTGTTGGGCTTATTTGTGCTAACAAACAGCACAGTCTTGAGTTCCCCACAGACCAGACTGGAATTCATTTAAACCAGAGAATTGGTAAAGGATTTATGCAGGGGGACTTCTCCACCAGCCCCCTAAGCATCAAGTCCCTCATGTCCCGCGTGATCTCTAACCAGGAGCAGTCCTACAAGAGAAGCAACTGAATGTTGTGCTTTGAGCACCAGATGGGAAGGCAGGGCAAAAGAGAGAGAAATGCTGACTCTGATGTCAGCTGAACCCCCGTCCCTGCAAAATCTGCAAGTAACCAAACTGTTTGCTGTGAGTCTCAGCTGTGCCACCAGCCTCTCCCAGCACGCCTTTCAAATCTACCGCAACAACCAAGTCCTGAAATAATAACTAGTTATTCTGCCATGTCCAAGCTACTGTGATCTACGCTAAAGCTGCTGCTTTATAGCACATGTGGGTTCAACACAGTCACATGTCCATGGCATTTCTCTGCTACTTGTGCAGAAGGAACAACGTAGCATGAGGGTTTCGTACATCTGCTCCGGAGACAGAGCTCACGCGCAGAGAGCTCAGCTATGGGCCTGCAGCCGGTCATTTCATTAATGCAGAAATGGCATTTTTAAGGCAACAGTAGTGCAAAGGCAAGTGAAGTACCTCCAACTGCCAGGAAAAAAATGCATATTAATGCACAGAATTATGTTCTATGTGGGCACGGATCCTGACACTAGTTGTTGTCCCTTTTTCTTTCCTTGGAAATGAGAACAAAAGTGAAAGCCAAGAGTTATTCTGTGTTGTATTAGTCTAGATTTCTCCAGATCTGCCCTTCTTGGGTAGATACCTCCAGCGGCAAGTAGCTTTGGTGGAGGGTCACTCTGTCTATGCTTCACTGCTCCAAAAATATGTCAGCAGACTGATCTCTTGTGACCCAGGGTCCTGCTCAGAACAGTTGGATTATGTTTATAAAGTGAAATGAGAAAGATGATGGTTGATCAGAGTAATATAAACTATGGCATGGAAAATGAATTTTGAATGAAATGCACAGATAAATCATTTATCCTTACCAATACCCTCTCTATGTTTCTTATCCTGGTAATTGAGACCATGTGTTGTGCTGCAAACAATAACTATGGGAAATTACTCATGATTCTTCCTTCATAAACTTGGGAAATGAAAGTGATGGGAAGTATGATCATCTTAATTTTTTTTTTTTATGTTAGCAGCTCTAAATTATTAGGGTGGGAAGAAAATGTCAATAGAACATAAAAGTGCTTTGTATAGTGTTCACATTTGCTCATACTTTCAAATCCACTGTGGCTTATTAGTTCATGGGAAAAATGACAAAAAGGAATAAAACCCAGAAAATGAATCCAGTATCAACATCTTGCCTCTATAGTAACAGAGAAATCGTAACTTGTGGGTAAAAAGTGACAATATTAGGAAATGTTTGTTGGGCAATTGTGGCAATTAACCCCCTCCTTCCCGCCATACCTCCAGCTTCCCGGCAGCCTGACACATTTCTGCAGATTAAAGAGTGCCCATTGCTCTGTGCTGCTCCTTGTATTAGAAGCCTGGAGCTAGCGAGGCCCTTAACCTCTGTTTCAAGAGTTTATTGCTCAGCTGTAAAAATTCTCCCAGGGCTGAAACTTGACAGAAAAATGTCTCCGCCCGGGAGGAGTTTCTGTTCTGAGTTTGGTTTGAATTAGTTCAGCCCTTTTCCACTTGCAGTAGGACAATGGAGCAGGATTCCCCCTCTCTCCTCCTTTTTTTTCTTTTCAAATAAAGTGAGCACCGTGCCAGGGCAGTACAAATGGCAGGCAGCACTCAGACCGCAGCCCTCTCTGCAGGGTCAGCGCTGGCCGCTGCAGCAGTTTCCCTGCCCTGTAACAGGCCAGACTTTATCCCTTCACTTGCCCAGACGCTAGCTCAGCCAGTGGCTCGTGCGGTCTCTGGGCCAAGGCTGCTGAGGGCCAGCTTGGCCATGGTGCAAGCTGGGAAAGTCCACCCTTGCTGCTATTGCTCGAGGGACCAGCTCGCTGCAACGCAGAACCACCCGGGCCACACCTCCATGGGGCCTTTGGCTTTCCCAGAGCTAGACGCATGCGTGCCTGTCCTCCCGTGGTGGAGGCACAAGTCAGCCCTGCTCGACCCTGAGCTTACGGTGGAGTACTGGGTGGTAGATTTCCCAGATAAAGGGCTTGGCCCAGGGAAGCTGCTCTCTGCAGACCTCGGCCTGAGCCAGGGGATTCATTTCTAGAAGCAAAAGTGTAGATCTATTACACTTCTGCATGGGCTGCCCGCGGGGCTGGGAAATCTATTGTAACAGTCAAAGCTTTATGAATGAAGTTCAGCCCCACCAAAGTCAATGGCAAAACTCCCATTGATTTCACTGGAACAAGATTTTTCCCTGAATCCTCAAAGTGCCCCTGAGACCTCACCCATGCTCAGCACAGCCATCCACAGCTCCGCTGGGGGAAACAAAGGCAGAAAGCAGAGAAGGGCCCTGGTGCTCCCTCAGCTGAGCCTGGGACCTGTGCACACAGATGTGCTGAGAATATCACTTTGGCAATACCGACAGGCCTGGGCGTGACATAGGTGTCGTGCAGCTGAAGTGGCTGACGGAGATGCTTTGGCACAGAAGCAGAACTTTATAGGTCAGTGGAGTTTTGCCCTGAGCTCTCAGAGGGCCAGAGCATAAGTAACAAACAAATAAAAATTTTTATGGCTGGAGAGATGTCCCACCCGCCCAGGAATGTCTTGACCCTGTGCCAGTAATCCAGCCTCCATAGTCACTTCTCTGTGTGCATTTAATTGACTGAACAGCTACTTGATATCATCCAGAAGCACTTATAAAATTAAAAGTTATTACATGTAAGGGCAGACTCATAATACGTGCCAACACTTATTTCAATAATGATGCTATGCTTGCCGCTCCACAGATCTGACCTGTCACTTGAGAACTCAAATGACCCATAACATCTTTTATCCACCTATAAATTCAGGAAGGTTCATTAGCCGGACCTGGCGCATTATGTCATATTCTGTCCAACTCCTTTACAACCCTATAATTGCTTCCTGTTCATACACTTGCCCATCACCCCAGCACATATGACCCCTGATGACAATATTTTCCCATCTACCCGAGTAGATGAAGAAGTAAGATCAGCATCATATTTCAGAAAGCAGAGCTAAGGAAGTTAATTGCTGTTATTTAACAGCTATTTCACTGTTTTCTTCTTGTTTTGCCAACTCTCCCATACCTCACCATTTGCTAGGCTGACCATCTCTAAACTATGTTGTGTGATTTCTGATATACGGAGCTCTTTCAACATCGGGGTGGGAATTCAAATCTGAAATAAGAGCAGTCTGGCACGCTAAAGGCATGGCTTGTATGTGGATTTTTTTGATGTCTAGGAAGAGCCAAGGTTCAGTCAGGTTTAGCACCCACACGGGCAGAGCATCGGTAGCAGCTCCTTCCTATTTGCTGCAGTCTAATACAGGTGAAGCTCATGATGCTGTGTCCTTTCATTTGGGTGGCAACTAATCCAGCCTGTCCTTCACTGCCTGCTTTCCTGAAAGATGCACATGAGCTCAGCAGCTGTTAGACATTTACCGCTTGGTTTAGTGTGGCTGAAGCTGACCAGTGGCTTTGCACTTTTACTAGAAGACATTTAGGCACACATACAGAGAAAGCAACTGTGAGTACAGAAGTTAGCTCATAGCTTATAGTTCTTTTCCAGTCCTCCCTCTTACTATAGAAGCTAATTAGGAAAGTGTTTCTTACTTTTTTCTTATTTTTTTTTTAACCTAAGGTGCTCTAAATGTCTCTTTAAAAAAAAAAAAAAAAAAAAAAAAGAGTCCTTCAAAGAGTTGTGCTGTGATACCAGAGAGGTTTTTGCTGAGAGCCAAATACTTTTCAGGTTGGACTCTGAAAATCAATCCATTATTTTTATTTCTCCTTTTGCTTCTCTAAATACACAGAGTTTCTTTCTGCTTTTTACAGTCATTTCACAGATTGCTTCCTGACGTTACATGGCATCAGCATTGCTCTAGGGAATGAAATGTGCCCACAAGTATGCTGCCTAGCCTAGCGCCTGAACTCCTTCATCCTTTTCCATAGCACCTGGTCACTTCAGGTCAGAAGAAGCAGGTGGCATAAAGCCAAAGTTCTTTTCAGGAAGGATAGAAGTATAAACTGATCTATTAACTCTCAGTACTGCATGGTACAGTATAAGCACCAAACGAAAGGCACTTGCTGCTTCTCCTTTGCAGAGCTGGCAGGAAGAGACCCTGTGTCTGCAATCTGCTCTGGGACCTGATTTGACTTTTTAGCCTCACCTGATCTTCAGGATATTAAGACAGAAAACAGTTAACATCTATGGATGCCACATACATGGGTGGGAAAGGGTGAGCTGTGCTTTTGGCACTTGGATCTTGAGGAGCTCAAATAACTAAACAGTTTATTTTGAGCAGCTGTATGAAATACACCTTGCTGGTAGCTCTGAAGTCTAGAGGTAACTGCAAATTGGGAGAGAGTGAGGGGTTAAGTAGAAACCTATTCTATGAAGTCCACAGGGAAGTACATGCAACCCTTGTGATCCCATCATCTCTGCCGGATTTGGGAAGTGTTTGTTTACTCACCTCGAGCAATAGAATTCTGTCTCACAGAGTAGCAGTCCAGTGGTGTTATAAAATTACCTCTTCCAAAATTAATTCTTTTTTTCACAGATGCCACTAAGATGAGTTGTAGTTGTAGACTGAACAAAGCAATCCTAGATGGAAGTATGATAACCATTTTCAGATGAATAAGATAAAATAATGTAATGAATACAACAGCTGGCTGGAGATACAACACTGCTAGGACTAAATTCTTCACTGATTACTATGAACATCAAATACTAAGAAAGATCACTGATATTGCAATATCCGGAGAAGGACGATCTACTGTAAAATAACTTCCCAACTTAGAAACATTTAGAAACTTCTTTCAGAAAGCAGATTGTGACTGAGAGGATTAGCAGCCCTAGCAGAGGGTGGGAAGACTTTCAATGAACTCTCCCTGCAAGTTTCCAGTCAATGAATTCAGACTGTCTTTTATTGTGCAGTCATTTCTCTGGTATATTCAGCATGATACCTAAGGGTTGTTTTCAAAATTTTGTAATGCAAATCTTTTCTGCTTGGTACAAAAAAAAAAAATCTTTATATAATCTTGGGAAATTGCATAAGCAAGAAATGGCTGTTAACAGCTGCAAATGTTTATGTGGCTCTCCTGTGCTGGAGCACACTGGCAATTAAAGGTAGTTAGCCGGAGACTGACTGGTGTAAACATCTGCAGCCAATAATTACAGCCTGTTCCCGTTCCTCTACTTTCTGAGGATTTGTAGTATCGTTGAGCTGGTCTGGTGAAGAAAACATGATTAGTGTGTTCAGGATTTTGAGCTACTGAAGAAGATGTAAGTAGTTCCTGCTTTCTTCTAGTCTAAGTTGTTGTTATAGCTGGAGCAGAGTCTCTCTTTGCAGGTTATGAACCAGTTTAGTTGCTAAAAGCCTAAGAAATAAGCAATGAGTGATGCAAAGCCTAAGTTCAAGGAGCAATCAAAGGACCCTCCTAGCTTAGGAAAAGACTAATCTGATTTTCTAAGACTAAAGTTATTTCTCAGGAGAAGATAATTTTATCAGTGAGGCGTGTGGGGAGAGAGGAATCACTCTTCATCATTGCCGCTGTTTGGTTTATGGGCTGAAAACACCAAGTGAGAGGGAGTGATATCCAACCTGAGAATGATGTGCCTCAGTCACACTAAGGCAAGTAATGCTCTGCAGTGCCGGGTCCCAGCTGCTTGCCTGTCCTTGGCCTGTTCCCCACAGCTAGGGAAGCACCAGTGCTACGAACTCTCTTGCCAGATTTCAGAGGGCCCTAATGTCTAGGTACATTGCTGCAAGTTAAAGGTTGCAGATTCCCTTTTCTTTTTGTGCCATGCGTGGCTGCCAGATGGGGATTTAGTACTTATTTGTGTGTTGATAATTAAAGTGTTTGTGATACTGAAGGACAAATCACCCTTCCCTGGAAATTAAACACTCATGCTCCAACCTCCTGATCCTCAGTGAGTATTACATTAATCAATTTGTGGCTAGCCCAGTAACTCGATAGCAGCAAATTATATAGTTATGTGGGAACTCTGGTTTTTGGAACAGACTGATGTTCCCAAGCTCAGGCCCAGCACTGCTAGGGTGTGTCCTCTCTGTGAGGCACTTAGCAGAAAGGAAAAGCTGCAATGCCACAGTCTCCAGTGCCTTTCTGGAGGACAAAACGTGGCAGTAATATTACATTAAGGTAAGAATAGGAAGAAACAGAAATACTTCTCCGCCAAGAACTTTTCTCTGTAGTGAGAGACTGATTGGTTAAACGAGCTTTCAGCTGATGCTATGCTCAATTACCTCTTTTATTAATGACTGTTTTAGGTTTAGACATGGTAAGTCTGCGAGTGGATTTGTGCTGACCAAATGTCCTGTCTGTACCTTCAACTCCATGCTTAAAAGTTTTACAGGACCCAGTATAGGTCACTAGAAAAGATTATTTCGTTGTTGTGGGATAATGAGGGAAAGAAACTAATCCTGACTTGTGGAAGAAGCAAGTATTAGTTCTAGTGTCCACTTACACTTGTGCTGGATTTAGTCTATTGCTGTATTAAGGGTAACTACTAGAATCTCAGCCAAACATCCCCATGTCAGTCCAGACTGAAGGAAGGAGAGGGATGACATCTGAAGGCCTAAGACTCAAAATATTTCTTTTTATTCATTCATTCTAAAAATAGTTTTGTTGTTAAATTCCAGTCTGAATGCCAGTGATTTCAGCAGTCAGTCTCCCACTGTGTTTTTGAAAATCGTAGCTACCTTCAGTACTTACATAGCAGCCTAGTGCTTCTTCATGCTTTCTAATCCGTTCAAACTTCAAATATACTCTGGAAATTAGAGAGAAAACAGGATTGTGATAGAGCCGAGTAATAATCTTCTTGAAGTCATATGAAACATTCAAAAAGATACCAATTTGGCTTTTAAAAATAGCAACTTATTTGCTACTAAGGGTCAGATTCTGCTCTGGGATGCTGGCCTGTGTGGACCTCTTACAGTCAGCTTTCAGCTCCAGAGAAGGTTTTTCCACAGGGCCTTTCTACAGTAGAGGGACAGGTCCGGCATATAAGATACCTTTCTCAGCCAATTATCGGGGTGCGTTGGTGTGTGTGAGTGCCCCTGAACTCCAAGCGATATAATGGTGGTGTTCTGTTTGTTTGGGGTTTTTTTATTTTATACAAAAGCAAAAGAGATGCCTTTAATTTTATGCTTATTGATGTAAGTAAACACATATACTTTGTAAGAAGTGTTTGAATTATTGTATGCCTGTGTCCAAGGCTATTGTATTAAACATGTCTTTCAGAGCCAAGATTCTTGTCCAGGAACCCACCCAAAATTTTACTGTATGAGGTATGAAGCAATAATGGGACCCGCTGATTCATCATTTGATGAAACCAGGAGTGCCCAGTATTGCCCAACAGAAGGTTACGTAGGGCCCTAATGAAGTGTTTCTCTTGCATAAAGGGAATAGATGTAGCCAACCTCATGAGAAACAGAGCTGTGTGACCTGCTGTGAGTTCCCATTGGGCAAAGTTTCTTTCAGATCTGAGAAGTTGCTCCAGCTGAGTCAGAATATTCCTCTGGTACCACCATGCCTCCGCAGGCTAGATTTCTAGATTCAGATCTGGGTTGCCATAGGCTACATTCCACCACGTTTCATTTAGTTACTGTATTGGCAAAATATCTTTAGACTTTGCAAACTGTTGGAAACCTGACTGTTAGCTGAGGAGCTCTGGTCTATGGACCCACAGGAACTGTTCACAAGTGGGTTCTTCCCTAGAGACTAGTGTTGTGTCTCACATGGAGCATCAAGCCTCGTCACCTTGCCCAAGTTTTGGGTGACAAGAGAGATTGTGAAGCTACAGTTACACAGGTATAACTGTAATTGCATTTGCCCCAGAAGTAACTCCAGTGGCAAGAGGGTAAAGTAGAAAATCTGGTCTTTCGACTGAAGAACAAATGTTACAAAGTGACTCTTGTGAGCTTGCATTAATCTTAACATAAGGATGTGCTGTCGCGAAGAGGAAGTAGGCTTCTGATAGTAACAGACGAGGTGAAGAATAGAGAAGACATACTGACATGTTTGTTGCTGACCAAGGATTTCTAGATGAATTCCTGCATCTCCTAATGAGCTGAAGTCTTCAGGCCAGGCCAGCCATGGGAGCTTATAAATCCAAACACTGTCTTGGGTAAACAGTACAGTAAGTGGCTATGCACTGCATTTCGTCTGCATTGAAGTCAGCAGTGTGCTGACATCCATTGCAGTTACTATATATTGACACAAGTGTTTCAGAGAATCCTGATGTTAAGGGCTGGAGTAAACTCAACTAGCATGATGGGGCATGTTCCCATTGGCATTCTTGTTGCCTGTCGCCCCGTACTAGAGTTATTTGCTCAGTGGTGTTAGTTATTGTGAGTTCCAAACCAGATCTTTATTAAAGCTTCCAGGAAAACAGCACTGTGGATGTCAACAGGGCCTTCAGCATCAAAGCCACAGAAGAAAATTATAGATGGAAAAGACCCGTTAGGTCATCTACTCAACCCATCAGCCAATGCAGGATTGTTCTCTTTGGCATGCTTTTTCCCTTCTTTGTCTGCATCAAGCCAAAGGGGTTTCCACAGCTTCCCTGGGGAGACTATGACATAGCTGACTAGTTCTTGCCCTTGGGAATAACTTTGAGTCTGTGAAATAACAGAAGCATTCTAAGTTTCATTTTGATGGAGAAAAGGAACTCTGAGAGAAGGACCCCGATTCTTATGACTATACTGTATCTCAGATGTAATTCTATATTAATCCCTTCTTGTATACAGATCATATGAGGCTAACAGTGTGTCCCATCCCACAGCTGTCTCTTTCAGTAATTATTCCTTAGACAGATTTTGTCGTCTTTCAGTAGTAAGTAGTGCACAAACCCTCAACAATTGCATTTCACTTGGCAAACATTCAGAATTTGCCCTAACTAGTGTTTGAAGTGTTCTGTCTGACTCTCACTCCTTTCAGTTGTGCCAAAGTTCTTTGGCAATTAGTGATCTGATGTCCCAGAAACCCATAAAAATTAATTCCAACATATTTTCTTAGGTGAATCAAAAACACTCAGCAGATGTTTACTAAAAACAACGGCATTTATAGATAGAGGACTCTTGACAGCTATTGATTTAAGACTTCCAAATGTTTTCATTCAAATCCCCTGGGCACCTACTGTTGATCAATCATAACTTACTGACATCTTGATTTCTTGCAAGGAAATGTTTCTGGCCAAATATATGAACATGCTTTTTGACCTTGGGTATTGGACATTAACAAACATGAATCAATTATTTTTTTCAGAGGGAATAAAATACTTCCATAGCTATTAAAACATGCAGTCCTCTGACTTTTGTTGAAGATCTATGTGCATATAAACTGTTGACTATGGAGATAGTTTTAAAGCAATGCCAGTGCCCTTAGTATTTTGATGAGGGCTGTATCAGTTTCACAGTTCTCAGCCACTCAAAATTATATTTAGCATGCGGTATAACTTCAAAAATATTAGTTCTAGAGCTATGGAAGGCCATGATTAGTACCATTTTGGGATTGATTGAGTTGTGCTTCACATAATGAGCAAGGATTCAGAAGAAACGTTTGTCTCACTGCAACTTTGACTATGGGGAAAGGGGAGAAATCTGAATACCCAGCATGTCTTTGTTAGCAGTTGGATGTAATTTCTTTTGTTTAGCGTTTGCACAGTGCTCTGTGTAATGTAGGAATATAATAAAGCTTTGCCAGCAACACCACCAGACCTTAGGGATGTGCACAGGCCAGTGAGACTATGCAATGTACTTTATGATAAAGCAGCAGTAGAAGAGGCAACTTAATAGACTTGTGATGGAGTTGTAACAAAGGGGTTTTCTCTAGGCTATCGGCATATGCTTTAGAGTACTAAACCAGGAGTTTTGCTCTTAGGTCTAATTTTTGTTCTAATGCCTCATTTGTAAGCACTTTTCCTTTGCACCAGTTAAATAGAGCTTAAATTATTTCTCTACTGTTCATTAGAGGTGAGCAAGTTTCACATGAATCTTTCAACTATTTAGACACTCCTACCATTGCCAGCTAGCTGATGGCACACCTGGAAAATGAAAGTTTGGCAAACCAGAAGGTAGAGATCAAGGAGCAAAAAGTATGAGGGGAAAAGGTGCTATCCAGGGAGACCCTAAGGGATCATAAGAAATGAATTAAGTCTTAGCTTTCTCCACATCCACTCTATTTGCACAGTCACAGTATATGAATAATAATATGAATAAACCTCAGTTTCATCCCTAACCTGGGTTAGTACCAACAAGGTAGTGTCATGATTAACAGTCCTACCACAGCCAGACAGCCCCGGTTTCAATGTTGTGTTGCTGTTGCTGATTTGTGGCTCTAGAGGCACTCAGTGTTCTCCAACAGCTCAAATATAATGGAAACTGGGGGAGTAACCCATTTGCTGGGCAGATGTTGCTAGCATGCTGCTTTATCAGTGCATGCAGTTGCGCACCAGCCCAACACTGGGATAAAGTTGACTCTTCTAGACAACCACGGCTGTGGCTTTGCATGAATTTCTTTAGCCTGAGTGCCAGCTTAAACAGACCCTGTCCCTCTGCTCATCCAGCTGTTGTATTATTTTGGCAGCTACTAAAAATTTCTTGGAGTAATTGCAACTAAGTAATTTTTCATTTAGCTTGTATGCAATCCTGGCATCAGTGATCATTTGCATGCTTTAATGTATACAAAGCCATGCCTTTAACACATGTTCTGAATAGCGAACTTCAGGAGTAGGGGGACAGAGGTGGAGTCCAATTTGTTATTATTGTTATTAATGTAGGTTCTCATAATTTTAAAATCAACTTTATGAGCAGAAAATACTGATGTAAAAATAAAAAGGTATGTCCTGTTGGCAAGCAGGTGCTCAGGAGCAGACAGGACTGAAAAATCCAGAATCCTGTTGTAGGAACCAAACTATTCACAAGTGCCTGAGCTGTGGTTTTCTGCTCGGTCTAGGCTGTCCCATAAATGCTAAGCATCTCGAAGGTCATCCAAATAAAAAGTAAATGCAAACAGAGGCTAATTCTCCCACGCAGCAGACTTCCAGCCTGCTCAGGATACAATGGTGAAAGCTTGCCTGTTTTGACTATTAGTCAGTCTTACTCAGCTGGCATTTGGGAAAGTTATGAACAGCAGTTTGGGGGCTCTGTGCAGGTGACCTGGGGTGGGACACAACATATGTCATGCTTCCAGAAATGTGAAGCCCTCTTTAAAGCTGCTCTTAAAGCCTCCCTGAGCTAGAAACTGATAACAAGATGTACAGTGCCGCACTTGGGCGAGGAATGATGTTCTGACAAAAACAGCCATACCTTGCTGCCTCCCTGGAGCAGCGGTTTGGCTTTTCATTTGGTAGCAGTCTGCCAGGCAGTGAGCTTTATTCAGTTTTTCCTGGAGAACTTTTATTAGTCTAATTGATATGATTAATATAAACAAAACCAAACCAACGAACAAAAACCCCATCCCAAAACAAAAAAACCTCACCAAGATGAAGTGGGAGCTCTCAGTCCATTCTGACTCAGCTGTCTCCTTTTTGTCATGTCCAGGGAGGGCAATGAGTTCTCTGTTGCTGGGTCTGTGATTTCCTGGCATTTTCACAACTCCTTCCTTTTTCAGTTTTCTCATGTTGCTAATGCCTTAATGCAAGTTGAGAAGAAAAGTAAGAGCAGGATTGAAATATTATACTTTCTCCCCTAACAAGACCTCCTACTTTTCTTTGACTGCTGCCAGCCAATGTATTGCTACGATACAGTGTCACAGGGTAGGATGGACAAAAAAAAGAAGTTATTCTTGCAGAATTTAAATGGCTTGAATGACCTGTAATGCTGACAGCTTGCTTCACTGCCAGCAGTAACTTCTACTTTACATGGGAGTGTAGGAAAGTGAGACTGCCGTTTTGTGTTTGCTGCTGTGAAAACCTGACAAGTAGCATTCCTTAATGCTGTCCTGCACCCTAAGGAAGGTACCGGTAACTGGGCAGTGACCAGAGAGCAAGCTAATGCAGCAGGAAGGTTGTGGTGAGGACTGAGATGCGTTAGCAAGGCAGCATTGGAGACTACACGCTGCTGCACTCGCTAGACATGGCACAATCTGCTTAGTTGCAAAGGAAAGGGGAAGTCTTCTTCCAACTAGGACACATAGTTATTTTGTCTTGGACACTTGGAGACAACCTTTCAGACTAGGAATCCATAAACCACAAAATACTCATGTTAAAAGAATCTGGCCAAAGATACTACATTCAGGACTGTTTGTTTTTTCTTTTTCCTTTTACAAAACAAAACCAAACAAATTCCTTTGCTGTAATCAATAGTCGTCAAAAGATAACTTTCTTCAGTTCAAGGATATCAGCTTTAAATGTTAAGGCTACAGGCAATATTAATGGATACAAAACTCTTATTTCTGTTACAGAATTTACTATATGAATGTTTCCTAAAAAGTCAATGAATAATACTACATTTTTGTGACATAATGAAAAAAACATCAAAGTCTAAGGGGAAACAAGTGAGTGTGCACATACAGCTCACATATGTTTATTTAAGCATATTTTACATATTAAAATACAGTAGTTACTTTCTGGATGAGGGCTCTCGAATTATAAAACAAATCTGTCAGGTTTTCAGACTTGGCAGGGTGAAAGGTTTTTCTTGCTGTGTTCTAACAGAGTAGGGGAAAAGCATCACTTCAGTGGTAGAGAGCTAAATAACCACACAGTTAATGGAGGGAAAGTTTCGGAAAATAATTACATTAATTCACTTCAGACCTGATCCTGCAACCTTTAACCATGCAATGTGACATTCTTTTCCCAGCAGCAGACCCAAATTTACACTTTGCAGAATCGCATCCTTACTGAGGTAGAGATTGCCAAATAGCTGTTCATGAGGGAAGTGCCATGTGCGCCAATTCTAGAAACCCGTAAGGCAGTACAGTCTGCCCTATATTTTCAGACTTTTGGTACCTTACATAACTAGGTGCAAAATACTTATTTTTATTTATGATTCTTTTCTTTGGAAGTGCAGTCATGTGCAATCAGGTGGAATAACTGTGCTGATAATTTTCCTTCAGAAATTGTAATGGTTAGTGATGTGGACACTTTTCTTTTTAGGCAGAAACCATGAGGCACTGAAGCAAGCATTCACTTTTCTTGCACTTGAGGTCACAAATTTATGCAAGTCAAAAATGTTGGGCCTGCCAAAAACATCATGCTACACTCCACCAAATAAAAGGACACTGTTATTCTTACAAGGAAAGGTTTGACAGGACAGGAAATAGGCAGGGTCATAGAAGTTTACTTAATACCGAAACTTATTTAACCATCTTTAAGCCAAAGTACAATGACAGTTATTAAAAAAAAAAAAAAAAATAGAAGGGGGAGAAGGGAGGGCAAACAAATACAAGAGCACTAGACTGCGTGATTACAGGAGTAGCAACCAATACAGAAACTAGGGAACCTTAATAAAATTCATGTAATTCAGGTTAGTATATATCACCTGCTGCTACTGGGTTAACACGTATTAAGTTTTAATTTATGTCCTGAACTTGCAGCAAGAGGCATCTGATTTGAAGACTCCAATGCAGTTTACCAAGCTACTTTCATTACAATGCAGTCCTTCAAGTTCCACTTAAAGGAATGGAGGAAGGGGGAGTAAGAAGAGTGAATATGAAAGATAGGAAAAATGTTGCTGTTCATTACAATTTTCCATTTTTGTTGAAACACAGCAGGAGAGCAAAGCCACAGGCTTCTCTACTGCTCTTGCATGCCAGGAGGGATTATGCAAACACTGCAACCACCCAAATCTTATTTAAATTATAGTCATTGTTCCCCCTTTAATGGTTATACTTTTGCCTGCTTTCACTCAAATATTGCTGCATCTTGCTTTCCGCCAACATAGTCCCAATGGGAGTCATCAACTCTTAATTATAGATGAACAGTTCTTTGAAAAATACCTCTGGAAAAAAAAGTGGAAAAGAAAGCAAACTTTAAGTGCCATCTAGTGGCTGATCTACTAAAAAACGTTAAATAGATCCAGAAAAGGAACATGCCACAGAGTAATGTAGCTGTAGCTGAACTGAGGAAGCAGTGCAAAACTCACAACCACTAAAGAGCAGGTTAATACTTTGGGGAACCAAGAAAAGGCCTAAAGATCAATGGTATCATTACCATAATCTTTCTTTTAAGACTTTTGTTCTGTAAGTGGAGAGTTCAAATGGTAGGAATTGCCTAGTGATCACCTGTTCCTTCAAGACCCTCATCAGCTCCTGCCTTGGTTAAGGAAATACAAGTTGTCATACATATTTCAGTCCAAATTAGAAAATCAGATCTCAAAACAGAACCAGATACCAAGATAAAATACTTCTGTAGCATAGGTGGTAATAATGGAAAAAGAGAACACTAAAATTAGTTGGAGGGTATTGCTTTTCATATTAATGAAATTGTGGTACTTTCTTACCAAAAAAAGAAAGGGGGGGAAATATGCTACTCATACTGTAGCAAAACCCCAACATTGTAAAAGGAATTATCAGAATGCATTACCCTCGTGCAATGGTTTGATGCACAGGGAGGGGCTCAGTGTAGAGGTGAGCTTGGAAGCATTTCCGTTGTTTCAGATAGATAGACTTTTACAAGGACCTACTGGGAAGAACCACGCGGCAATCTTAAACTCATTATGTGCTTCTCTAGATAAAGTATTGAGAAACGATGAAAAGGAACTCAACTATATCAATTTTCAAAATAAGAGACCCTTTTTTGGTAATGACACTTAGATAACGGTCTGTATGTTGACAACTTACAGCAGCCATGGATTTGTAAACTTATGTTTCTTCCTCAGGCATCTGAGAGAGTGCTTTTTCTAGCAAATACTATTCCTTCTCATCTCAGAATCTGGACTATTAGTATTGCTTTAAAAAAATGGATATTAGATCAGTTTCCAAGAAATGATAAATATCAGCAAAACTTTTTCCTTGTAGGTTGCTGTTCTAAGCAAGATCATCTTGTAGTATCTTTTAAAAAAGACTTGCACCAGTGTATCCCCTGCTGTTTTTTTTGCTTTGGAGGGTGGGGAGGGAAGAAAAGAGGAGCAGTAAAACTTGCTCTCAATTTACAGTCCAGCAAGAGGAAACAGCTTTACACAAAAGGATCATAGCTATTTTAGGGCCTTTGAATAGCCTTTGGCAATTTTTGGCACGTTGTAGAACGGAAGAAACTTCATGTCAAGATCAGCATTTCCAAGTCATTTAAGACGTCTTGGTATGATGTGCTTCTTGCTTACAATAGGCTTTTGCATGGTAAGCCTGCTTGTGAAGGTGTGGGTACACAGATGTAAGTACAGTGTTGTTATAAGGGTGCAGGGAGGGGAAAAACAAAACAAAACAAAAAACCGACAAGCATATAACGCATATGGAGGGAAAGACTTCTACCCTAGTCAAAGATGAATGTACTTATTGTTTCAGTACTGCCAAGTCAATGTAATGACTACCCTATGGTTGAAGGTATCCGAATGCTGTCATATTGCACTTTATTTTCCAGTTCCTTGGGGAAGAAGGGGTAAAATGTATAAAGTGTGCAGTATTTTGGGCCTACTTCACTGGAAATGGTCAGTCCTAGACAAGGACATGAAACTAATACCAACAAGATTATTATGATCCAAGACTACCAAGGAGAAGAATGCTGTGAAACACCTTAGTGTACAAGAGGGCCTACCTTTCCATTGCTGAAACACTACTTAAAGCACAGTATTTCATACTTGTGACATTTCAGCTGAGAAAATCTAAAAAGAGAATACAGACAGCTGCAGGGAAAAAAAGTATGTCTGAGAGCCTCACAGCCTCGTCTAATTATTCTCTTTCCTTTTTGTCCCTTCTCTTGTGTGCATGTTCTTTCACCTGAAAGATGTTGAGTCTTTTAAGAGATTCCCAAACTTAAAGAAACAATCCCGTTTGGGACAGATTCCAAAAGAGTTCTACGTTAATTGGTCAATACAGAACTGAAAAAAACAATTCATGCACTGCCTCAGTAATTCAGAATCTTTCTTCCATACAGTAACTTATTAAAGAATTTGTCAACAGGTATTTCAACAGCATATTTCATAGGATTTACTTACTATACAGGAGTGTTTTCCAGATGAGTTGTGTTATTTAGCTCAAACACTGTATTGCCTGGTCTTTTAATAGAGAGCTGAAAAATTGGCTGCTTGAGGATCAGCTAAGGATCAAAGACAGAATTTTAGCTTTGAACAGAAACACGGGTATTTGGACAGGCTGTAGAAGATGCAATATTAAGTGTCTCTGCCTTATTCTGATTTAGAGGTCAGAGTGGGAAGTCATATCGATACCTGTATTATTACTGATTCTGTATGAAACAGGCTCTCAGCATGAAATACTGACATACGTGGAAGATAGCTTTCAGAAGATTAACCCAAATTGGCAAGGAAACAATCAGCCATTTTAGTTTAGGTGAGTAAAATAAAATAAAATGAAATCACTAAGTTAATTTTGAATTTATTAGAGTATAACCGCACATAAACAATGAGTTCTTTATTACTGAGGACCGAGCATCTAAAAAGACAATATAATCCATCAACTAACCGATCAAGTCAGTAATGCACATTTCCACATAACGCAGATGAATTCACTGCCTGTAAAAATAGACAGGACAGATACATATAAGTCAATAAAACGTACTTCAAAATCCCACTTCAAATGAAGATTTAGAAATAGCAGAACAAAAAATATAGAAAGCATATTCAAATAACTTTCAGTTCTTTCCAGTAGAACCAAAGCCACCTTCGCCACGCTCTGTATCATCTAGAGCCTGAAAGACATCAATTATGATAAGTTGGTTTAGTGTCTTAGCTTGCCTTTTGTTTCTATACAACAGATGTTGTCTATCAGAGGAAGGTACATTTACTTGTAACAATAGCTATAACTGAAAAACTAAACAAAATTTTAAGAGACATTTTAGAATGTTTTGTACAAGTTTAAACAAATCCCACATTGTGAGACACCTGTTTCCAGTATATACTGAAGTGTTTCTTAAGTACCTGTTAACTCTGAAAACTAAAAAAAAAAAAATTAAAAAAAAAATCCACGTAAATGCATGCAAGGCATCCAAGATTTTTATTCAGTTAGCAATGCTACTGTGCAGTTTTAAGACTGAAAGTAGTTATAAAGCAAAGTATTTATCTATATCATAAATTTCAGCTTATATACAACTATCTTAAACTGTTAATTATTGAAAATAGAAGAAATACTTTCTTTTGGCAACTTACTTGAACTTCTTCTAGCTCAGGATAGCAAATGCGTTCACAGATGAGCTGGGCAATCCTATCCCCTTTTTTCACTGCAATGAAGTCAAAACATTATTAGTTCTTTCAAGAAAGTGAACAATCAATACAAAGTTTAGACAGTCCCCTTTCTAGAATCTCAGAATGTACTGAAGTGTAAACACTTCTTTGAAACTTAGTTAAGCAGATGTTAGTAGTCCCAGAAAAATAGGAGCTAAACTTGTGCTTAGTCCTTTTACGGTGAAGTTTCAGCAGCAGTACCAGCTCAAGGCATCTCCCCTCATCCTGCTGCCATACTGTGCCATTATCAGTGTCATTATGCATAAATAGTGCAGAGATGGAGAGACAGCTGTATGTATAATGTGGCTCCTTTTGTGAACTAGACCCAGGAACTGATTTCTCTGGGAGGAAAAAACCCTGAACTGCTAAAAAGAAAACAAAATTTCTCATGAGTACCCAATCTGTTTCACAGAATGTTCGTACCAAAGTGCTGTGCAGTTCCAGAAAATGCTGCGACAACACTGGCAATATTGTAACTGGGCCTGACACATAAAACTGATGGTTTGCAGAGAGACATCACGATTAAGGGAAAACTGTATCTCTCTGACTCATGTTTCCCAGGGTCCTGGAGAAGTTTTAGCTCAAATACGGCTCAGCTATATCTTTTCTGGCATTTGGTTTGGTTTTGTTTTGGGTTTTTTTTGCAGAACAAGAAAGAAACTTAATACAAAGTTGCACTTCGGCTCATGAATCTAAAGCTTAGCTAAGCAGGGGTTTTTTGCTTGTTTTGGTGTGCCAGTGTGATTTTTGGTTGGTTGTTTTTTTGTTGAGCTTTTTTTTTTTTTGCATGCTGCCTAATTTTCTAGGAGTGGAATCTTTTTGTGCTTTCTTGAGAGGATATTGTTAAGTTTCCATGTTTTCATTAACTGTAACACAAAAAATGTTCTCTTCATTGACTTTTAAAGAAAAATTAGTTTCATATTTCCAGTCAGATGACTGAAAAAAGGCTCTGCCAAGATTAACACTTACCTTCAAAAGTCTCCTTGCCAAAGTTGAAGAGTACCACACCAACATTTCCCCTGTAATCCTCATCAATAACACCAGCTGTCATAAGAAAGAATTAAGAGGGATATCCAGTTAATAAATGTTGCCAGTGTATTAGATAATGCTGGTTTAGATTAGTAGATGATTGCAGTAGCTCATACAGACATCCTTTATGCTAATCATGCATAATTAAATAATATATATGAAAATACTGAAATATCTAAAAATGCTAATCAATCTTGGAAAAAGAACTGAAAAACACCATCACATGTCAAGAAGTGTTTTACCACTGTACTACTAATTTTAGTTGTAATACCCCATCTGAAATCAAGACAGCTGTACCAAATTCAGGCTCCATTTGTTCTGCTAACTTTCACCTCTTTGAGTGTCAAGCAGAAATCTGTTCTTAACTCTAACATCTTATTTGAGAGCTATGGATTTGCACAGATCCAAATCCCATCTCTCAGGCAGGGTACCAGCACTAAAGCTTTAAGGAACTGATGGTTGTCTTTCAGCTACACTCAGGTGTAAATACTGTAAAACAAGCTTGCTCTTTTATGTAACTGTATTAACTACATAGTTCAGGAGATTATCTACCAATACACATTGAAATAATCATATTCTGCTTCCTTGGGGTTTCCCTCTCTCAGATGGAGCGTTCATTTCAGTTGATTCAGAGAGCTTGATGTACCAAAGCTACACGCACAAGTCCTGTACTGTTTATTTGGTTTAGGCTAGGCCAGCCTTCAGAAAGTCAGCTATGCATAAGTTAAATTGAGAATCATAGTACATCACTTATATTGGTGATCCCAGAGATTGCTTGCACTATTTCTACCACAGTTCGATGTTGCAATTCAATACTTAAAATATTAAAGATCAAATCCTATGCACACATGGCAAGTGTATAAGCAAAAAAGGCTGAATTATAAAATGATAACATGGAAATTTTGCCTCCTTCTAGCAAAATACTATTCCTTCCTCCTTTTTAAAATATCAGATAATACAGAGCCTTTACATATTTGCTAAACCAGGGATGACACAAAGAGTGCTACACAAATAGTTACGTGGCACAGTCAGGGAAAGCAGTGACGGGTATCCTGGGAAGAATATAGGGACACTGCCTGGTTGTGTAGAGATTGGGTCAGGAAGGCCAAGGCACGGCTGGATCTGAACTGGGCAAGGGACACAAAGAATAATAAGAAGGGCTTCTACAGGTATGTCAGCCAGAAAAGGAAGGTCAAAGAAAGTATACTGCCCCCCCACACACCCCAGATGAGCAAGACTGGGAAACTGGTAACAATGGATGAGGAAAAGGCTGAGGTTCTCAACTTTTTTGCTTCGGTCTTCATTGACAACCCACACCTCTCCAGTGGATGGACTGCAAGGCAGGGACTGGGGGAGCAAAGGCCCTCCCACTACAACAGAAGACCATATTTGTGACCACCTGTGGAATGTGAACATACAGAAGTCTATGGGACCTGACAAGATGCATCCCAGAGTCCTGAGGAACTGGCTGATGTAGTTGCCAAGCCACTCTCCATGATGTTTGAAAAGTCGTGGCAGTCAGGTGAAGTCCCTGGTGACTGGAAAAAGGGAAACATTGCACCCATTTTTAGAAAGGGTAGAAAGGAGGACCCTGGGAACTACTGACCTGTCAGCCTCACCTCTGTGCCTGGGAAGATCATGGAACAGATCCTCCTAGAAGTTATGCTAAGGCACATGGAGGACAGGGAGGGGATTTGACACAGCCAGCATGGCTTCACCAAGGGCAAGTCCTGCCTGACCAACCTAGAGGCCTTCTGTGGTGGAGTGACTACACCAGTGGACAAGGGAGGAGCTACAGCTGTCATCTGTCTGGACTTCTGTAGGGCCTTTGACATAGTCTCCCACAACATCTTCCTCTCTAAATTGGAGAGAGATGGATTTGATGGGTGGACTGTTCGGTGGATGACAAATTCCTTGGATGGTCACATCCAGAGGGTAGTGGTCAACAGTTCAACGTCCAGATAGAGATTGGAGACAAGTGGTTTTCCTCAGGGGTCCATACTGGGACCAGTGCTGTTTAATATCTTCATCAGTGACACAGACAGTGGGATTGAGTGCAACCCTCAGGAAGTTTGCCAACGACACCAGGCTGAGCGGTGCAGCTCATATGCCTGAGGGATGGGATGCCATCAGAGTGACCTGGACAAGCAGAAGAAGCGGGCCTGTGTGAAACTCATGAGGTTCAACAAGGTCAAGTGCAGTGTCTTGTGCCTGGGTTGGGGCAACCCTCAGTATCAATACAGGCTGGGGGATGAAGGGATTGAGAGCAACCCTGCTGAGAAGGACTTGGGGGTACTGGTGGATGAAAAGCTGGACTTGAGCCGACAATGTGCTTGCAGCCCAGAAGGCAAACCCTGTCCTGGGCTGCATCAAAAGTAGCGTGGCTAGCAGCTCAAGGGAGGTGATTCTGCCCCTCTATGCTGCTCTAGTGAGACCCCACCTGGAGTCCTGTGTCCACCTCTGGAGCCCTCAGCACAGAAAAGACATGAACTTGTTGGAGCAGGTCTAGAGGAGGGCCACAGAAATGGTCAAGAGGGCTGGAGCACCTCTCCTATGAGGACAGGCTGAGAGAGTTGGGGTTGTTCAGTCTGGAGAAGAGAAGGCTCTGGGGAGACCTTATTGTGGCCTTTCAGTACTTAACGGGGCCTTACAAGAAAGATGGGGACAAACTTTTTAGCAGGGCCTGTTGCAATAGGACAAGGGGTAACAGTTTTAAACTAAGAGGGTAGATTTAGATTAGATGTAAGGGAGAAATTTTTTACACTGAGGTTGGTGAAACACTGGCCCGGGTTTCCCAGAGAGGTGGTAGATGCCTCATCCCTGGAAGCATTCAAGGTCAGGTTGGATGGGGCTCTGAGAAACCTGATCTAGTTGAAGATATCCCTGCTCATTGCAGGGGGATTAGACTAGACGACCTTTAAAGGTCCCTACCAATGAAAATTAATCTACGATTCTATGAAATAATTTGCTTTGTTTTATACAATAGCAGACACTGAGTCCATGCTACATTAGATGCATTACAAAGAGAGATTCAACAAACTTGTAATGGCAGCACAAATAATTTTAAGCATCACTCATGTTCTGCAGTCAGCTGCCCGTTAATTTGGTGTATTTGTTCACATGAGTCAATCAGCTGGAGAGCTGAAAGCCAGAATTCATATTTGGCACATAAAATTATGTACATATGTTGATAAATGCATATAAAAAGATCGTTAGCTCTTTGGATAAGTTCTTAATTTGACAAACCATTCTCAAGTGTTTCTGTACAGCTAAGACAACATTCTTCTAGACCATATGCTGGGACAGACATTGCTATGCATTAGAGATTGATATTGGAATTTGCTAATTTAACATAACAAGGCCTAGTTTTATTTCTGTTATAATAAAGTATTCTGCTCTGATATAACACAATACTCAAAACAGATTACTAATTCTATTTAAATGGAGATTATGTTTTATATATATAAAATGTAACAATTCAAGTAATATGGTTAGATTTATACATGCAAGAAACTCTTGAATGTCATGTTCTTGATGGAATTATCTCAAGAAAGTTTGTAGAACAGAACAACTGGGGCTACTTAAAAGTCATTCTAAATTAACTTTTCTGCCTTCACATCTCTGACAGAAAGCAAGTTTACTTCTACCTAATGACAAAAATTGTACTTGATGTATTGTTTAGCGCTTAACTGCTAATGAAGTTTTTGATCTACCAGACCTTGCTGCTATTTTCTGGGAGAGGGGAAAAAAAAAAAAAAGAGTATCTAAAACTTAGCTTGTATTGGAGTAACTGGAGCTCAATGGCATCTTAGTACTTCTACCCCATTTTAAACCCTAAACCTTTTTTTTTTTTTTCTGAAAAGGAGTATTATAATGGATCTATATTGATTTAAAACGAATCTAGTCAGATCGCTTCCCTGACCTTTAAACAATGGCTTTAGCAAAATCTCAGCTTTATATATAGACACTAAAATTTATTTTAAAAGTATTTGTTGTAAAGACTGTCACCTAAACAGATACTTCTATGAAAAGACACCAAATTCTTTTCACCACCTATTTGACTGCTGCTAGAGACTAGCGCTCTAGGATTTGAAAACTGTCCGATAACTAAACGTGGAAAAGACTGATGAAATTTCTGTGGCTGAACTGAAGTCAGCAACACTAGAAACTTAAGTCACTTGTATTATTCACTAGAGGGGAAAAAAACCCTCTAATTTTCTAAGCTTAGCTATAAAGTAGACACCTTGTAATGTTTCTACAGATTGTATCAGATGTATTTTCTACCAGGCAAGAATTGCACTTCCTGCACACTTCTGAGGATGAAAGCTTTCCAGAGGATGCAGAGAGGAAGAGAAGGCTTCTTCCTTAAAAGCATTCCCAATGCAAACAGAATTTGCAATTAGAGTTGAAGTTTTGTATTAAGAAAATAACCTTTAAAAATATGTTTTGTGGCCCAAAACGATTAGTCTAATGCTGTGCTGAGTGACTGAAACACTGTCAAAGCCATGATAATTTCAAATTCCATTAAAGGCACAGCTGGGTCAAGATTTTGTGGAATGAATTCCCTACCAATCATTTTCTCATTAAATGTATTATACCTCCACTGACATAGTCTTACTGAGTTTAACCACTGTCTGGATTTTTAGTTCAAATTACACTATTTGTATCAAAGAATATATAATCCTTGTAAGATACAGGGAAATATATCCAGGAAGGCCTGATCAGTATTCCTTCTGTATAGGGTCACAAATTCACTCTATGTCACTGGGCGTACTCGCAAAACATGCTTGGCATTCTGTTACTCCAGAACAGCAAGTTGCAATAATTATACACATTGCTGAGCACTAAGGCGTTTTTCTAAATTATGTGTATTGGGTTGAAATCACCTAAGTAATTTTTGGAAAAATCATGCATTGGAATTGGCAGTCTGACATTCTGTCTTACTCTGTTACAAGTTTGGCATGTCACTTGTTCGGAAAGCATCCACACCTAGCAGATGTGAATTCTGAACATATTCTTGCATGATCCCAATTTTTCTCCCTGACCCTTAGGACTGCTGGCAATGTATTTTTACTTAAACTGATAATGCCCTCATTGTTGTGACAAAAGGACTTCTGCAGGACAAGTTAAAATTATGTAAAAATTGTTTTGGGTTTGTTTTGGCTCTTTTTTTTTTTTTTTTTAGAAGTCCTCTAGTAACTGTCAGTAATAATTTTTACTCATGGTTTGTCAACTGTCAGCTTTTATAAATCTGAACATCCTGTTAAGCACTTCTGGTTGCCATCTGGTATTTCCTAGTTTAACTTTCAGACTGAAAAGACTGTTACAGAGCATATCTGTTTTTTCATTTAAACAAAAAAACTGATTTAGAAGCACCGCTTTAAAGAACCACACTATAGTAGACCATGTATATTAGAGAGTCACAGGGGTGTGGAGAATCTTTGATTCCCATCTGAGTGCTCTTTTGTATGTTACCCAGCAACATTTAAAAAACCTTAGTGTAACAGACATGCAAGGATCAATTCTTATTTAAGACAAAGCCTGAATGACTCAAAGCTGGCACAGATGCTCTCCTTTAACTTCTGATATCAGAATTGTATCACAGGCACAGACAGACTTTGATATGCCATAAGGCAAACAGAATAAAGTAGTTCTGCAACAGCTCTAAATTATACTGGGAATTGCTTTGCTTTTTGGCTGGCCTGGCATCAGAAAGAGAAGGATGCCTAGAGTCACCCTTCCTCACCTCTGCAGCCAACCCTCTGAGCAAGTAAGGACTGAGTACCACTGTTCAAAGTAGTCTCTCTTGTTTAAACCTGGGGGGAAAAAAACCCCAACCAAACAGCAAACCAACAACACCCCACCCCCCCAAAAAACCCCAACCAACCAAAAACTTAGAGAAGAGGAAAAGGTCTCTTCAGCATACTTTTCTTGTCAACTTCCATTACAGCTCAAATTACAACATGCTTGCAAAAAATGTGCTCTCTCATCCACCCAGCACTTTTGAAGATACCCATTAGGTGTATCTTCTCTATGTCATTACATCAGAAATGTAATTTTTGGTACTTTTACTATACTCTCTTGCCAGAAAAACCAATTGCTTAGGGCTTTAGCAGGCAGAAAACATTTCATTTAACTTAGAACTGTATTCTTGTACAATTAGAACAACATAATACACATTTAGTGCTAGTTAAATTTTTGTGATTACAGCTGTGCTCAGAATAACTCCACAATAATCTTAGTGGCGAGACCTTCTGTGCAATGTAGATTCCATTTTATAATACAATACCTAGAGAATCTGGCTGTGCTCTGATCAGCCCCATAGCAAAACTGGAATTGAACTTTCAACATCATTTACTTCATGTTGCAGTTATAGGGATATGGCAAAGGGACAGTGAGGCTTTCATGAAGGCTTCTGATTATAGATATGCCTATAATTGTTTTTGGAGAGGCACCTGTGAATTTCTAATCAAGATTGAAGGAAAAGCTCCAAAATACTTTAAAACAAAAAAAAAAAACCCATCCTGTTGTTCAAAACAAATCTGTTGCTAGTACTGAATAAAAAAAAAAAAACCTGGAAAGATTTGTACAAAGTGGGATTTTAGTTTTCTTTCTGTTTCAAAAGACTTTCAATTTTTAAGTTAATTAATATACCAAGTTACGAGTTTAAATTTCATTTGCTTTACATAATTTGTTAGTTTCATCACTAAGAGGAAACTAAAGCTCTTTTCATCCTAATAATCAATATTACCCACAGTAAAGGTGTATTCCAGTGCTTTCTATCATTCCTTTTGAATATCATTACTATATACTCTCTGCATAAAAGAGTATCTGTATGTTATTAATTCATTCAGATCTTGCAGTAGACTGAAAAGAATCACACATAGATGTTTAGTCAAAACAGAGAAAGTAGAATGTAAAAAGTTATCTTTAAAGCCTAAACCAAAAAGTAACACCTATGCCAGACTTTGCCTACAAAAGTATGATACGGTTATTATTTTTTAAAAATCCGTAATATTTTTATAATTCAGCAGGTTTTAAAATAATTACGATATGCTGGCTCTCTGAGGTATTTCCCAGTTATCTCCTTTTGCCAGACTACAAATGAAGCTAGCATTATTTATTTACACATACTACAATGTGAAATTAAGGCAATTCTGCAATCAAGATTTACTAAGTCTTATTAAAAAGAAAAAAAATCTTACCACCAACATCTATGAAGTGCTTTGCAGCTAAACCAGAACGTGGTGCTAGAAAACAAGATTTTTTTTGTAAGTATAATAATTTATTGCTTTTAAAACTCTTACACAATATTTATAGGTTAGATAAAGTGTTTGCACAGAGTCGTGGCAGCAAGAACTGTTTCCACAGTCTTTCTGAAATAAACATGATTTTACAGGAACTACTGTAAGTGTTAATGTATATATTAAACAAAATAACAGCTGCTAGAGGCTACAATAAAATCAATCTTTAAGTGATATAAGCATATCTTTGTTTAGGCCAGCAATTGCAGAGAAGGTTTATCCAAGGAAGGCAGCTGGAGCCGACGACAAGTATAATCTTGGTTTACTTTTGGCAGCTACCGCTGGTTTGGAATCATCTCAAAAGGTCAATCCATTCAAGTTACAGTGGAAAACAATATTTGGCAAGCAATTTAGATCTCTTAAAAACTTTCTTTGTCTGGGATAAGAGAAATGCACGTGCATTCTCCTTTTAGATAAAAGGACATGGTGAACTCTGACCATGCTCTTCCACTGGAGTGGCTATTGCTTTTTTTTTACTTTAAGATTTTATACATAATTCAGAAAAAGAATGTGTAAAACATAACAAAATATTTTATACGGGTTCTCTCAAGTATTCTGTCACAAAAAGTAGTCAAATTCTACTACACTAGTACTCTTACTTCAGGGTTAATTTTTAAACATCCAGGGGAGTATTTTCTGTATGTCCATTACCTGTTGGTCTTTCTGATTCACATTCTGAAACCGCAGAGAAATAATGAACTATTTCATAGCCTATAACGTTGTATGTAGATTACGAAAAGTTTTGCTTATCGTCTTTTTGTCATTTGACATACGCCAAACCTCAAATTTATTTTTAGACAAGAAACATCTATTACAAGTCTTAAGAAATCACACAGCCACGTGAGACCTTTTTTTGTGTAGACTAATTCTGAAAGCTTTAGGCATAATCAAATGTGAAGATGGCATCAAACCTGTTCTACAATGACTCTGCAGCCTTTTTATAGTCTGTTTACTTACCTACACGGCCATAGCATCCAGAAGGAAGTGCAATTTGAATGTCTGTTTTCACTACTGCCTTTTCCATGGGTGGTATCACACAGTCATAGGCACTACATTAAAGAAAGAAACACTAATTTATATAGAATATTTTGAAAGTTTTCTTCTCTGTAACTTAAGGTACAATATTACCCAGAATTATTCTTGCTGGGAATTTAGACCATGAAACTTATACAAGAAATATTTACAGATTTGCAAAATCTAATGCAGATCCTAAAACACAAGATATTCCCATTTTGATGGTGCTAGCTTAAGATTTCAGTAGTGTCATTTGAACAGCATAGTCTTAAGATTGCTAGTTTTAAATGTTTTTTTAACTGGTAAGATAGACAAAAAATACAAGTCTAACTTTAATCATTGGGTGAAGGGGGTTGAGCAATTTTTGTGCAAAAGCAAAAACTTTAAGGATAACACACTCTTCTGATTAAGCTTTCTACGGTAGATGAACTAGTTGTAATCAAAAATAATAATCTATTAAGTTCGATTTTAGGCAACCACTTTTTTTTTTTTCTGAGCAGGTCAGAAATTCATGATTCACACGATTCTGTTGGGAACTACAAACTCGATAGATTTTAAGAACTTTCTGAAGCTACTCAACTGGAGGCTTAATGAAAAGCAGTGGTGACAATACCACAGTGAGACTGTTCCACTTGTTTAAGGCAAGCATATCTTGGCCTTGACAAAGAACTGCTTTTTAAACGCTGGGAAGCACTGAAAGGTTTTTTATGAAACTGACTTTTTCCAGGTGTACAGTGCATCACTGGAACAAGAACAAAAACAACCTAGTAAGACAAACAGAATAAAACAGAAGAAAAAGACAGGCTGATATTCTAAGTAATATTGAAAAAGGGAAGCTAAAGGAGGTACGAGTGGAGTTTCAAATATAATTAGTGATTATATTTGATCACAGAAGCACTATGCAAACAACCACAAGCCTAGCTGCAGATATTCCTGAACGTAGTGTAAGCCTTTGAACAATATTTGTTATCGGTTCAAGCAAACCAAAACCTAAGTCTGTACAGCAACCCACGTGGTTTCCAGCTAGAAGCATTATCAAACTGCCACAAGTTCCTTTGGCAGGCAGCACCCAACAGCTAAGAGGAAAGCAGAAAAGCACAGCTCTGGCAGGGAAGGCCCATGTGCACTAACATTTTTATGTTTCTGCAGCCTTTGTCTTCATTGAAGGTGGCAATGAGACCCTAGATTGCATAATGCTGCTATATTTAGTTTTAATTGAAGGAAAGAAAAACCTGAGAAAGTAACAACTACTCACTGGTTAAAACGGACACATACCTTCACAGAAAGGGTTATCAAACATTGGCACAGGCTGCCCCAGGAAGTGGTGGAATCGCCATCCCTGGAGGTATTTAAAAGATGGGCAGACGTGGTGCTGAGGGACATGGTTTAGTGGTGGTTTTGGCAGTATTAGGTTGATGGTTGGACTCAATGATCTTAAGGGTCCTTTCCAACCTAGATGATTCTGTGAGTCTATTTGTCATTCCAGCCCACCATCCCTGCATTAACTTGTCATATCCTCCTCATTGCTTCCATGCGTTATGAAACAGTGACGTGCCTACAATTCAGTTTCCTATTCTACAACTGTAAAACTTAGATTTACCAAAAGTATGACTGTGACCCCTAGAAATCATCCCATAATTTTATGCGCATTACATTTACGTGATGGAGCTTCACATGGTACCTACAGTGCTATCAGCATTTTCTTAACAATGCACCTGAAACACCATTGTCTCATTCGAACTCCTCTTCTCGCTTTTACAACCAACCAGTCGAAACACCACATTTATGATCTCCTATTCCCACAATGAATAGGAAGACACCTAGTCAACGCTGGCGCCAACAGCAACTCAGGTGGATGCATCAAGCCTGACTTTTGGCCAACAGCTGCATCGCTACCCGACAAAATCAGTACTGCAGCACGACTGGACCACAGATCTCTGGAAATTAAGGCAGAGGGGCGGAGGAGCAAGGGAGGTAATGAACAGACCACCTCTGGCCTCCTCTTCTGCGGGCCCGGTGAGCCTCCCCGGGGGGCTCTGCCCAGCAAGAGGCCCTGCCTCAGGAGAGCCCTCTCAGCCGCCGGAGCCCCGAGCCAAGGGGCTTCTCCTGAGAGGCAAGGGGCTGGGGCGCGGCGCGGGC